>NW_028261387.1:43960825-44297492 GCF_051295495.1 Thamnophis sirtalis | reverse complement strand
ATGTGTTCATAAGAGGAAACTAATATAGACCTTATGTATCCTATCATTTTCCAGAAGGACTAAATGGCAGATAATATATTGGAGCAATTTACTTAACATTTGCTTTCTTATAAATAAATTCCACTGACAGGCTGTAGGTGCAGCCTTTGGAAACTACAGCAATGCTACCCCCATGTGGCTTGGTGAATCAACTGCAAATCACTGACATAAGGGATAGGCCACTGCAATCTTTTCTACTTTGAATCCAAATCCAAATAATGGTTCTGCCCTCATTTGTCCTTCAGCTATTGTATCACAAAAGGGATGTGGTGGCTCAGTGGCTAAGACGCTGAACTTGTTGATCAGAAAGGTTGGCAGCTCGGCGGTTTGAATCCCTAGCGCCGCATAACAGAGTGAGCTCCTGTTACTTGTCCAGCTTCTGCCAACCTAGCAGTTCAAAAGCATGTAAAAAGACAAATAGAAAAATAGGAACCACCTTTGGTGAGAAGCGTTCCATGCACCTTTGGGGTTTAGTCATGCTGGCCACATGACCATGGAGACGTCTTTGGATAGCGCCCTTTGGCTTTGAAACAGATGAGCACCGCCCCCTAGAGTTGGAAACAACTAGCACATATGTGTGTGGGCAACCTTTACCTTTACCTATTGAATCACAAAGCACCATATTCCTTCTTCGGCCACACAATATTGCCTCCAATGGATCTGACAACTTTAAGATTTCATTAGCTGCATTGGTATCAAAGTAGTATTTTCCTTTTCATTTGGACACTAAGCTATGACACCTGCAAGGTATGTCAAGCTTGCTCTGCCCCATCACTTATTGCCTTAGTCATGAAACCAATATTGGGTGTGATAAGTGGTGTATTTTTTGGAAACACCCTCTTCTAGTGAGTAATTACACTTGCTATTTGTCTCTCAGCATCTGCTCTCTTGGAACTTTGTTTCCTAACATTTCTCTAAATCTTTTGGCTGATACTTTTGTTTCTGATGCCAACTTCTTTCTAAACTCCTAACAAGGCAGAGGGGCGAAAAGGAAGTTTCCACTATTGCATTTGGAGGAGAAGATGGGTAATTCTTCACGCTATAATTTTAAAAGTACTTTGAAATGCTTATTTAGATTCAGTTGCCTGCTTCTTCTGATTGCATTGACCACAAAATAATGGGTATGTTGGTGATTGGCCATTTTCCCCTGCATTTGTCTGTTTCAATCACTCTCCCCCTCCTATAATGCCCATCTACTGGAGAGTTTCAGTTGAACTGTCCTGCAGGACTAACTAGTTTCTCAGTAAGGACAGACATGCTTCTCTCCTCTCTAGAGTTATTCTGCTCTGTTGTTTTTCCAAGAAGAGTGAAATAGTGGAATGATATTACAGATAACTGGTGCAAAATAATGTAGCAGTGAAATACTGTGAAAGTCAAAAAAGCATAACAATAAAACTGACTGCTTACAGAAGGATCTAGGCATGTATCGCCTATAGAAAGGAAGGAAAGGAAATTTTACATGAAAGTTCTGCTTCATGATTCTGATTTTGTTTTATAAACTTGATTAAGCTTAGGTTACAGCAGAATGGGATCTAGGAGATGGGAGTCTGGAAGGTGCCTAGAAATAGTGAAAAGTTTTAAAAGAGACTCACTCCATAAATTGCTGCTGCCATATACTAACTGACAGGTTTCCCCCTGTTACTGATGGGCAGAAGAAGAAAAAGAAGTATGTCAGTGCACTGAGATATAGATAGATAGATAGATAGATAGATAGATAGATAGATAGATAGGGAGGGAGGGAGGGAGGGAGGGAGGGAGGGAGGGAGGGAGGGAGAGAGAGAGAGAGAGAGAGAGAGAGAGAGAGAGAGAGAGAGAGAGAGAGAGAGAGAGAAGGAATCACTACACCCACTCCTCTCCTAGGAAAATGATATTTTAAGAAATATTTAAAAGGCAGAATATTTCCCTTAAAAAGAGAACTAGAAACTCAGAGAGGTAGAAATTCAGCCCCCCCCCTGTTAATTGGCAATTAACAAAGTCTATTGTACACAACTAAGATCTACCTCCTTTCAGGCAGAGTCATTTCATTGCCCTTCATTGCACCACCCACCATGTTTCAACCAAACTTAACATACAGACAACCTACAAAGCGAGCTATGACTTCTGACAGCAACCAATCAGGATGCTCTTCCTATGCCCCAGGAAGTTCAAAGCCCAGAGAGGGCATAAAACACAGGGAATCTTAGCATCTCTGCTCTTTTCACCCAGAAGCTCCAAGGCATGTAATCCTGTCCACCATTAAACCTAGTTTCCAAACAGCCTCCATATTTCCAGTGTCTTTTTCCATACTTGGAATTGAACCCAGATGGACATTTCTTCCAATGATAGATAGATAAATAGATAGGTAGATAGATAGATAGATAAACAGACAGACAGACAGACAGATAAACAGACAGACAGACAGACAGACAGATAGATAGATAGATAGATAAACAGACAAATAGATAGATGATAAATAGATGAGAGATAAGAGAGAGAGGGGGGGAGGGAGGGAGGGAGGGAGAGATGGGTGGATGTACAGACAGACAGAGGAGGGAGAATCAAAACAGTGAAAAAACAGATCCAGCTTCCTAGTGCTCACCAGTCAAACCCAGTATATGGTTCTGCCTTTTACAAAGAGAACATGTGGAAGTGAGAAATAGGATGCAGTGTCATTCCTGCTACACTGGATCTTCCAATTAACAGCCTCATTTTTCAGCTGCTTCTGCCTTGCTTCCAATGGCATGAGCTTGCAGATTCTGTTGGGGGTAAATGTCTGCTGTGTTAGAAAATGAATCCCCCTTTCCCTGCTGTTCCTCCCCCTTCCCCCAGCAGAGATCAAAGATAGCATGCATATCAAAGCAGCAAATAAGAGGCGTGGGGCATGTTGCCAAGTAGTGCTATTAATGGCCAGAACCAGCCTTATTGCCATGAGATGTATTTGGCTGTTGCCTTGGAAACAACAGATGTTAAGTGCTAGGAGACCCTCCACAAATAAAAAGATCCATCATTCATTTGCTCCTACAGAATGCTGCAAATGACTCCTCCAGTGAAAGAGATAGCTTTGGGAATTTCCACAAAGACCATAAGCCTGAGCTGAAGCTGCCCCAATCTTGGATATAGTCTACTCATCAGGGTTCATATGACTGATACTCCCTCCTATAAAAAACAATGCCATAAATGCAACTCAAAATCTTAAGTTGCCTGGAAAGCATGTCTTCCTAGTCAGATGTTATAATCTCCTTCTACCAGTATTACTTTTATTATATCTTCCAATTGTTATAAAATGAACATCTCATCATATGAACTAAACATGCAGGTTGGCAATGGGGAAGCTCTGCTCTAGTCCTTACCTCCAATCTGCCCATTGTGATCCAAAGACAGCTCTGGCTCATTCAAGTTTCTATGCTGAACCTCTATGTAATTTCTCTGTTTTCTTCTCTTCCTCTGCATTTTGACACACTACAGCCTTGGATAGTCTTCAGATGGGTTGGGATTTTAATTTCAAGCCAAACATTTTGAGAATTGAAATGTGTTAACAGATCTACAGTAGAGGACACCAACTTGGAGAAACCTAGTCTAGATAAAGGTTTTGCACCTCAGTGACAAATAGATTATTGACCATTCTTCTGAGGGAGTTGCTGATTCTATCATTAACAAGATCCTTCTTTTCTTAGACTGGGGCAAAGTACTGGAGCTTATGTACTCATGATGTCAATAAACTCTGGGATGATGCATATTTCCAATGATACGAAAACACTGAAATGAGGCTGCTGCTGAATTTTAAAGAACAAATGTATATAGTAGCCACAGTTTTTTTTTCTTCATTATTCACTTATTTCCCCATACCAAGATAAATTGTAAAGAACTGCATTTCTCAGGGACAAACTGTCTCGGTTATAGGATGATTTCTTGGAGAACCTCTTTTTCTATCTTCTTAAAAATAGAGTTTGTATATAACTCTGTATATCTTTAACTTGTCTGCAGGTCCCACCCAGAGAATTTGAGAAAGCTGTACTATACACAGCTTTTAAAGAATTCTAAGTAAACTATATCTTTGTTAGCCTAAGTAAAAGTATTGATAGCTTTCTCTGAACAATCTTAAAAAAATAAAATTTTGTTAAGAGTCCATTTATTCTTTTCCTAGACGCAGCGTCTGGAGCTTCTTGAGAGTAACTCCTGTTTTAAATGGGTTCAAACTCATTTATCTGTAATGTAGCTTTATGGAAGGTATGAAGAGCTTTCTCAAATAACAATTTGGAAAATGAGGGAATTATTGTTAACACATAGAGAACAAGAATTAACTCCTCTAGCCTGTGAATTGGAAACACAATATTAAATGCCCTTATTTTTTACTATTTTTAAAATCAATTTCACTGAATAAATGGCAGAGTGGCACTTCACTGAAACTCCCAGAAAACCAAGGTACACCTTGGAATTGGTGCACAGATAGGAGCTGCAGAGCAGCAATTTAATCCAGGGCTTCAATTATCTGCTTACCAAGGCCTCAGCTGAATCACCATCAGATCCTCATGGAAAAAACCCCAGGGTCCATCAGTCAACTGGGATAGGCTAATCCAACAGGATGGGTCTCCTTGCTTGGGTGAGCTATTAGCAAATCAGAGGGCATCCAAAGAATGATCTCTTCATGTAATGAAGTGGTACTAATAACCTCACATAGTAGATGTCACTGTAACTGCCTTAAGACAAAATACAGACCTAGTGCCCAATACATACTGGGCTCTATATTACCTGGGACAGGTCGATAGTTGCCATTGGGACTAGGAACTCCTGAGCTGCTCTGGACTCACTAAGCAGCAGGTTAAAGTTCCATGAAGCTGTGATTCTGCCATTCTCTGAAATGAAACTGCCTGGTATAGGGTTTTATTAAAAGGCTTTGAAAGCATCACTGAAAGATTCTTTCAATGGAGGTGAAGATTCTCCATGTGCCCCACAACTTCTCTGAATTTGTATACTTACCCTTCCTTTGGAACTTACTTTCCATCTCCTTGTTATTTCCCCAGTATCAGCCTTTCCTATGCTTTTGTTCAGATGCCTTTGAAGAAATTGGTTCCTGGTTGCATGAAAAAGCTGTCAGCTTTTGTTTGACTCTGTTTGGTGTAGAAACACATTTTCTATAGCTAAGTGCAACTCTGCATGAAGTGGCTACAAGGCAAAAAAAATATAATACACATTTGACAATAAAACTATACAGTGGCTGTACAAAGTAGCTCTCTCCATTTTGAGTTTCTCTCAAAAACCTGATCACCAGTAATAGCAATGAATGATTCAGTTTTATTCAGTTTATTCAGTTTTTCATATCATTTCAAGTAGTTACCTGGATAAATTTAGTCAACAACATGTATTGCCATACATAGGTATAAACAAATGCAAAGCTTGAAGTAGAAGGATTAACATGTCAAAGACATTCTCAATCAGAGTATTCTGGAAGATACAACCATGTGTATGTGTGATGATTGTACAAACTCTTCTACATGTGTACAGGTAGTCCTGGACTTACAACAATTCATTTAGTGACCGTTCAAAGTTACAATGGCACTGAAAAAAGTGAGTTATGATCGTTTTTCATAGTTAAGTTGATTGTAGCATCCTCACTGTCACACCTGATTAAAATTCAGATATCTGGCAACTGGTTCATATTTATGACTGTTGCTGTATCCCAGGGTCAAGGGTCACTGTGCTGTCCCAACAGTATACAGCTAATTTAAAAATTAGAAGCTGTTCTGCTCCGGGCAATGAGGTTCTGCTCGGGCAGCCAGTTAACTCCACGCTTGGGAATATTTTTCAGATCATGTTTATTGTCAGGAATCCTTAATAACAAAACTTACAGTTCAGTAATGAGGTTCTTCTGACTTTCCCTGATCTGTCCCTTCACGTAGAGTAAAAAGACATTAACCTCCATCAACCTCCTCAGAGTAAAAAGACAGTTAAAACTCCTTTAATCCTCTGAAGTAAAAGACAGTAGAAATCCTTCAACCTCCTCAGAGTGAAAAGACTTTGAAGTTATTCCCCTCAAGTAGAAAAACAAACAAACAAACCTCCGTTTGCATTTGACTGAGAAAAGCTGCCAGGATTTCCCGCCCTTTTTGGAGCAAAGAGAAACAACCCATTTCAGCAAAGGCCGATTATCTCTCCTGAGGTGAAGGACTTTGTTGCAATTGAGAGAGTGTGTTAAAGGGAAATCAGGATTTGCATGGTAAAGCAACCCCCCTTTTCATTCCCAAAGCTAACAAAAAAAGTAGTTCTTTGTATAGTAAATGCCTCATGGAAAAATCTCCATGCAAACGAAATTTGAGTAAGGAAGAAGCCAGCAGCCCAGAGCAGACCTCCTAACTCCTTTGACAATAAAGAGGCAACTGATGCAAGCCTGCAGAAAGCCAAAAGAGACATAAGGCAGAGGCAGACCAGCTGAATGAATTAAAAGAGAGTGAATGTTATGTTCTTGCTGAATTGTTATTGTTTGTGAAGTGGGAAAAGGTGCAAGCCCTTAGGAGGTATCAAGCCAGCCAGGTCCAAGAAGGGTTCCGAGTTCGGGTGCTCCCCTTAGGAATCCCAACATTGGAGAGGCAACTGAGCCAAAAACCTCAATAGGGACGCCATTGCAACCAATCCAAACAATAGACAGAACAAACGCCATTTAGTGGCCACTCTAGAACTGCAGTCCAGTACCTTAAGCCAACACTAGCAACGCACTCTAGTGGCTGGCAGGTGAACTGCGCCTGCATCTCCAAAGCCTCTCAACGCACTCTAGTGGCTGGCAGGTGAACTGCGCCTGCATCTCCAAAGCCTCTCAACGCACTCTAGTGGCTGGCAGGTGAATTGTGCCTGCACCTCCAAAGCTTCTCAATGCACTCTAGTGGCTGGCAGGCGAACTGCACCTGCATCTTCAAAGCCTCTCAACGCACTCTAGTGGCTGGCAGGTGAACTGCGCCTGCATCTCCAAACTTCTCAACGCACTCTAGTGGCTGGCAGGTGAACTGTGCCTGCATCTTCAAAGCTTCTCAACGCACTCTAGTGGCTGGCAGGTGAACTGCGCCTGCATCTCCAAAGCTTCTCAACGCACTCTAGTGGCTGGCAGGTGAACTGCGCCTGCATCTCCAAAGCTTCTCAATGCACTCTAGTGGCTGGCAGGTGAACTGCGCCTGCATCTCCAAAGCTTCTCAACGCACTCTAGTGGCTGGCAGGTGAACTGCGCCTGCATCTCCAAAGCTTCTCAATGCACTCTAGTGGCTGGCAGGTGAACTGCACCTGCATCTCCAAAGCTTCTCAACGCACTCTAGTGGCTGGCAGGTGAACTGCGCCTGCATCTCCAAAGCTTCTCAATGCACTCTAGTGGCTGGCAGGTGAACCTTTCTAACCATGGCAGAAAGGTCAGACATGGATGAACCCACCATAGGCTCAGAACTGGTCATCCAAAACTCAGAATCAAATGTCCAAGTATCAGAAAAGGCAGAAACACGTCAAGTAGACTATGACCTAAGACAGCACATTATGCAGATTACGCGGTCAGACCTCTTGGAGGAATGGAACAGAGTTTATCGAAGGCAGGAAAGTAACTGGAAGCAGTTGCAGCATCTCTGCGACAAACTCGAAGACGATTTACCCCCAAAACGCCTCCGTTCTTTATGTAAAGATATGGACAACATCTACAGGCTATGGAGATTTTATGGAAACCACCTCGCTGATATCCAATTACAACTAAATGATGATGAAGAACTCCAGAAGAAAATGTTGCACATTCAGATGTTAAACAAAGAACGTAAAAGGCAGTTCCGACACAGCAAAGACCTTATAGAATCCAATCTGAAGAGGGAGACAGCCCCAGATGAGAAGTCTGAGTCTAAAGCATCTCGACAGTCATATGTGGCTCCCTCTCATGCTTCCAAGAAAGCGTCCTCATCCAACCCCAAAGACACATCAGAAACAAACACCAGATCTGTAGTGTCTCATCGTTTGCGAGCACCATCTCAGTGGTCAGATGCAGCCCCCTCTCACGCTTCTAAGAGGACATCCTCATCTAGTCCAAAAGTTACACAAGGAGAGAAGGCCGCATCAGTGAAGTGTCATCATTCACACACGACATCTCAACAGTCACATGCAGTTTCCTCCCACGCCTCCAGAAAGGCCTCATCTTTCCGATCAAAGGCAGGTAGCAGCGTCTCACAGCAACCTTCCCGTTACAGCCACAGGTCACGGATATCTACAGCTGGAGAGGCACTAATAGAAGCTGGGATGGCAGAGATAGAACTAGAGACAGCAAAGGAAGAGCAGCTGCTGAAGGAAAGGTTGGCAACCGTGGAAGCAGAAAAGTCAGCTGCAGCAGCCAAAGCTCGGGCAGAGAAGGCAGCAGCAGAAGCAGAGAGTGCCAAAGTTAAGGCTCAACTGGAATACCTTCAGCGCAAGCAGGAAGCGAAAGAAAAACTAATACGGGTCAAAGTTCTACAGATGAAGGCTAACTGTTCCTCCCTCGACTGCAGTCCTAGGAAGCTGGAAAAAGATAACCAGCACCAGCATGTGAAGGCCTACATGGATGACCCAAGCCCACCACAACAGGAACAAGGTGGAAAATCTCGATCTGGATCACGAGACTAAATACTCGACAGTCTCATCAATGTCCAAAATGAAGAAACGCATGGAAGTGCACAGCTCCCCCTGCCACCGTCACTAGAATGGGACAACCCACCAGATGATCGCAGTCAGATTGTGACACCAGAGGTAGCAAGCATCCCACCTCACCTGAAGCACATGAGTAACCACTCTCCTGTTCTAGATCCCAAAGCTGAAATCCTGCTCTTGCCAGGAACAGACTCCTCCAACGCCTTCACCCCTCAACAAGTGGTCAAAGGTCCAAAGGACTCCCCATCCGCCCTCGAGACAGAACTTGGAAGGGGCATCTTTGGGATGGTGTATGTCGATCGACCTCAGGTCCCAACCCAGACAAACGTCTTCACAACTTCCACTCTCAGTAACGGAAGAACATCCCACTTGAAACCATGCCAAGAACATTTCACGACCTCATTGATTGAGCCAGTTTTAGGAGCAACAGTGTTCCAGACCAACAAAGAATTTCTGAGGTTCATGGTCAAGGAATTCCTACAGGAGGCCACCAAGATTTGGATGGCTCCAATACCTCTTTGCATACCAAGGTATGCAAAGAGGTATTGGACTTGATGAAGAATGCTGGCACCCACCATCCTTTAGAAAGTGCCAGCCACAAGAACCAGACCAGATTCGAGCACTTTTCGATACCAGCGTGCAATCCCAAGGTCTCTCTCTGAATAAAGTGCTCTTCAAAACTCCCAACCTCACCAACAGTCGACTCAGCATGCTCATTCAGCCCAGAAAGGAAGCTGACAACATCCAGCAGATGTTCAACTTATTCTGTGTCAGAGAAAACCATCAAAGTTATTTATGTTTCATGTGGTCCAGCAACGAACAGCACAACCAACAGAAGCAAGAATGGCCAATATGGTGAGAATCCCTGAGTTGTCTCCAAGGCGTTCCTGTCCAACGCAAGTACATTCCCACCTTGCCTATCGCCACAATGAAGACGGTAACAGCTGTAGGATACATCAAGATCTACGGTGGGGAGAACAACGTCCACACCAGTCTCATCATGGGAAGGGTGAAACTAGCACCACAACTACCCGTCAACCAGTCCCAAGAATCGACTCGCTTCAAACAACTCTCCAGACGGAAGCCTCTCATGTTGGGCTTAGCAGTAATCATCTTCACCACCCTCGTGGTAGAGGGTGCAACCATCATCAATTCTCAAGCCTTGGTTCCAGAGTTTTTGGATCCTGAGATACCAACTGCCCTTACCCCAGCCACCTTACTGAGCCAGAAGACAGGTGACTGGCCAGAACCAGCAGGGAACCAGCACCCACCATCCTTTCTAAAGGATGGTGGGTGCCAGCATTCTTCATCCCAAATACATGTACTGGAACTTGTGGCCTAAGGGACTTGTGCCCACGAGAACTCATGGCCTATGGGACTTGTGCAACAAGCCCCACCCTGTAATGATGAACTAAAAGACTGAACTAGAAGATTGAACCTCAAACTTTGCATGCTTTG
Organism: Thamnophis sirtalis; assembly: GCF_051295495.1. Classification (NCBI taxonomy): domain Eukaryota; kingdom Metazoa; phylum Chordata; class Lepidosauria; order Squamata; family Natricidae; genus Thamnophis; species Thamnophis sirtalis. Next base: position 44,287,382 of record NW_028261387.1, on the reverse strand, counting down.
TGTTTACATGATTGTTTGCACTGTTTTGATGCTATGCCTTGTGTATCTCAGTTAGTTAGGCAGTCAGTTTGCATTTTTATGCCATGCCTTTGTTTATCTTTAGTTAAAGGTTAGTTGATAGTGGAATTTATAATTCCAGGTGGGGAGTGTGCTGTCCCAACAGTATACAGCTAATTTAAAAATTAGAAGCTGTATCCTTTAAGCAACTATCTCATGGGAAATGCAACTACCTTGTGGGAAATGTAGTCCCATAACATGTGATCACATCTGTGCTCCCTGATTGGGCAGTGGGGTATTTTGCCCGGGAAATTGTTTTATTACTGCGCACTCACTGGATCCCTGTCAGCACTAGCAGAAGCAGCTTTGTACCAGCAGCATGGGTTAGAGGAATTAATGTCTTTTTACACTACGTGAAGGGACAGATCAGGGAAAGTCAGAAGAACCTCATTACTGAACTGTAAGTTTTGTTATTAAGGATTCCTGACAATAAACGTGATCTGAAAAATATTCCCAAGCGTGGAGTTAACTGGCTGCCCGAGCAGAACCTCATTGCCCGGAGCAGAACAGTCACCTTTTTTGTGAACTTCTGACAAGCAAAGTCAATGGGGAAGCCTTATTCACAGTATTGTTAACTTAAGTAACTTAACAACTGCTTTCACTTAACAATTGCTGTCATTCAGTTAACAAATGCAGTGATTCCCTTAACTGTGACAGGAAATGTTGTAAAATGAGGCAAAACTTACTTAACAAATCTCTCATTTAACAACACAACAGAAATTTTGGACTCATTTGTGGTCATAAGTCTACCTGTATTTGCATATACAATGTCAGGGTTCCAAGCAACAGCCCATAGGAAATCGAAACTCCAAGGCAGGGTTCCTCAAAATATAGATTTATTAGGCCTGTCATATATCCCCCGGGTTTTCCCCACCCAGTTCAAAATCCAAACTTCTTACCCATATTACCCACAACCATCACTACTCCCTCTCTCTCCCTTTCCCACAGCTCCAGCCAGCCTTGCTGTAGCAATCCTGAAGACGCTCAAAGATGCCTCCAGGGTTAACACACTCAACTTTTACAATGGAAACATTAGTTGAGAAGAATTAGATCCACAGACAGAATTTAAAACAAAACATTATTTTTGAATCAATTCTAAAACCAGTGTGTAGAAAGCCAGAAGATGATCAACATGTTGAGCAAACACAAATATTCCAGATAAGTATATACTGCTTATACTGCTAGGATCAAGTATTTCATCTGTTCCCAGACAACAGTACAGTAATAGTGTTTCTTTTCCTACATTAAATAAATATATTCTGTGACCATGCATTCCAGAGTTGTGTGTTTGGGAAATATATTGCTTTTGCTATAGCTTTTAATTTGGGATCTTGGTCATTTCCAAAGCCCAGGATGCTGCTTTTGGATGCAGTAATCTAGAAATTTCTGTGATTCTATAGTGGGGAAAAAGATGGAAATCTGGAATTATGCTGTCTTTTGGTTCTTAATGTTTCTTATTTAAAAGTGTATGTGTAGCTTTTGATCCATTCAAATAATATTAATGATTCAATTTATTGTCCAGTTTTAACTAACGTATCAACAATAATATTTTAAATAATCATTTTGGTACATTTTCTAGAAGTTTTTTTGGAGGGTATAGTGGTGGTAGAGCTTAATTAGAAAGCATGGCTGCCTTCTAGAATTAAATTAATTCTAATTCCAGGATAGCAAAATGGGACATTGGTTGGCTCGCAAGTCCCTAACCTTTTTTTTTTTTTACCAAACTTTAAAAAAAAAACCAAAGTATTGAAGAAAGCCAGCAGAAGAAGAGTTTGAATATCCTGATTCTTCCAGCCTAAAGGCATCTTGTGGTTCTTACAAACACCCTTGGAATTCTAGAACAAACATTTGGGATGATGGCCACAACTTCTTCAAAAGCAAGAATGGCTATCTTGTTTTCATCAATCATCAAGTAAGGTTTAGCATGGCTTTCTTTTCAAAGGTTAAGCATTTTTGGTCCATTATATGAAAATAATTAGGGACATTAGGGATGTGGTGGCTCAGTGGCTAAGACACCCAGTTTGTCGCTCAGAAAAATTGGCAGTTCGGTGGTTCGAATCCCTAGCACCGCATAACGGAGTGAGCTCCCATTACTTGTCCCAGCTTCTGCCAATCTAGCAGTTTGAAAGCATGTAAAAATGCAAGGAGAAAAATAGGAATCACTTTTGGTGGGAAGGTAAGAGCGTTCTGTGCACCTTCAGCATTTAGTCATGCCAGCCACATAACCACAGAGACGTCTTTGGGCAGCGCTGGCGCTTCGGCTTATAAACAGAGATAAGAACTGCCCCCTAGAGTTGGGAATGACTAGCACATATGTGTGAGGGGAACCTTTACCTTATCTTATGAAAAGAATGAACATTGTGGAAAATAGCCCAATTATATGGGTTATGCCCTCTAATTTTGAACAAAATAAATAGTTTGTGGAAGCACCTAGTTTCACATATTTTTCTGATGGACTACACATGAAGATACAGAGATAGAGATTAACATAGGATCAGCATGGGATGCACAATCAGTTTCCTGTCTTAACTACTATATTCCCTTTGTTGGAACACTTCTCATGCATATCAACACCTGCCAAATGCTTTTTGGATCAGATCTAATGTCAAAGTCCTTGATCATAGCAATAGTCTGATTCAAAGGATGCTACCCAACTGGGCACTTAACAAGGTACTAAACATGAGTACTTCAACCTTATGGTGCAAATCTGTCCTACTTTCAAGATGGTGTGGCAGTGCTGAGCTCTGCTGCCCTCTGCAGTGATGATGAGAGCAAATCGGGAGCAACTGTGTGAACAATGTCTGCACAGGGAAATATGTGCTCTCAAAGGAGGATTCCCAAATCAGGGAGAACCTTCTCTTTACCCATCAGAGGTTTTCCTCGTTATTGCTCTATCTTTGCTTTTTCTCTCTCTTCCTTTTCCTCATTAATATCCAACACTATTAACTAGCTTTCTGGTCTTTTCCACAGCGGTGGAAACAGTTCATCTGAGGTCTAATCTAAACTGAAGGATTTATTTTTGGGTCCTTGTAACCTAGCAACAGGTACATGTGACCAGTAGTGGCTGCACCATGAATATGCATTGTCTTCTCCAGGCTGAGATCCTCGGTTAACCAAGGCTCTCCTGGGAGTTATTAAAGATCGGAAGGCATTCAGCCCGACTTCAACAGAGTCAGCAGCTGCTAAATGTCTAACACTGTGCAAAGGTATGGTGGATGAGAGGCTGGAAACGCAGCTTTCAGAGACTGGCTATTGCTGTGGGAAACTGGCAGCATCTTCTGCTTGGTACTATTTTTGTCAGCCCCGCAATGAAAATAGATGATGCAGGAGAAAAGAAGGGATAGATAAAAATAAACAGCCGTTCACTTCCCTAAATAGCAGCATATATGCCTAAGGGAGGGGCTAATAGCTTAGTGGCACAAGCATATTTTGCATGGTGAAGATTCATTTCTAGCCAGCACTTTGGAGAGGAAAGCATCTTTCAGCCAAAATGCATAAAACAAATACCAGAGAAGGGCAGAAAAAAATGTATTGAGCACAGAGTTTATCCTCCAGAGAAACATGATTTGCACTAAAACTCAAACAAAAAAAACAGGTCATTAGCCTTTGTGTGGCTGTAAAAAGTAGATTTGTAAGAGTATAGGCAGTGCATGAGAATAGTTTAGAATATGGCAGTGATTGGGACAGGACTGCTAGGGGACAGGAGCAAAAGTCCCATTATAAACTTTCATTCTTGCATTTTTTTAATGGAATCTAGTCCTTCTGAAAGCCTAATGCTTTCAGATTAAAAGTGTTGGGGCTTCTAATCTGAAAGCAATATAGCAATGCAAATAAGAAATGTTCACACATGAATCTTTATTTGGATGCACATTGGCTAGTAGTACAAAATCAAAGACTTCACTGTCAGAATGCAAGTACAATTTTAAATCTTTTTTTCTGTCACATTAATGGGGATACAGGTAACATGAGAAGAACTAACTGGTTTGATTTTTATTCAAGATCAGCTTTCATACAAATGGTGATAAATTAATGACTATAATTTAATTAGCCTCCCAAAGTTTATACAAATGGAAATATGCCATGTTTGCCCTCCTCTTATTCCTTTTCTTACTTAATGGATGTATTTATAAGATGCTAATCATTATCATATCTTACTTCACAGGACTACCTACTAGGGAGAAGCAAAAGCTTCTAAACTATCTTCCCCAAGTCTAAATACATTGACTATTAAAAATCTGAGGAAAGGTATTTTGAAACAGAGGAAGTACAGTAAAATTGATTGTTGAGGGCAATATGCTGACTCTGTAAACTGCTTAGAGAGGGTTACAAAGCACTATGAAGTGGTATATGAGTCTAAGTGCTATTGCTATCTATAGTAGAAAGAGGTGTTCCTATTTTTAAATTTTTGCTCCCTCAACTACTTTTCAGACTGTGGTTGGAGATGTCTTTCACATTTAACACATATTTTGGTCCTCATTTTCAGCCTACCAAGGTATTAGAAATCACAATTGCTGCATTCAGGAGCTTCCAAGATATTTTGTGGATTTACAAAATCTATATCAAGCCATGAGTTGTTTAATTATTGATGGCTGTCTTTGGGAAACATACGAAAGACAAAGCTTAACAAACACCATCATAGCTGCCCTTGTGCGGAGTTTACCTTACATATTTTGGTTAACAGAAGTTTTATCTTCAAGGAAGTGGCAAGAATTGACCTTTATAATGAAATTATTTTTGCTTTTTGCCTTTCTCTGCAGGAAGAGAGTGATGGTTTCGGATCCTGATGGGAGGGGAAGACTACTTATATAAGAGAGTGATGAAGTTAGCAGATTCAATATAGAAGCAGGGAGGAGATTTTTAATGAAGAGTTCCAATCAGTAATTCGATTCTTGTATTAGATTGTTTTATTTGGTTTGCTTTCTTAGTTTCGTATTTGGTTCTGATGAAAATTGTGTTCTATGAACGTTGATGAATTGGTTTACTAGGGCCTAATCTTTTTAGGAACTGTGCGCTGGTAGGCTGGCCAGCAAGTTGTCCCTATATATTAAACCTGATAGTAGTTTAGGGTTATCTTTAAAAGTCCAGCCAACAAAATAGCAGATAAATATAGAAAACTAACTAAAAGCTTTGTTTTATTAACAGCATGAATACGGCAGTCTTACATAGATCAAAGTGAAATACTTTGAAATAATTAGTTTTGCCAAAGTCGCTGGGCAATAGCTGCAGTCTGCACAGCCATCTGGAGCTTAGAGCTACTAGACAGGTGACCTAAATCTCAGTTGCTGCTAGACAGGCGGCTGAAGCCAAGAGTCTGCCACCAAGCCGCTATCCCTGGCCTTTTAAACAATGCCATGGGGCTGGTTCCTTAAAGCAGAAAAAATGGCGAATAGGACTGCAGCTTCTGGATGAAACGTCATGAGTCTGCAGAGACAAGGAACATAATGTGGAAGTATCACACTGCAAGATGATACATTATCTGGCCATAAATGATAAATGGAAGGTTTTTAACATGAATTTTCCTTTGAAAGCATTGGAAACTTTGGTGGATTCAGTATGGAGCAACCAATCATTATTAATATGATGCATTGGTATCATATTTTGTCAGATGCAATTTCAGCTTCATTAGGTAAAGGTAAGGATTCGCCTCACACATTTGTGCTAGTCGTTCCTGACTCTAGGGGGCGGTGCTCATCTCCGTTTCAAAGCTGGAGAGCCAGCGCTATCTGAAGATGTCTCAGTGGTCATGTGGCTGGCATGACTAAATGCTGAAGGCGCCTGGAACGCTGTAACCTTCCCACCAAAAGTGGTTCCTATTTTTCTACTTGCATTTTTTACATGCTTTCGAACTGCTAGGTTAGTAGAAGCTGGGACAAGTAATGGGAACTCACTCTGTTAGGCAGCGCTAGGGATTCAAACTGCCAAACTACCGACCTTTCTGATCAGCAAGCTCAGCATCTTAGCCTCTGAGCCACCACATCCTCAGCTTCATTAGCTAGCCCTTAATTTCCACAATAAGTTCACCACTCTTCTTTAACACATTAACCCTTAAAATCTGAAACATTTATTTATTTATTTGTGGTGCCTTTAGATCAGTGTTGGCTCCTGGTGATTGCCTGGACAAGTCCTTGTAATTTTCTTAGCAAGGTTTCAGAAGTGGTTTGCCATTGCCTGTTTCCTAGGGCTGAGAGAGAGTGACTGGCCCAAGGTCACACAACTAACTTTGTGCCTAAGGCAAGATTAAACCTCCTGGTCTCCTGGTTTTTAGGCTGATGCTTTAACGGCTGCACCAAACTGGCTGATTATGTCTTTTGCTGAAACTGGAAGATCAGTTTGATTTTGGATTGAAAGCTGCCTTAAAGAGCTGTTTCAGGGGAAAAAAGGATAAAATATATTTGTAAAACATAAAAACACTCCCCTCCACACACAAATCTTTTAAAAATGCTTTGTAATTTCTGTTCAATTAATCTGTTATAGCAGAGATAGCTAAAATTGCGGGGAAATACATATTTGTGACCGGGCATTGTTAAAGATGTTGAAGTGAAAATATAAGATGAGCCTTAGTTGGATGGGGATATATCCAATAATTTTTTTGGGTGGGAGATTAATTTGAAATATAAATTACAAACTATTATTTCAAATTTCAAATAAAATAAGTGCTTTAAATAAAGCAACCAGAACAGGGCTGCAAAAATCAAGTGATCATTAGAGAGTCTAGAACTCACAGTCTCCCAGTGTCTAGATTTAGAGCCTAAATCACAATCCCAAATTGGCTTTCACTAAAAGAATAAAAAGTTGAAATCTATTTACTAAAACTTTCCTATCTATTTGTACCCTTTATTTAGCCCATTGGTTAGTATATTATACCAGTACAATGTAAGGTACCTAAAAACTGCTAACTTAAAGAAAGTAGAAAAAAAAATCAGGACTCCTGTGGAACTGAAATTTCTATGAAGTTCATGCAAGGTTCCCTGGCCATGTGTTTGTGATTTTCTCTGTCAGGTTCCTAAAAACAAAGTCAATGGGGAAGCTGGCATGAAGTCAGAATTCATTCCCTCTCCCTATGCATATACTATCACAAATTTTGAATCAAGGTACCTCAAATCTGCTAATTTAAGGAATGCATTAAAACATCCACAATGTTTCGACCGGTTTTATTCACAAAGTTCTGGTTATTGCAGCATCTCTGCAGCTATGTGTTAAAGTCACTTTTCTAAGGAGATAGGAGCACCATTCTGCACTAGTATAAAAATATATCATTAGCCTAATTATTCTGTGTGAAAAGAGAATGGGGGACAGACAAACTCCCTTTCCCTCTTTTGGAAGAAATGTCCTTCTGGGTTCAGCTCCAAGTGGGGAAAAAGACACTGGAGACATGGAGGTTGCTTGGAAAAATGGTTTAATGGTGGACAGGACCACATGGCTTGCGTCTTGAACAGAAAAGGTGATCACATGCTTCAATGTTGGGTGAAGAAGAAGAGAAGGGCTGAAAGTGCCTGGCTTTATATTCTCTGTTCGGCCCCAGCTCTCTGTTTCCTGTTCCTGTGTACGGTTGTCAGACTCCCATGGGGCCATGCAGGGGCAACTCTCTAGACTTTGTTTTGAGTCCAAGTTTGAGTTTCCAGATGCCATGTGATGAGTGGGGTAAAGGCGATAACTACCTTTATTATGTAAAGTAGACTAGCTCAGGCTTTAATGGCTCATTGACAAAGGTGGGATGGGCAGGAAACTGCAGGGAGCTACTTTGTCTTTAAAACATGTTTCTCTCGTTTCACATCAGCACACAGCAGAATATAATATTCTGCCTTTTCAATATTTCCTAGGATATTTCATTTTTCTAGGAGAGGACTGGGTGCTAACTTCCTACATCTCAAAGGATGACCCAATGGGTCATAAGTTATCTGGTAATTTGCATACTGCTACTTCCTGGCTATATAGCTAGAAGCATGTGACTAGAAGATTATACCAATTCTATAAAAGACAAATAACATCAAGTTTTATTTTAAAATATTTAAAAAATCTCTTTAATTTAAAAATATTAACCTTCAGTGCTTGAGGAGATAAATTGAGGAGAACTGTTCAGATCACAGTACATTACTACTTGCAAATTACTTAATAGAAAAATTCAAATAAAAAAACAAAAAAAAACATAAGTTATCCTATTGGCTAAGCTAAAAGTCAAATTACTTCTTAATATGTTGGGTGAATCAAATCATTATGTTAGGGGACAAAGTAACATACTATCCTAGTGCAGGAAATTTTGTATCAAAATATATTTTATTCTTTATACTGTTGCCATCTCCCTTAAGACATTAACAGAATCCTCAATGGACTGAGAATCAGCATCTCCACTAGATAATTGACAGTCAAGCTGAAATTTAAGTTAATCAAGTAAAAATAGCAATAGCAATAGCACTTAGACTTATGTACCGCTTCACAGTGCTTTACAGCCCTCTCTAAGCGGTTTACAGAGTCAGCATATTTTCCCCCAACAATCTGGGTCCTCATTTTACCCACCTTGGAAGGATGGAAGGCTGAGTCAACCATGAGCCTGATAAGACCCAAACTGCCAAACTGCTGGCAGCCAGTGATCAGCAGAAGTAGCCTGCAGTACTGCATTCTAACCACTGTGCCTCCATGGATGGTGGGAATGGGGGAAAATGTTTTACTCAAGCTTCCTCAACCCCCCAAATAAGTTACCCAGAACTAATCCATAAAGCAAAGGGTAAACTCTATTTGTAAACATAGAGTTAATTAAATTGGTCTTCTGGTGGAACTGCTTGTTCACAAGAATAAACATCATAGATGACATATACCTACACACACACACACACACACACACACACACACACACCCCTCAAGTGTCACTCTAGAATCAGTACGTACGCACTGCCACCTTTAGGACAAGCTCCCTTATAAAACAATCTCATTGTACCCCATTTCTCTGCAGCTGTCCCTAAAGAAAAGCCCTTTGCTTTGGGCAATGAATATTTGTCCTTTCCTCACAACTGTCTCTGGATTTCATTTTTTAATTTATTCTTCTGCAACCCCAGTTCGAGTTGGAATCCCGAATTATTCTTCTGACACAATTCAACACATTTATGGAAGTGTGCTAACCATGGTTGATGGATCAACAAGCTGTGCATTTCTGTGTTGGGATTCAATTTTTTTTTACTACCGGTTCTGTGGGCATGGTGTGGCTTGGTGGGCATGGCAGGGGAAGGATACTGCAAAATCTCCATTTCCACCCCACTCCAGGGGAAGATTACTGTAAAATCCCCATTCCCTCCTCACCCCATTAACCTGCTTTCCAGCTCCGTTCTCCTGTGCAGGGCAACAGAAGAAGACCCAACCGATCAGCTGGGACTTGTGAGGCTGTGAATAGATGGGGGCAGAGCCAGAGGTGATATTTGCCAGTTCTCCGAACTACTCAAAATTTCCGCTTTCGTTTCACCAGAACTGGCCAGAACTGGCTGAATACCACCTCTGGTGCACTTGCAATTATAGGGTCTTAAAAAGTGGGATTTGCTACATTTTCAGGTCATCAACAACAACAGTAATAAGCCTTTGCCCCACTTTCTTTCTTTCTGAGTTGTAAGGAATCAAGAGATCAGGAGGAGGATGGGTCGTTCCATATCAGTTCAGGCATCAATTGCTCTCTCCATATATAGCTACAAAGATCCCTTGGCTACATGTTTCCAATGCCCACTATTCCCAGCTTGTGATATTCTTAGCTGTACTGATGTCAAAGGCAGCGTTTCCCCCAGTATTCTGATACGGGCAGCTAGAAGATGGATAAAATCTGAGATATGATAGCCCACATCAATAGAAGGAAATTGATTGCAGTGACTGGGAACAGTGGTTGTAAGGTGCAAGATAATGATTGACAATAGGGACAGGGGGAATAAATAAATAAAATTATTGTTTTCTGCCAACTTGAGAGCAATTCAGCTCAGCACTAGGAAAAGGCCCATAACATTCCACTATCATTGTCTTCTTTCTCCCAGTCTCCAGACTGGTTAAAGTCAAAACAGGTGGGACCTATTTCTCCATCAGCAAACCAGAATCTGGGAAATAAGAAAGCAATTCAGTGTAATAGAGAGGAAGCCAGCCCAGGATTGATCTCTTGAGAGTGTAGCAGAGTGAGGTTTGATCAGTTCCGTCCCATTTTGTTGTTTATGTTGCCATTAGTAGGCAATGCAGTGTCTGTGCTTGCATGGCATGGTGAGAGAAAGCCCTTAGGAGAAAGGAGACTTGTGTTCCATACTTAAACTCAATTCCATGTTTTAGACTCATTGTGAGTTCTTGCAGAGCCTTGAGAAACGAGGCCTCAGTATCTGGAATACTAATCATATGAATAAGCACTTCTGAGGAAATCCAACAAGCCGTACTTCTGCTATATATATATTAAGAACCAAATTGTAGCCTTCAAAAAAGTCGTGAGAAACAAAGCTATATTTATCACACAGTGTTGTGAGTATTGTCTGGGAAAGTCTGCTGATCCTAAGTAAAATGTTTCCGACCAAAGACAAACATCGCCCTGCTCTGAAAGCTTTTCACTGTAATCCTATGCATGCTTATTAAACATTTATCCAATTAAGCCCTTACCTGTAGATAAACAGGCTAAGCTCATACTGCTGTACATTTCATTCTAAAATTAGTGTTTCTGAGGTCAAAATCTATCTATATATTGCACTACTTGCTTTGTTAGGTCAAGTGATGCTTTTAAGATACACAAGTGCAATTATTTTTCAAGCATTCAGAGCTACTCTCATCTTACATTGTATATTTTAAGATACAAGTCTTGCAGTAGAAAACCAAATCTTGATGACCCCAGCGATTGTTCTGTTCCTTCTACCTTCTGCTTCTAAGTGTCTATGTGAAAGTCTGCTAACCAGGAGGTCCTCGAGAAGCCACACATCACATCCTTCTCAACATATGCAGGGTGAGTTTTTGTTGTGACATGACATAATTACAATTTATGTATTTAAGAAAATTCATATGGCTACCCAACTGACTCTCAATGATTTTGGATGGCTTACAGAGATAAAAACCCAAAGACAATAGAAAACAATAACCCTACCAGTGGTGGGATTCAAATATTTTTTACTACTAGTTCTGTGGACGTGGCTTAGTGGGCATGGCAGGGGAAGGATAACTGCAAAATCCCCATTCCCTCTTCACTCCTGGGGGAAGGATACTGCAAAATCTCCATTTCCACCCCACTCCTGGGGAAGAATACTTAAAAATCCCCATTTCCTCCCCACCCCACCATCCTTCTTTTCAGCTCCGTTCTCCTGTGCAGGGCAACAAAAGAAAACCCAGCCAATCAGCTGGGACTCGGGAGGCAGCAAATAGATGGGGGCGGGGCCAGCCAGAGGTGGTATTTGCAGGTTCTCCAAACTACTCAAAATTTCTGCTACCGGTTCTCCAGAACCAGTCAGAACTGACTGAATACCACCTCTGAACCCCATCTCATCCTCTGGGTGACAACAATTAGTCAATTAAATAAGCTACTTGATGGGCTTCACTCCACTCCTACTGGAGGTTCTCCAGGCCCGTTGGCAAAACCAGGGGTTCAGGGCTTTATGAAAGAATGTTAAAGTGTGGGCAATGATGAGAAGGATGTGATTTGTGTCAGTCATATGATGCAAATAATGCAAATTAGATCATTTGCCCTCCCCTACAGGCTCCCAGGTCTGCTATAAAAATAATAATAATATGCGTTGCACCCTGCACTTTTTTCATGACCCACCATTATCTTGTCTCTTAGCTGACATGTAGACTCTGTATTACGAAGTGGTCGGTGTCTTGTGCTGTCAAGGAAGGAGACCATATTGCTTTACATTTCCAAAATTGAAAATTTTATGAGCATTGATTCTAGTATGAGTCAGGAAACAAACCTGTCCTAAAAATATATGTTTAGTTGTATAGCTGAACAACCAACTGCTCTGTGCAAATGATTACAAATTACTGCAATCAATGTTATTAACCTGCATGGGATAAAAAACAGTCATTGATAGAATAATATTACTCTTTAAATAAGTTAATGATTAATATTTGGATTGAATTAATCTGATGATACCATAGTATGACCTAAAAACCCCTGTAATTTCTAGTATATCTGAGCAATTTCTCTGCTTTCAACTGAAATAAAAGCAGTCAACTGTCATTTCATTTTTGTTTAACTTTTATTCTAGATGCAACTGAGGCCAGCCCTGAAAAGAACCAATTTCTTCAAGCTGGCCCTTCAGATGTCTAGGATTCTATGATTTATTTATTTATTTATTTATTGTCCTTCTAGATCAGTGTTTCTCAACCTTGGCAACTTGAAGATGTCTGGACTTCAACTCCCAGAATTCCCCAGCCAGTGAATGCTGGCTGGGGAATTCTGGAAGTTGAAGTCCAGACATCTTCAAGTTGCCAAGGTTGAGAAACACTGTTCTAGATTATCCGAAACAACTCACAAGATAATCTGCCACAATGTCCTACTTTCACTTCAACTGCAATAACACAAGGACTATCAATAGATACAAACTAAATGTAATCCGTTCAAATCTTGATTGCAGGAAAAATGATTTCAGCAATAGAATAGTAAATGTGTGAAATACCCTACCTGATCCTGTTGTTAGTTCCTCTAAACCCCATACCTTTTACCTTAAGCTATCTACCGTGGACCTTACGCATTTCTTAAAAGGTCCCTAAGGCGGACGTGCATAAGCACACCAGCGTGCCCACCATCCCTGTCCTACTGTTCCATTTATATGTTCTCTTTTTATGTGTTAATGGCTATGTTTTGCTTACTTTATCCATTTATTTGTGCCATTTTTTCATGTGTTTTTTCATACTTGTTTCCCTGTACTTATTGACAAATAAATAAATAAGTAAACTCTGAGCAGCCTCCCAAAGTTAAAAAGCATTATATAAAAACAACTGCCATCATTCCCCAACTTAACGGGCCCACCCAAATATCCTAATCCAAGACATGGGGGAGAGCTTTACGTTTATAAAGATTGCTTTACGTTGTGCAGTATGGGGAGAGGGAGGCATGGGGGGTGGGTATGGCTTTTCCAAAAGGCAAGAGAATTGACAGAGATTATAGAAGCCAGCTGAACTGGAAGCAGGTGGCTTTTGCAGCCCAGAGACTCCATACAGTCCACTAGATGATTGAAGATGTTGCCATATCTCACTGTGAAAGAAATACACTGTTGGAAGAAATGTCATCCTGGGTTCAGTTCCAAGTGGGGGAAAAGACACTGGAAACATAGAGGCTGCTTGGAAAGATGGTTTAACGGTGGACAGGATCATATGGCTTGAGCTCCTGAACAGAAAAGAGGGATCACATGCTTTCATATGTTGGGTGAAGAAGAAAAGAGACCAAGATGCTGAAAGTTCCTGGCTTTATGACCTCTCTCTTGCTTTTGATCTTGATCTATTCTGATTGGTCGTCAGACTCCCATGGAGCCATGCAGGGGCAATTCTGTAGGCTATCTTGAGTCCAGGTTTGGTTGAGCATTGCTTCTTCCCAGGTGCCCTGTGGTGAGATGGGTAAAGGGCTAATACTATCATGCCTTAATCCCATCATCCTGAAGCTGAAGGGATGTTATGTAGAATAGACTGGCCCAGGATTTTTTTAATGCCCAATTGACAAAGATGGGAGCTATTAAGAGTGAGTCTGCTTCCTGCCTAAAAATGTGTTTCTCCATTTCTTATCCAGGGAAATATAATATTCTGCCTTTTCAATATTTCCCAGGATATTTCATTTTTCTAGGTGAGGGGTGGGTGCTAACTTCCTACAACACAAAAGGAAAATGAGGGAGAGGAAGAGGGAGGGGGAGAGAGGGAGAGGGAGGGAGGGAGGGAGGGAGAGAGAGAGAGAGAGGAGGAGGAGGAGGAGGAGGAGGAGGAGGAGGAGGAGGAGGAGGAGGAGGAGAGAGTGCTTTTCAGATCCTTGCTTTATCAGTCAGCATGGCCCAGTCGTGACTGGAAGAAATGTGGCCACTTAAAGGCAGTTAACTATTGACCTGGTTTGGCTCGATGCAGGGCTGTACTTGTGTGAACTGCTGCCAGGAAATAGCAGCTGTAACCTAGATGGGACTACCAATTGCATGTTTATTTCATACAGAGATATGGGAGGCTGGAGCCCCTCTGTGGAGCAGAAAGGGAAGTCGGAACCAATCCTGCTCATCATGGTAGGCAACAGTAAAAAACAAAACCCAGAGCCTTGGTTTTTTTTTTTTTTTTAAAAAGCTCCAGCTAGTTCCCACATCTGGAAAATCTTGGGTTTTATAGAGCGTGCTATTTTCAGGTATTTACCTTTTTGTTCTGCTGGTCTTTTCAAAGAAGAAGGCAAAGCATGATTCTGAAACCTGGAACAAGGTAAATGGAGGTAAACTTCACATTAGTATTATAATCTACATTCTCTTCATTCCTGATGTTTTAGGGCTGGAGAAGTCTGGAAGCCATCCTGAACATGTCTTTATTTTAAGGGCTGACATTTTTCCTGCCCTACCACTTGTAGCGTACCAGGAGAAATTTAAAAGACTGAAATGGAAATCAGGAGGCATCTAGGACCCAGAAGCTGAGACTCTCCCCAAGCTCTTGGCTGCCTCTCACCCTTCACTGCAGTGGATCTGTGCATCAGTTACAGTGGAAGAGAAGCAGGAGATATCCAGTATGCTGGAAGTCTACCTAGGGAAGGTATGAACTGGAACTGGGAGCAGAGGGGAGGGTCAGTTGTGGCCAGACAGCAACTTGCAGGCATCTGGGGTAGTAGATTGCTAGTGCTTTCCCATCATCCAGGTGATTGTGTGTAGGTTAGTATCCAGTCCATTCTCCCAAAGATGCTGAGACAGAGATAAGTACAGGACTATAGAGAGAGAGAAAGAGAGCAATGAGAGCATAAGCTATTTGGGGAGGATTCTTTTTGCATGTGATGTTGGGAGCAGATTTCTCCCGCAGGAGAGCAAAGAGATGAGCAAGATCAACCTCTTCTAATCCTTTCTCCATTCAGGATTCCTATTCGCCTCCCTTCTGGCATAAACTGAGGCCTGTTTCTTTACTGCTGGTCTCCAAGTACTACACCGACAGTAGGAGTAGCCTAGGACAAGGTTTCTTGAACAGGAACAACAGATAGGAGTGATGGCATTTCGGCCAGAGTAGGAGGTGTCCATTCATTTCAGATGGGAAGGAGCAGAAGAAAGAATGGAAACCCCAGTTTTTTGGGGGTGGGGGTGGGGCTTTTTTTCTCACAAGGCTGGAGGCAGGACAGTGGAGGAAATTGATGTGAGCAGGATTTGAGCTTGTGTGTGTGAGTGGATGTTTCTTGAAGACTATATTTACCTTACATGTACTACTGCTGATAGATGAGGAGAGTTGCCGGTAAGAATTTCAGCAACATTTGGAAGCTATAGTATCTGAACCGTCCAGTAAAGTCTAACAGTGGCATGCTCTGGGGTCCTATCTTTAAAACAAGGCCATCCGAAAAGAGACGGATGGCATGTCTTCTCTGTCATGGCATCTGTCCTCTGGAATAGCGACACCTGGACAATTGAGTTGCCCCAATCCTGGCTTTGAAGACTTGAGTTTTTCCTCAGGTTAGGGAGAGTGTGCCACTGTGGGGAATTTGTATTTATACGTGTGGTATTTTCATTCCTGGATACACTTTCTTCTGGTTTGGATTGTTTTTAACTGTATACCTTTTTATGAGTGGGATGGCCTATAGCTTTGATTTGTAAGTAAATAAATAAATAATCAAGGAGCATATATTTGTTCATGAGGAATTATGAGGTATGGGGAATGAGGGGAAACTCTCATTTTATAGAAGAGATAAATACTTTGTGGGTGCTTGTTTCTTTTGCAGGAACACTAAATGAAAGAAGTCGTCTTTGTCTGGTAAGATGAGGGAGAAGTTGGTGATAGAGCTGCCAGGGGGATAAAAAGGGTGCTTCCATCCCAGTCTATGGAAAGAGCTGCTTGGTTGAGAGTTTTGGGTAAAGAGATAGAAAAAAGAAGAAGGTACATTGGGAAAAATATAAATAAGTGCTCAACTAGTGATTTTTGGGAATTCCCAGAGAGTCCAGTTAGAGGCCAGAATGGATTTCTGCTCCATTCATGGATACTGCTAGACCTAATCAGATTTTGGCAAAATAAGTGAGTAAGTTAATATTATCCAGGGCAAAGCTGAAGTCATAGATAGACACACTTTGCTTTTATTTTGTTTTGTTTTACTCCCTATCAGTGCTGTGCTCCAAACCTATTTGTTGAACTGGAGTGCAAAGGGATATTTCCAGGGCAGCAGCATGGACCTTCTTGAAAGCAAGATGACTGGCCAGCAATTGTCTGCTTCAGAGCAACTCAAGTGGGTAAGTGCGTCTGCATATCCTTCAAGTGGCTTCTGCAGATCCTTCAGGTTTGATATGGGACATAAGCAACCCAAATGCATGGGAGGATCAAGTAGAAAAGAAAATCCTTATTATCTCATGCATCAAAGCTCTCTATTCTTGTAAGAGGTGTTGTTTAGCCTGCTAGTCATGCTAAGTTGCGTAGTCTCACTAGTGGGCTTGGGAACTAACATGACAGAGCAGGAATGCCAAGAATAGGTGAGGCCAGACAAATTGGCCCATTTTTCTATTGGAGGATTGGAGAAAGCAATAATTAAGAAGCAAAATTAGAACCTTAAGCCTTACTGGAATTTAAGCTACCTATTTTATACCTTAAATCTCTAGGTACCGTTCCTGGCCACTTTTTAGAACGCCACCTTTAGCCCTCAGGTCCAGAAGAGTTCACAATGGAGGTTTGTGCTCTGGTTAATCAGCTAATTACACTGTCCACACTATGTCTTCTAATTGCAGGTGTTTAAAGAAAAATGTATGAGTATCATTCTCACTGGGGATATCTGCCTGACCATAATTTCATCAAAATGACTTAATCATTTCTTCTAATTTCCTGGCATTCAATTGGCTTCAAACAATAAATGTCAGTCAGCTGTATGTGCTTATATTTAGCCATATTTAGCTTGTTCTGAATTACATCTTCTTCTGGCACTTGGATTTCAGAAAAAGCTTCCATGCCTTGTATATCCGTCAATGGGACGTCCAGTTCAAAAGACCAGGGAAATCTTTCTTTCTGAAATCCGGCTGGATTGCTCCTAGCCAATACTGAATCAATAGGAGAACAAGGCAGCTTTTATCTTGTCATGTTCCAGGTGGACATTGTGAGCATATGTAGAACATGAATGTCTTAGATCAGAAATCGCTGGCAGGAGTTTATTTAGAATGATTTTTAAAAAGCCTTTCACCTCTCTTCATTGATTTTGCTTTTATACTTCTTGGATCCTGCTGGTCATCTTCCCTTACCATATGCCATAGTGTACCAAAGTTTTTAAAAAAAGCCTTTATAGATAAGTTCCCTAATTTGGACAAAATCAAACCTTTTTTCTTTAAACCTTTTTCCTTTAAGAAAGATGTGATATTTCTCCTACAAACATAAAAGCATTAATGAGCAAAGAGTTAGAGGATTTACTCTTCTTCAATTTTCTGCCAGGTTCCATTATATCTGTGAGGGTATCATTTCACTGAAATATTATACGCAAAACCCTTTAACTGGTTTGTCCTTCTCAGAATTGTGAAGGTACACTAAGAAAATCTTTACAACAGAGAAAAATTAATTCACCCTTCAATAACAGTCTGAAAAAAAGAGAAAATTGCTGAAGGAAATTCTGAAAGAGGCTTGAAGTTTCTAAATCAACACTTACAGCATGAAACTGTTGTATTTTTAGCAGCCACTTGTAGCAGCCTACCAACTTACATAGATGCAGTTAAAAAGGGGAAGATTTTACTGAATTCTGAAGGCTAAATTCGTATTATTTGGCAATAGATAATGAATTAGTAATATCTTGGTTGGCAATAGAGTCCCCAAGGCTGTTGCTCTTTGATGGCACTGATTCTGGGGCAGCTTAGAAATTTGTGGCCTACAGGGCAACTGTGGGCTTTGTCCCAAGTTATTGATGCCCAGGTATATGCCAGAGATGTATATGCTACAATTTTTTTTTTCAGGGTAGTTGAGATTTGATCAGGTAGTGGTCATTGACATTAGTCCATTGCCACGGACAAATCATTTCCTGGTTGCTTTTTGACTCACTGGTGTCACTGTTTTCTGCAGGAAGGCAGGGCCGATTTGATTGGTTCATCCCAAGGGCCAATGGACCAATGGGGTTCTAGAGAGAGCTTGGGGTTTTCTGAGGATCTGGTGAGTGTCTTGGCTGGGGCCTTAGTTTGTGTTATTCCTATGCAACCACTCCCTGTATATCAGGGATGGGGAACTATGGCCCTTTTAGGACATGTGGACTTAAGCTTCCAGAATTCCTGAGCCAGCTTTGGAATTCTAGGAATTGCAGTCTACAAGTCATAAAGCAACCATAGTTCCCCACTTCTGCTGTACATGATTATGGAGTTCACCCTGCTTTCCCAATGGAAAATCCAGAAGATGAAATACCAGAAGGGATTCCTAGAATACTGCTGTGGGAAGACTTGAAGTGAATCTAACTGGACGCATATAAGAGCCAATATTAGTGCCTACTTTATAGTGACAAAGGCAGTAAGACATCAATATTTCTCCACTCTTACTATGTATGCTGATAGCTGTCCAGCAGCCTTGTTTAGGATTACCCAGTTCCTGCTGGATGGGCAGGCCCCTGGAACATTTACTGGGCTTCTGTGAGGATTACTCAGGATATCTGGTGACTAAAGTTGCTCAAATTTGTTTTACCTTAGACTCAGTCTGGGCAGGGCAGGCCAAGGTGCTTAGAGCTTGATCTGGTAGTGTGATCTGAGATGTGTTTGAGCTGGTGACTCTTAAAGATGTGGACTGGCTCTCTATGGCATCAGCTTAGCTATCTGCTTACTGGATCTGGTTTGTCCAGGGTTGTTAAAGAGACTAAGAAGGTAACCCCTGTTGGCATCTTACATGGAGTGGGTGGCATGCCCCTTCAAATGGTAATCCTTGGATTCAACAATTTTCTTTAACTATAGACTTCAATTTTCTTTGTGGGCAATGTTAAGAAGGTGGTTCATTTGTAGCTGATGGGAATTTTGGAAGAAATGAATTATCTAGACCCATTTCATTTAGGTTTAAGTACTGAGACAGTTTTGGATGATCTGTGCAGGTTTGGATGGGAAGGAACTGTCTCTGACACAATCCTTCCAAGACCAAGTTTGGATCATCCAGGTCTGGACATATTCTGCCTTTGTCCTTGGATGTGGTAGCGTATCCCCATTCAATGATGATGCACAGTTTGGGGATCTTTCTGGACATACAGTTCCTGCTTGAGGAACAGTTGATAGCAATGGCCAGGAAGACCTTTGCCCAGCTTGTTTCCTTTCCTAGATTGTGGGAGCCCTTCACACAATCACTCGGGCCCTCATCACCTCATGCAATGCATTTAGCAGAGATGGGTGAGGAAATATATGGCTGCTATGAAGGCCTCATGAAGGGCCAGCAGATGCCTAGGCTGGGCACACCTCAGCAGTAGTAGTGAGAAGATGATGGTAGAAGTCAGCTGGGGAACAGCAGGGAGCGCAGGAGCAGCAGGAGTGGCGGAATGCAGGGCAACAGGGCATCAGGGGCACTAGACTGCAGGGTGGCCAAAATGGCAGAGATGGTGGGGTAGATAGGTGTGGGGTGGAGAGTTGAGGCCACGGTCATAAATGTGGCTGGACTGCCAAGCCACCCAAATTTTAGTCATATAATCATCGAGGGTCATACTGCAATGACTGTAATTTCGAGGACTGGTGATAACTACTGTTTGCTCAGCACCATCGTAACTTTGAACAGCCTCTGAATGAATGGTTATTAAGCAAGTACTACCTGTACTATCATCTGAAACTGAACTGAGCAAATTGTGAAGAACACTTAAATCCCCCCACGCTTTTCCTAAAATTCCATGGTGAAGCAGGAAACTGCCAATCAACTAAACAGGGAATTTTATGGAAATTATTCTAGGGAAACTGGTATTGAAAGCATTGTTGTTTAAAAGATACCCATGTCCCCAGGGTCTTTGCTGGAATTACAGATATTGGTAAAACATAATGGGGGTGTGGGGTTTTTTGTTTTTGTTTAAGGCAATGTGTGAATATAGCCATTGTGGCTTATGCACAAAAGTTTATATTCTAATGTTATGTGTAAACATAGCTAGCATATTTTAATGCAATAATGCTTCACTTACTATAATTTGAACTCAAATAGATTGTTAAGATATAAATATTTGCAATCACATTATTATTAATGTACTTTTACAGTATTTAGCTTTCTGCATAATTATCTTCAAAAGTGGTTTCCAAATGAAGAAAAAAATGTAATCATGCACAATAAATTGAAACAATATAAATCACATTAATTAGCAAGGAAATTATGCAGAAATCAGTTCAAGGTAGATCATTGTAAAGTAGGTTTGCCTCGATCTATCATGAAAAAACTTTGCTTAGGATGTTATATGTAGAATTAAAACACTGAATCTGGATTGGGAGCTAATTGAGAGCCAGGCTGGTCTAGTGCAGGGGTGTCAAACTCGAATTCATTGAGGGCCGCATCAGGGTTGTGTTTGACCTCAGGGAGGCAGGGTGGGTGTGGCCAGAGTGGGCCTGGCTGGCTCGATGTCACTCATGTTGGGGGTGCCTGTGATGGCTCTAGTGCTCTGCCAGGGAAAATGGGCTACCGAGCTCCATTTCTGGCTGTGACGGGCTCCTTCAACCTTCTGCTAGTGAAAATGGAGCTTGGGAGGGCTGCATGTTTTCACTGGCAGAGGGTTGTAGGAGGCCATTGCAGCCAGAAATGAAGCTCAGGAGTCCATTTTTGCTGACAGAGGGACTGCAGGCCGGTTCTTCATTGTTTCCAAGTTGTCTTGTAGGCCAGATCTAAGCACCCCGCAGGCCAGATTCGGCCCGCAGGCCCCTGGTCTAGTGGTTAAAGCTAAACCAAAAAGCAGGAAAGCAGGAGACTGTGAGTTCAAGTCCTTCTTTAGCTATGAAAGCCAGCCGAGTAATCTTGGACTGGTCACTCTCAGCCCAACTCACCTCACAAGGTTGTTGTTGTGGGAAAAATAGGAAGAGGAAGGTGTGCTAAACATGTTCGCCACTTTGAGTTATTTAGTTATTTCTAAAAACAATAAAGGTGGGATATAAATAAAAATAAATTTAATAAATAAATAATGACTCAATAGCGAGCCCCCAATACCCTAATTAAGAACTACACACAACTAGGCACCATATAAATACAACATGTAGAACAGCCCAGTGCACATATTCTAATGAGAGAGAAGTTCCCTGATGATGGGCTCCAGCACGAGCCCAAAAGCTTGAAAGGCTAAATCTTTGGGTTCTGGTGGCCGACTAGATTGGATCCTGCAGTAAATAAATAATTGGCAGCCAGTCCAATTGCTTCAACAGAGGTATAATATATAGGGCTATCTGCATGTCTCGCTCAATGACATGGCCATTATATTTTGTGCATGTGTAATTTTTATTAAAGACATTTTTAAAAGAAACAAAATTTTGAAATAAAAAAGGAAAGAAAAGTAATAAGTAATTTCAAAAAGTACAAAGAAAGAAATAGAAAAAGGAAATATTATAGATAAGTATCTTCCAATAAGTAACAGCAATTACAAGTATATTTGTATTTTACCTTCTCACTCTTAGGATTACAACATAATTTCCTATGGCCACCATATTTTGCATCAGCTATGGCTTTTGGATGAAACACAGTTACAGTAACCTACACTTGAGGTGAACAACAGACACTGTCTTTCCCTATCTAGGAATTCTAGAAGTGACACCCAATTTAGGAAAGGAAGATTCTCCACTTCCAGGGATAATTTTCCTGGATGGTTTCTGTCTTGTCTGTTGGCTTTCAACCCTCTTATCTCTTTGTCCCAATACTAATTCAAAATATGCAGTCTGTTATTCAGATGGTTTATATTAGGCCTCCATGTGCTTTGGAAGAAGTACTTTGGATCTGGCATAAGTGAATCACTTCCTTGCTATGTATTAAAGCAGTCTGACTTTTTTCAACCTGAAATAAAAGGATACTGTTGTTTTAAAGAATGTACTCATTAAAGTTAATGCTACTCTTACAACAACTCCACCTGTTTTTCAAGCTCAGATGGATACATGAAAAAAGTGGGGTTCCTTTAATGAAAGCTAATAAAATTCTTTGTGTGGGTAAAGTTGAAAAAAAAATCTGAAAAACTTTTTGAAACTAAATAGAATCGAGTATCCCTAGCATATTGATAACTCAATGTCTCAAAATATGTTAATGTTACTATTTTGGACAAGATAAAGCCTCGTGGCAGCACATACATTAGCTGGTTTCTGAGATCAACACTAAAAATAGGAAACGAACCACTATAATACAGCAGTCCCAGCTCACAGGCATAATCCTGATCAATGAGATCAAAATTATATACTGAAAAACAAGGCAGGATCAATCAGTCACATTCCCTCTGTCTTTCTTTTGCAGGAAATCATCTGCCAAGGTCACTTAGGCTGATTCTGTCCCCAGCCATGCCTAAACTCAGTTTAAAAGAGTCAGTGTAATCAATCGCTTTTAAGAACACAAAAAAGGAGCATAGACATCACCTTCTCAAGCATATTTCCTTAGCAAAGGACATATGTATCAGCATCCTTGGAGCTAGGGAGGGCTTATTTAGGAGAGGATAGGCAACCGGCTGTTATCACTCGATCACACAAAGACATGTTCACCACTCTATGGATCCACTTAGTCATCCTTCTTTGGGCTTTTTGGAAAAATCAGGATTGGCAGGGTTCAAGAGGATACATATTAGCATTTTGTCCATGTCTTCTGCCTCAGATATTGAAAACGGTTCCTTACGATTAAGCCAAGATGAACTTTATACCTCAATATTAAAACCAAGTTAAAAGTGGCATGAAGATGGATGACACTTTTACCATCAAAGTACCTTTGCAGATCTGTCACAGCAGATTTTGGAGGTCTCTAACATGTTTTATAGGATATATAACTCTTTAATCATTCTAAAAAGTTCTCTTGGGTGGCTACTTGAGGATGCAATGGAAAGCAAAATTATGGACATGAATGTCTATCTGATCAATTAATGGCAAGCTAGCATTTACCTTCTAGTTATCTATTAAATAGTTTTACTACCCAGTGTATCACAGAAAACTTTTCTCCAGAGCACTAGAGAGTGATCCTAAGAATAATCTTCTCAGTGGTCCATTTTATTTCAATGCTACATAGAACAACAAAGGCCTTGACAGGATCATCACTCAAGGCATTCCAAAGTCTGTGGAGACCAACTGTCTTTGTAAAGATTCCTTTTCTATAGAAAGACAATAATATATTAAGAGTTGGCCCTTAACATTCATCACCAGATGATGCCCACATTATGATAGCAAGCAACTGCTAACTCTTGCTTTGCAGTATCTGAACTATTTGTCCTACGTGTAAAGAAAAAAAATATTAAGCCATGGATATGCCCTGTTTTATTTCTTTTTTTTGACAAAACAAACCTATCATGTGAAATTCAAAGCTTCTTTAATAAGGGCAGTCCCAAACATACATTTTAAAAATCCTTCCATGGCCCGCTTATTCAGCTGTGTGGGCTGAATACTAATAGTAAGCATAGTGTATCCTTATCCAAATGCCAGGAAAAGACTTTCATCATCTTTGAAGAAGTTTTTGGGGCAGTAAGATTTGATGGATCTCAACAATTCTTGCAGTCATGACTGATTCTGTGCTCAAAAAGGTATGTACTCTTTATTCAGAGTAGTTACCCATCTTCTAGTAGTGCACACAAGGTTAGCACTTTCATCTACAATCATAACGTGGTAATTCCACTCAGAGGAAAGAGCCAAATCAAGTGCTGGTCTGCTGTATATCTCTTCTGTCTTTTACATGTCTTCCTCTCTCAGTTGCTAGCGATTATCCACAGTGGGATTTCTACTCTCTTTTAACCCTATCTTTCCACTGCTGAGATGTCTCCCGCATTCTTCACATTATTAACATGGGCGGAAAATGGGATGGGAATGTATAAAATAAAAATTGCCTATTCAGAAACAATCCAACTTAACCTCTGGTTTTATGCAGGATAAATGTATGGTTAGATGCACATTCTCATTGAGGACTCAACTCTCAGTAGGCTGGGGGCCGAACTCAGAATCTCACTCTCCTTTCTTGGGCGCACCCACTCTAGGTCCCCTGAAACAGACCATACTTATTATATTCCAGAAAGTTCAAAGGGCCTGACTTTCACAGCAACTGTCCAAGTGGCTCCCCTGAAAAGGACAATCTGCTTTAAAGGCAGAACTGCCCATTTCAGTCAGCCCCAAATGTAGCTCTGGCAGCTCTGAACAGCTTTGGTTGACACAGTGTTTAATCTGTAAATATATCTGCCTTTCTTTCAGGTGCAAAGATTTGCCCCGGAAACAGCATGTTGCAAGATGCAGTAAAGCTTTATACACTTAGCAAGGAAGGGACTGTTCTTCAGGCTGGGTCCTACGGACTTTCTACACTGCCATGCTACTATATCCTAGGACATACAATCAAGATGAAACAGATTTGGTGAATTAAGCAGATCCCCTGATTATAATGGCTCACAGAACTGTGTGGTACTGGAAAGTATAAGTATACTCCAAAGACCTGCTGGACTTGAATGTTGGCAAACGATATGGCTAGTGGCTGCTTGCACACCACCATCTCTCTTGATTCTCTCTGACTACTTTCTGGGGACCCAGAATAGGATGGGTGATGGACTTGTAAAGGGAGGTGCTAATCTCCATGGAGCCTTCTGTTCTTCCCACCCCGTGGGTACGGAATCCTGCCAGGATCAGGAGGCTGCTTCAGGCATCCCAAAGTTCTATGCTTCTCAATTCTAGCTTAGACACCAAGCCCAGAGATGTGGCCTCCAAGTCTGTGGGTCTCTTCTTCATGCTTTTGATTGATTTGACAGCCATTGTGGGCAATGTAGCCATTATGACGGTCATTGTCAAAACCCCAGCACTGAGGAAGTTTGTCTTTGTGTTCCACCTCTGCTTGGTGGATCTTTTGGCTGCTATTACTCTAATGCCTCTAGCCATGCTGTCCAGCTCAACTTTCTTTGATGGCACAGCCTTTGAGGATGCCATATGTCATGCCTATCTCTTCCTGAGTATTTGCTTCATCACCATGTGTATCCTTTCAATCTCAGCTATTAATGTAGAGCGCTACTACTATGTGGTGCACCCCATGCGCTATGAGGTCAAAATGACTGTAAGCCTGGTGGTCTGTGTCCTGGTTGGGGTTTGGATCAAGGCAGTAGTTATGTCCATCATCCCCATCCTGGGATGGCTTTCCCAAGACCATATCAATAGATCCCTAGCCTACAATGGACAGACCTGCTCCTTGCAGTGGAGCCAAAGTGCCTACTGCAAGTTTTTTGTGATTTTCTTTGCTGTTTTCTACTTCCTCCTGCCAGTTTCCATTATTTTGGTGGTCTACTGTAATATGTTTAAAGTGGCCCGAGTAGCTGCCATGCACCATGGTCCACTCCCCACTTGGATGGATACCCCACGGCAACGATCAGAATCTCTTAGTAGTAGGTCCACAATGGTGACTAGTTCAGGAGCCCCTCGAACTACCCCTCAGAGGACGTCTGGGGGTGGGAAGGCCTTCATCATCCTCCTAGCAGTGGGGGGACAATTTCTCTTCTGCTGGTTGCCCTATTTCTCCTTCCATCTCTACTCGGTGCTGAGCTCCCATTTTCCTGGCCAGCAGACGGAGAATGTGGTCACTTGGATTGGTTATTTTTGCTTCACATCCAACCCTTTCTTCTATGGATGCCTCAACCGACAGATCAGAGGAGAGCTCAGCAAGCACCTCACCTGTTTCTTCAAGCAACCACCAGAGGAGGATCTCAGGTTACCCAGCAGAGAAGGCTCCATTGAGGAGAACTTCTTGCAGTTCCTGCAAGGAACAGATTGCCACGCTGAGGCCAGAAATGCTCTTACCCAGCCTAGCCCCAAAAGGGACCAAGCTACCATTGATTTCCGGATCCCAGGACAAATTGCAGAAGAGACCTCAGAATTCCTGGAGCATCACATGAACAGTGATATCACCGCCTCTGATAACTACATCAGAGCAGCATGCTCACCGAAGCCTGAGCTGTAGCTAGGTTTCTTCTTCTTCTTCTTCTTTTTTTGCACTTGACAATCTTGATTTATTGATGTGTGAAATGCAGAATATAGCAGCTGAGGAAGAATGTGTACGTTTGTATATGGGGGAGTATTTAATAAATACACCATGGCAATTGGAACCCTTTCTCTCCAACGTGCTGCTCAAGTAAACCCACACACAGACAATCAGCTGCTATTAGTATCCAGTTAATTTCATTTAGTTTTGACTTATACAGGATGGTAATTGCTCACCCGCCCCATCAACTCATTCTTAACCTTTGTAGTTGGAAACATCTCTATTCTGAATATTTTCTTTTCTTCTTTCTTTCTTTCTTTCTTTCTTTCTTTCTTTCTTTCTTTCTTTCTTTCTTTCTTTCTTTTTCTTTCTTTCATTCATTTGTTTGTTCCTTCATTTCTTCCCTCCCTCCTCTAGTAATTGTTACTTTCTGCTTTGGACTCCTTCCATCCACCTTCTAATCAAGGCTGTCTTGGACTTGTAGGATTATAAATGAGAGAGCCCACTGTTATTTGGCCTAGGCATGAGTGAGCTACAAAAAGGCCCAGGGATAGGTAACAGCAACAACTGGATGAACAACTGACCTTTATGTTGTAGGAATACATTTTGCAGCTCCACGTTCTCCTGTTCTGAAGGATTACACATTGTCTTACTATTAAAGATGTCAACAAATCTAAAGAAGACACAAGAATCTTTTCCTGTAGTTAAAAGTAAACAAGCCATGGATGATCTCAGTGGCTGGATTCTTTTGTTACACTAAGCCAAAATAAAATAAACCACTTGGTTTAATGCAGATGGAACCTGGCCAATATCAGAAATAGATTAGAACTATGATTTTAATTGCAATGAGTTTACATTGCATTAGTAAAATGAAGCCTATGATCTGGTTCATTGCTTTAAGCTGTTACATATAGGTAGTCCTCCACTTGCAACCACTACTGAGACCAAAATTCCCATTGGTTAGCAAGAGAGTTGTTAGTGTTGCCCCATTTTTATTACCTTTCTTGCCATCGTCGTTCAGTGAATCATTACAGTTGTTAAGTTAGTAACATTAAGTGAATCTTGCTTCCCCACTCACTTTGCTCATCAGAAGATCTTAAAAGGTGATCACATGACCTCAGGATACTGCAACCATCCTAAATACATGCCAGTTACCAGGTGTCCTATTTTTAATCACGTGATCATGGGAATGCTGCAACCAGTGTCTAAAAAACGATCCTAAGTCAGTTTTTTTCAATGCTGTTGTATCTTAGAGTTGTCATTAAATGAATGGTTGTAAGTCGAGGACTACCTGTAGTCTGCTTGTTTGCAATGTATCATTAAACTTTGAATCCAATCATAACAGTTAATAAATTGCACTGGATCACCTGACAGAAAAAGACAAACACTGACTTTAATAGATTAAAATACACATGATATGTACTAGTGATTTTCCTCATTTAGAGGTAACCCTCACCCCAATCTACTAGCAATTTTTATGCTGAAGCCTGGGGTTTTGTGCTTATTGCCTCTTTCACACTGTACTTGTACATGCAAAGAAAAACATGTTTTTGTATATGTGATTACTTAGATCAGAAGTGGGGAACATACAGTTTTCTAGATGTGGCTCAAAAACACATTGAGCTGCATCACTATTGGCTACTCTGGGTGAGAATCCTGATGTTGTTCAGCAACAACTGGAGGAACACATGTTCCCCTAGTTCATTTCATGCCCACCTAAGGTAATCACTGCTTCTCATGGGCTATGTTGTAGCACCAATGCTTCTCTATTGCCTATCCAGCACAATTTCTCTTTTTCCTGTATGGCCTTCCGATAAAGGTAAAGGTTCCCCTTGCACATATGTGCTAGCTGTTCCTGACTCTAGGGGGCAGTGCTCAGCTCCGTTCAAAACCGAAGAGACAGTGCTGTCTGAAGATGTCTCTGTGGTCATGTGGTTGGCATGACTAGAAGCTGAAGGTGCGCGGAACGCTGTTACCTTCTGTCACGCCCCACTCCATTCCATAATTAGGAAAGAAAACCAAGAGACTCCATGGGTTGGAAATCCAAAGTACTTTTACTAATTACAAATGGTAAGCGAGCAGCAGTGAAGCAAAATCTGAATAATATGGCGCGAAAGCAATTGATATATAGCAAAGCCCGTTCCCCCCCCTTAGGATCAAAGCTCCAGTCCAATCATAAGTCCTTCAAATGTCAGGTGTGAGATAACTTCAAAAGGACAGGCCAAGATGGAATGTGAAGGCCGTTGATGCAGGCGGGAAACACGTACGCATGCACAATCCCAACGACTGGCACATCCTAGAACATTCCTCCAACAGTCCTCCAGCACATTAATTAAAACCCTCCCACATACACGCCCCCCCCTTCCCGTTTCATGGCAGCTGAAGCAGCAGCAAAGCAGAAGCTGACATCCGGCCGTCCCCCGGAAAAAAGGCTGTCAGGCCTGGAAGAGAAAAAAAAAAACAAACAAACAAGACAGACAAATAACAAACAAACAAGAGAGGGAAAGAGAAAAGTCAAGGCTTGTCGGGATAAGAAGCATAAAATTTCCGCAGCAAGCGGGGGGCACGAACGTGGGACTTATCAACCCATTCCGTGTGGGAGGGGGGAAAATGTTTCCAAGCCACAAGGTATTGGATGCGATTACGGTGGCGACGGGAATCCAGAATGTCCCGGACTTCAAAATGACGGTCGCCATCAATAAGTAACGGAGCAGGTGGAGGGTCATCCGCGGGCCGTAGGTCGGAGACTCGAACTGGTTTAATGAGGTTGATATGGAACACCGGATGGACCCGGTTGAGATGTTTGGGCAATTGCAAACGAACAGAAACAGGATTGATAACCTTCACAATGGGGAAAGGGCCAACATACTTGGGACCCAATTTCTTCGACTTTTGTGTAGTATGCAAGAATTTTGTGGACAAATACACTAAATCTCCAACGTGGTACTCATAAGGCTGAGAGCGTTTTTTATCAGCCTGCTTCTTATGAGCCTTATGGGCAGCGTCCAAGGTGGAAAGAGTGAGGGGCCAGAGGCGACTGAGACGTTCACTCCAGTCCGCAACGGAAGGAACCTGAGGCTGGGCCGTAGGCAGTTCAGGGATAGGAACAAAATCCTGGCCGTAAACGACCCGGAAAGGGGTGAAACCCGTGCTGGAGTGAACCGAATTGTTATAAGCCACTTCAGCATGCGGCAACAAGTCCACCCAATCGTCCTGTTGGTAATTGATGAAACAACGTAAATATTGTTCAAGAACGGAATTAGTACGTTCACAGCCGCCATTAGTCTGAGGATGGTAGGCGGAGCTAAGGCCCTGGGCGGAGCCAATGCGCGTGAGGAACTCCTTCCAAAATTTAGATGTGAATTGGACTCCACGATCGGAGATAATACGGTCGGGAACCCCATGCAAGCGGTATATGTGAGAAAGGAATAATTTAGCCAACGCCTTGGCGGAAGGAATCTTGTGGCAAGGCACGAAGTGAACTTGCTTGGAGAACAAATCAGTAACCACCCAGATGACGGTGTGCCCTTGGCTCTCGGGAAGCTCCACAATAAAGTCCATAGAAATCTCCTTCCACGGGGCAACCGGGCGAGCGACAGACTGCAGAAGTCCGTGTGGTTTCCCCGGTGGCTTTTTGGCGGTAGCGCAAACCGGGCAACTGGAAACATAAAGTTCAATGTCCTTTTTTAAAGAGGGCCACCAGAATTGTCTCTTCACGAGGTGCAAAGTTTTGACGAACCCAAAATGACCCGCCATCCTGGAGTCATGCGCGCGACGAAGGACCACAAGACGTAGGGAAGCGGGGATGTATAATTTAGCACCAATCCACGGTAGATCGTCCCTCATGGTGCACTCGTCCCGATGGTTCAGGAACCAGTCGTCTTGAGGAAGAGCTGCTTTGAGGTCAGAAAGCAGATCGTGAGGCACGTCCTTTTGGGCCTTGGTCTGTTGACGTGTGAGCACCGGAGCTGCCAAGAGCGGTTGGACGATACTCAGTTTGGAACAATTATACTGAGGTAACCGGGACAAAGCATCGGCCATGAAGTTCTTTCCGCCCGGGATATACTTCAGAGTGAAATTGAAACGGTTAAAATATTGGGCCCAACGCATCTGCTTTGGGGAGAGACGGCGCGGTGTGCGCAACGCTTCCAAATTCTTGTGGTCAGTCCACACTTCAAATGGGTGCTTAGAGCCTTCAAGGAAGTGGCGCCAAGTAGCGAGGGCCCAACGGACTGCAAAAGCCTCTTTCTCCCAGACCGCCCAGCGCCGTTCCGTGTCAGTGAGTTTACGTGAGGTGTACGCGCAAGGTTGCAAGTTACCTTGGTCATTGGCTTGGAGCAGAACAGCCCCCACTGCGACATCACTGGCATCCGCCTGGACAACGAACGGCTGGTCGAGATCAGGATGTTTAAGAACTGGTTCAGCTGCAAAAAGGCGTTTAAGCTTTTCGAAGGCCGCCTGGCATTCCATGGTCCAGTCCAGAGGCTTACTGGGTTTTGGTTTCGGGTCGCCTTTAGTTTTGAGCAAATTAGTAATGGGTAGAGCAATGTCGGCAAAAGAGGGAATAAATTGACGGTAGAAATTAGCGAAACCCAAAAACTTTTGCAACTGTTTACGCGTTTTGGGAGCGTCCCATTCAGTGACCGCCTTCACTTTTTCGGGGTCCATTTCAACGCCATCAGGGGAGATACGATAGCCCAGATAGTCAATAGTAGTTTGGTGAAACTCACACTTAGACAACTTGGCATACAGGTTGGCAGCACGGAGTTTTTTCAAAACAGTGCGCACCAGGTTGACGTGGTGGTCGTAAGTGCGGGTATAAATGAGGATATCGTCCAGATATACGATAACGCCCTTATAGAGGTGGTCGTGTAGGATCTCATTAATAAATTGCATGAATACAGCAGGAGCCCCCTGTAGGCCAAAAGGCATAACCCGGAACTGGAAACAACCAAGAGGGCAATTGAACGCGGTCTTCCATTCGTCCCCTTCCTTGATGCGTACTCTATAGTAAGCTTCTCGCAGGTCCAATTTTGTGAAGATGCGTCCCTTCCCCAATTGTGCCAATAAGTCCTTCATCAAGGGTAGTGGGTAGAGGTTTTGAGAACAGATGGCGTTTAAATTTCTAAAGTCACAACATAAACGAAGAGACCCATCTTTCTTCTCACGAAATAGCACAGGGGCCGCCACTTTGGGGCGGGCCGGTTCAATGAAACCACGTTTCAAATTTTTGTCAATGAAAGAACGCATCTCCTCCATTTCCCTGGGTGACATGGAGTAAATGCGGGGTTTTGGGAGTTTGACCCCGGGCAAAATGTCAATGGAGCAATCAGTAGGCCTGTGGGGGGGTAGAATGTCTGAAGATTGCTCGCTGAAGACTTCCTTAAGATCCAAATATTCTCTCGGAATTTTCTCCTCTCCTGCAATCCTCTCCTGCCCCCTAGCGGCCACTTCAGGAACGTTAGTGACGTTTGGCTGGGTTGGAGAGCCCTCCCCCACTGGAGGCACTTTGGAGCGAATACGCAAGCGGCCTGTCCGCCAATTTATGTGAGGGTTCCATTTCCGGAGCCATGGGATGCCCAAAATAAGTGGTCTGTCCATGCCAGGTGCGACCACAAAAGAGATTAATTCAGTGTGGGTACCCATTGTCATTTCCAAAGGCTCAGTAAAAAAATGGGCGGGCCCCCCCCCTGCAATGGATCCGTCTATCTGGCAAAAAACAATAGGGGTTTTCAAAGTGCGCAATTTGAGGCCTAATTTCTCAACCATGGCTGGGTTGATCATGGACCGGGAACAGCCGGAATCCAGTAATGCTAGGAGGGTGGCAGGTGTTCCCTCAGGAGGAACTTTTAATTCAATAGGGAGTAGAAGGGGCCCCTTGTTTGAACTCACCCAGCGAGGTGAAGCGTCGTCATCTGAGTCATCAGAAGAAGAGGAGTTAGCATCCGCGTCATCCTTCAATGGTTGAGCAAGAGGAGGGGGGTTGGTTTCACCAGCGAAAGCTGTTTCCCTCTTTTTCTTTTCAGAGCCTCTGGCAGGCTTCTCCTCACGTCTGGGAGGGGGTTGGGCGGAGAGGGGTGATTTCGCCCGACAGAGGGGGGCGGTATGCCCAAGCTTGCCACAGCGAAAACATGTTAAAGGTCTGGAGGAGCCAGAAGGGGGCTCCCTCGCGTCGCCTCGGCGTTTGGAAAACAATTGAGTAGCAGGAGGGGGGAGGGCCTTGGCAGCCCTTTCTTTCCGCTTCCTTTTTTCTTCAGTGGCATACCGCAGACGAATTAAGTCAAGCTCAGCGTCAGCCGCATGCTCAAACCAAGTGATTAAACGTCTCGGCAGGTTACGGTTAACACATTGTTGATAAATTTCAGGGTTTAAGCCTTCAGCAAATCTGTCCAGCATCGCATCCTCCCCCCAGCCTCTCATGTACTGAGACAGACATTGAAATTCCTGGATGTATTCGGCGACAGGCCTGTCGTCTTGGTCAAAAGTTAAAAACTTCAATTTGTTTCGCTTCTCAGTCAACGGGTCATCAAAACGTCGACGGAAAGCTGCCATAAAACGGTTGAAATTCCCCAAGAGGGGAGAACCAGACATATGCAAAGCAGTCGACCACGCAGCTGCTTCACCATCCAAAGACAAAAGGACCATTCTGACCCTTAAAATGTCAGATTCAAAGTCCCGGCCATAAATCTCCATGTAGTTAAAAACCTGCATAAGAAAGGAGGCGAGGCTAGCAGAAGCCCCATTAAAACGCACAGGCAAAGGAGGGATTTTAGCCATACGATGTCTTCGGGGGGGAGCCTGGGGTGGAGGTGCTCTTTGATCAGCGAAACCTCTAGCCGCAGGGGGTGATACAGGCCGAGGGGGGGGTGGGGGAGAATCCTGGCGTGGGTAACGTTGCCAATTTCTCCAGTCTCTTTCCTCCTCCCCCCTCCTGTCCTCCAAAAATGTTTGACTCCAATAATCAGGTAACTCACTCTGCTGGGGTCTTCTCACGGGGCCCTGGTGCTGATAATTTCTCCATTCTGCTTCATCGCCTCTTTGGCTCCAATATTCATGGAACTCACCCCCCTGAGGTTTTCTCACGGCCCCTTGCTCCAGCGAAGTTTGTTGAGGTGGTCTTTGGGTGAGTCCAGCATTCCAGCTTGTCTCTATTTCTCTTTGCCCCACTGAA
Organism: Thamnophis sirtalis; assembly: GCF_051295495.1. Classification (NCBI taxonomy): domain Eukaryota; kingdom Metazoa; phylum Chordata; class Lepidosauria; order Squamata; family Natricidae; genus Thamnophis; species Thamnophis sirtalis. The sequence goes on along the minus strand of NW_028261387.1, from coordinate 44,253,961 downwards.
GTTGACCAACGGGGTAAGGGGGAAGGTTCAGGCTGACTGGAAATTTGCAGTTGAAATAAATCTTCGTGCAAAGGTCGGTCAGAGGGGCTGGGCTGGTGTAAAGAAAGGTCGGGAGGTCCCAGTTCACTGGAATCCGTCCCTCCAACGGCGCCTTCCTCCTCTCTGGTCGGAGAAGACATTATTTCCCTTCTCGGTAGACGTAAAATCTCCTGGAAAGGGATATTTTCAGATTTTGCTTCTTGTCACGCCCCACTCCATTCCATAATTAGGAAAGAAAACCAAGAGACTCCATGGGTTGGAAATCCAAAGTACTTTTACTAATTACAAATGGTAAGCGAGCAGCAGTGAAGCAAAATCTGAATAATATGGCGCGAAAGCAATTGATATATAGCAAAGCCCGTTCCCCCCCCTTAGGATCAAAGCTCCAGTCCAATCATAAGTCCTTCAAATGTCAGGTGTGAGATAACTTCAAAAGGACAGGCCAAGATGGAATGTGAAGGCCGTTGATGCAGGCGGGAAACACGTACGCATGCGCAATCCCAACGACTGGCACATCCTAGAACATTCCTCCAACAGTCCTCCAGCACATTAATTAAAACCCTCCCACATACACGCCCCCCCCTTCCCGTTTCATGGCAGCTGAAGCAGCAGCAAAGCAGAAGCTGACACCTTCCCACCAAAGGTTTTTTCTACTTGCATTTTTTACATGCTTTCAAACTGCTAGGTTGGCAGAAGCTGGGACAAGTAACCAAAGCTCACTCTGTAATGCGGCACTAGGATTTTGAACCACCAAAGTGCCGACCTTTCTGATTGACAAGCTTAGTGTCTTAGCCACTGAGCCATCGTGTCCCTTTGGCCTTTTGATAACATATCACAATTTTGGCCTAGAACTTTAGGATTCCAGGATGAATGAAAACTTCATAACTCCTTCTGTGTATTCAGTCCTACCACACATCCTTCCTGCTGTCAGACATTTTGTTTTAATTTGTGCTGTCTATGGGGTGCCCTGAAACTATACCCATCCATAGAAAGCTATAGTTCAAAAACATTTGGGTGAATCCTCGTGCCTCCTTTTGACCTGGAGTAATTTTACTATAAAGAATTGCTGGCACTTCAGAAATAATAATCTTTCCCTACTTCCTTCTTCAGATTTAAGTAGTAGGTTGAAACAACTAGTTCAATTGCATCCCTCCCCCTTGAAGTTTGTTGTTGATCTTGCATGAGTCCTGATAGAAGGGACTTTGAGGAAACAAAACATTATGTTTGCTATTTTTTTGAGCTGCAGAAATTTTATTTTCAATAGCAATTACCTTTGGTTCAGTTCCTCTGGATACAGTAGCCAAAGACTTCAAAAAACAAGCCTTCCATAACCTGGTATCCTCCATCTATGTAAGAAAATAGATTCCAAGCATTCCCCACCAGCAATGGCCATGGTTATTCAGAATTCTCTCTAGATTCAGAGGGTGTCAGATGGAGATATTAAAACTACATGGCATGCCAAATATAGTAACAACTCTTAAGAAAGCAAAACTGATCAGTTCAGGGAGTATAGAAAATGGACACCAGGAATTTGCAATGCACAAGAGTATTCCTTAACTCCCATATAATGATTCAACCCTGAGATCTCACCCACCAGGAGTAATTTTTCTGACCTAAAGATGCTCTCCAGTAATGTGTATGTGTCTCAAGAGTTGTTTTTCCCTTGTCTCTGTGTTCATTTTTCCTTTTATATACTACTATATAAAAGGATAGCCGCCCTGTTCAGGATAACCCGCTCCCTATTGAACAAAAGGGAGACGGGGGAACCCCTGCAGGGCAGAGCTGAAGAATATGCCCAATTCTTAGCGGACAAGATTGCTCGGTTTCGGTCGGACTTGGACTCCACACCTGCAGTTCCAGCCGAGGCACAGGGGGACCAAGTAGAACAGCTCTGGGTTGAGTTTCAGGATGTTACCCCCGGGGATGTGGACAAGGCCATGAGAGCTGTAAGTTCCTCCACCTGTGTTCTGGATCCGTGTCCCTCATGGCTGGTTGCTAACTGCAGTGAGGTGACACGAGGCTGGATCCAGGTGGTTGTAACCGCCTCCCTTCGGGAGGGGAACTTCCCCGCCACACTGAAAGCGGCGGTGGTGAGACCCCTCCTGAAGAAACCATCCTTGGATCCAGCTGTTTTAAACAGCTATCGCCCGGTCTCCAACCTCCCCTTTCTGGGAAAGGTTGTTGAGAAGGTGGTGGCCTTCCAGCTCCAACGGTCCTTGGAGGAAGCAAACTATCTAGACCCCTTCCAGTCAGGCTTCAGACCCGGTTACAGCACAGAAACCGCTTTGGTCGCATTGATGGATGATCTCTGGAGAGCCAGAGATGAAGGACACTCCTCCATCCTGGTTCTCCTTGACCTCTCAGCGGCTTTCGATACCATCGACCATGGTATCCTTCTGCGACGACTGCGGGAGGTGGGAGTGGGAGGCACCGTGCTACGGTGGTTCTCCTCCTACCTCTCGGACAGGTCGCAGCCGGTGTTAGTGGGAGGGCAGAGATCGTCCCCAAGGCCCCTAAATTATGGGGTGCCGCAGGGTTCGGTCTTATCCCCCCTACTATTCAACATCTACATGAAACCGCTGGGAGAGATCATCCGCAGGCACGGGATTAGATACCATCAATATGCGGACGATACTCAATTGTATCTGTCCGCCCCGTGCCAAATCAATGAAGCGGTAGACGTGATGGGCCGGGGTCTTGAGGCCGTTATGGACTGGATGAGGATTAACAAGCTTGTGCTCAACCCGGAAAAGACCGAGTGGCTGTTGTGTTTTCCTCCCAAAGATTTGGCCAATATTCCAACACTCAGGCTGGGGGGTCAAATTTTACACCCCTCAGAGAGGGTCCGCAACTTGGGAGTCCTCCTGGATCCACAGCTGTCATTCGACCACCATTTAACGGCTGTGACCAGGGGGGCATTCGCCCAGGTACGCCTGGTGCGCCAGTTGCGACCCTACCTGAACCGGGAGGCCCTCACAACAGTCACTCGGGCCCTTGTGACCTCTAGGCTGGAATACTGCAATGTGCTCTACATGGGGCTGCCCTTGAGGAGCATCCGGCGACTTCAGATAGTGCAGAACGCAGCCGCGCGAGTGATTGCGGGTGCACCCCGATTCACCCGCATAACACCTATCCTCCGCGAGCTGCGCTGGCTACCTGTCGATCTCCGGATGCGCTTCAAGGTGCTATTAATCACCCATAAAGCCCTACATGGCAGTGGATCTGGATACTTGAGAGACCGCCTTCTGCCGATTACCTCCCTACGACCTATAAGATCCCATAGATTAGGCCTCCTCCGTATCCCATCGGCCAGCCAATGCCGGCTGGCAACTACAAGGAGGAGGGCCTTCTCAGCAGTAGCCCCGACCCTTTGGAACGAACTCCCCGTGGAGATTCGTACCCTCTCCACCGTCCAAGCCTTCCGCATAGCCTTGAAGAACTGGCTCGCCCGTCAGGCCTGGGGATAAGGACCGCTACCCCGCCCGAATGATGAATGAATGTTGTTCACTATTTTATTATATGTTGTCGTTTTAATGTTGTATTCTCCCCCTCCCTGGTTTTTCTGTGAGCCGCCCTGAGTCCCCTCAGGGAAAAGGGCGGCATACAAATGTTAATAAAACCTAAAACCTAAAACCTACTAATTGATAACCCCGACATTGCCCGGATATTTATTTATAGGGGGAAAATGTCAGGACCAAACATAATTTCTAATGTGGGATTTTCCCCCTTACCAGAGGGAGCCCCCTTGTGGAGTACTGTGAAGCTGTTACCATGGCAACTCCACTGCACTGTACAGTAGAAGCCATTTTATGGCACAACAGGCTGTATCTTAACAGATCACTCCCCGAGGGGCTTTAGGGTCTGAGGAAGCCAAAGAAAGTTGAACCAAAAGTTCACTGGAAATTGACACAATAGACAGATCCACACTAATCTCTCTGTTTCTCAATTCTTTCCAGGATGGGCGAGGTGTTTCCCAATAATACACATCTCTTTGTTTTCCACTGTAACATTTTCTCCTTCATACAAGGCCAATGAGAAGGGATTGTAAATGAAATATCACAATTCAAACATTGCTAAATTATGCAAAATTGTGCTAAATGGCCCAATATTCAGAATACATTTACTCTCCAAAATCTTTCTGGATCATATATAACATTTTCATGGCTTCATCTTGCAAGAAAAGGAGGCTATTTTAATGTAGGACAATTGAAGCCTAGAGCAACAAATAAAACGATTATTTATTTGATAATGTTCGGGGCCTGTGTGTGAGATGGGCTCTCTGCCGATCAAATAAGAACGAAAGGTTTCAGTTAAGAAAATCATTGTCCCAATAATATTGTTCAGAACAGATGCTCTTTCAAAACTGCCTAACTTCAAATAGGAAAGATATGTCAGCTTTATTTTTGAGTGACAGTGCAGAGTTTTATTCCAGAGAACATTATTTTTTCTCTCTGCTAGTGTTTATTTTCTCTTTTTCAGGTTTCTGGATCCATTTTAATTAATGCCCTTAGGGATTAAGAGAAGTGGGGTTCAGAGGAGCTCCAGTTTGCATATAGGAGCCTGACAATTTTTCCGGAGAATTTTGGTTTCTTGCCTATTTACTTTTTGAAGTTATATAACCAGCCTTGCTGAACAAGAGTATGAAATCCAGATGTTCAGGAGTGGTTTTGACAAAGGGCAGATCTGAGGTATTCAGACAGGAGACAGGGATATTAAAATCCATATTAAAATTTGCAGATTGCTCTCCTCTGGGATTATCGGATTGGGACTGCGAGATGAGTGCAAAGAATTCTGCTGCTGTTAATGTCTATCTGGATATGGCCCCAGATATGTAGCCACACTGACATTCATTACACACTTGGATATAAAGAATCTCACAGAAGAATTCAGATGTTCTGTTAAATCCTTTCCAAACTCGGTAAGTGGCAAACACTGACATAAAACCTCTTTCTTGTCCTGTGGTAGTGGTAACACTGAACGTTCTGTCTAGTCTCGTCCATCCATCCATCCATCCATCTCAAAATGAGATATCACCATTTCACATACTGAAGACAACCAAAATGCCAAACTGACTGTTGATTCTTCTCTCTATAATTGGTAACACAATAATATTTTCTCCTTTACTTAAGGATCATTGGAAACTGATGGGGTCTGAGAGGAAAGGATTGTGAAGATGACTAGTTCCGCCACCTCTTCAAAACACAATCTGCTGACAAATATCCTTTTTCTTTATTCAGTTGAATGGCATTGCTATTTTATTCATCTGCTTTTGAAAGCCCTTCACGTGGAGAAACCATTCTCTCAAAATGTAAGAGGATTTGTAAAAACCAAGCAGGATTAATATTGCAAAATGCAAGTTTTTAGAGATCAACAGGATGGGAAATCCCATGCCCATCTGTAGTTCTGTTCAAATTCTTTACTGACTGTTAGTAGGGAGTTCCAATCAAAAGACTTTGTCCATGTTTGAACCAGAGATGGCTTCAGGACTCTTGATCTTCCCAAACATCTGCTTTACTTTTGTCCAGGTTCAAATCTCAAATAGGAATAAACCTTATGAATATCTACTGTACCTCTTAAATCCATCTGTTCAAAAGGCTGATTCACAAGTTACAGGAGGTTGTTTAGGTCCAGCAGCAGCCTCTAAGAATTTTCTACAATTAGTGATGTTTGTGGCAGGGAAGTCTCTTTCTCAAATTAGTTTCCATTTCAGGGAAGCCCTTCTTCCTAAAAACTACAGCAGCAAATAAATACACAACCTCTTTGTACAGTACTGAAGAAGGAGCTGTGAACATGATCGAGAAAAATCATGTTTTTTCTTAAACAGACATGATATAGAGAGAAGGTAATCATTGACTTATGACCAGAATTGAGACCAGAATTTTCATTGCTGAGGAAGGCAATTGTTGAGTTGCACCTGATTTTAGGACCTTATGCAGGGGTGGGCTTCAAAAATTTCAGCAACAGGTTCTTTGCCCAGTGGGCGTGGCCATGGTGGACATGGCCTAGTCAACCTCCTGCACCACAGTGGGAGGGAGTGTTTTCACCTTCCCCACGCTCCAGAGGCTTTCCTCGAATCTCTGGGAGGGCTAAATCTGCCTCCCCCGGGAGGCCCATTTTCCCCCCTCCCTGAGCCTTTGTGCGGGCCCTGCACTTACCTCACATCCAAAACAGGCTGTGTGGAGACTCCTGGGAGGAGTGGGGTAGAGTGGGAGGGGTGGGATGGGGTGGGCGAGGCCAGCCAGGGGTGGGATTTGGAGGTTCTCCGAACCAGCCATAACGTTAGCTACAGGTTCTCCCGAACCCAGGCGAACCCATAGCAGCCCACCCCTGCTTTTATGCCACAGTTGCTAGGTGAATTGCTGCAGTCATTAAGTGAATTGTGTAGTTGTTAAGTGAATCTGATTTCCCCCATTGACTTTCCTTGACGGATGCTGGTTGTGAAGGTCACACATATGCTGATCACATGACCTTGGAATGCTGCAACCATTGTGAATACATCCAGGTTGCCAAGTGTCCAAATTCTGATTACATGACTGTGGGGATGCTGCAACAGTTGTAGATTCAGTCATAAGTCCCTTTTTTTCAGTGCCGTTGTAACTTTGGATGGTCACTAATGAATAGTTGTAAATCAAGGACTACCTGTACACTTTTATAAAATACAGTTTAATAAAGGTAGTTTGTGTCCTTATAGACATTTCACAATTTCCCTCCCACCCATTGCATATCTAATACACAGAGATGGAAACACAGTCCTTGTTATACCTCTCTTGAGTGCTTAAAATGCTTGAAAAAAATTTTTTTTTGCCTTTAAGCAAAGTTATCCTCAACATATTTGCATTCATTTTTAACAAATAAAACATATGATAATAAATAATTTCTGCAGAGGTCTTTTCCATGATTCCAATATTATAGAAATAAATATTTCATTAAAGGAAGTAGAAGATATTTTGCATCTTATTTCTTGTCAATCACGTCCACTTATGTTTGATACTTCAGAAATACATCATAGACGACGCTAGAGGGCAACATTGGTATAGATAACTTCCTTATTTGGAAACCAGATTGTGAAAAGGCAGCAACAAACTTTATTTCCTTTGTGAATTGCTCTTGAAATCTATGCAATAAATATCCTTTTGAAAAAGAAAAGGAATAATTTCCATGAATAGTGCCTGTGTTTTAGGTTGCAAAACGTCAAAGGTGTTAGAAAATAATAAACAGTATTAGAGATTAGTATCTCTAATCCCAAAATTTAAAAGATCAGCACTCTTCATGTTGTTGACTTTTTTTTGCAAAAATTAGCACGGTACTTTTTAGATTGGGAAGCTATCCAGCTAAAATAATAGGGAAACTGTGTATATAGTTTCTTTTTCTGAAAAATGTTTTGTGATTAGGCCAGGAGGCAGAAAGCACAAACTATTATAGATGAGCAGAAGTTAAACTTCAGACTTCAGAATCACTGGCTGTTGGACGTCATGTACATTTTAATAAAGTTATTATTTTGCAAATAATTTCAACATATAATTGAAAAGAAGAAAGTGCAGATAATTGATTGACAATTCCAGGCTACATTAGGACAGAAAATAAAGAATTGGAGAAGATTGTAAAGTATCAAGATCTGAAAATCAAAGTTTAGGACCATGATGGGGAACCTATGACACGTGTGCCCAAAGTGGCACACGGGGCCATATCACCTGGCATGTGCAACGGTACCCATTCCTCTTCCGGGTTTCTGGTGCGCCTTCATGCATACTACAGTGCTGGAAACTGGAAGAGTTTCCCTTTTCCTGCGTGAGCATGTGTGACGGCCAGCCACATGCATGCTCACCGGAAACCCAGAAGACTAGCTGGCCAGCACGCATGCCTGTGCCGGAAACCAGAAGTTGGTTTTTGGCCATGCGCATGCATTCTGGGTTGCAGCCCAGATGAGTGTGCATGTCATCGAACACCCAGATGAGTGTGGTTTTGCATCACTGGCTTAGGATGTAAGCTGGCCATAGTGGCCCCTATGGTTACCACTTGGGACCATATCAAAATGTCATGAACAATGCTTAGAAAAATCTGTGCATTGACAAAATTTCTATCTGTCAGTTACAAAAGGCCATACTACTTGAATCCACACAGATACTATGCTGATACATTACAACATTCTAAATCAGGGGTGTCAAACTCATGTCATCATGGCGGTGTCACATGATGTATCGGGACTTTTTTCCCCTTCGCTAAACTGGGCAGGGGTGTGACCAGCATGCATTGGTCCAGTGGGCCTGGAGCTTGACAGTCCTGTTCTAGGTTCTTGGAAGAAGGCTGGTGGGTATGAAGGCCAACCCCAGCTAAAGAACTGGTAGGTGTGATTTCACACTGTTGCATATATAATAATAATAATATGATCTTCAAAATATGTTGTGGAACAGAAATGCTTACCTACAAGTCTATAAAGTATCATCAACCTTTGAGGGGAATCTGCCAACTCTCTGAGGAAAACACCTGAAGGATAGGTTCTTTGGCTTCGTAAATGTTAACAGCTGATTTTTGACAAACACCATAAAGTCTAAGCCAAAACCAAATATATTCCATTATTTCTTAGTATGTTGTGTTGGGTTTTGTATTTTTTCCCATATTGGATTGAAATCTATCAAATATTTAATAGGATTGGGGCTTATAGCTGCCATGTATAGGCTGAAAATACCCAGATGATCACTAGATTACCATAAAATATATCCAACTCTCTAAACTCTTTGACAACTTCTAGTGGACATTCAGATTTTTGCAATCCAGATGTGTTTTTGTAAAATACCTTTAAAATTTCAAAATGATGCAATTTATAATATTCATTGTGCATGAGTTTAGGACTGCATTTGTATACCCTGTTTCGGCCTAAAACAAGCCCTCCCCGGATAATAAGCCCTCCCCTGAAAATAACCCCTCCCAGAAAATATTGCAACACAGCAGCTCGCCACCTCCTGCACCTCAAAAATAATAAGACCTCCCTGAAAATAAGGCCAAGTGTTTATTTCGGGATCAAGAGGAAATAAAACCCTGTCTTATTTTCGGGGAAATATGGTATTAATTACAGATTCTTAGCAATAACAAAGGTTTAACAAAATCCTTGGTTTTCTTCTCTGAGTTTGGATCGGGGTACAAAAGATTTGTAGGAGAAAAGGCATATTCGTCTATGGTGTCATAAAAAATCAGGAGCCTAATAGCATCTTTTTCAACTAACCATTTTAAAAGAGCATAAACTTTGGTGAGCTTAGCCATTGTATGCACCTGTTGTGAACTGCACTGCAATTCATGAAAACTGATGCCTTTTAATAACATTGATTAGTCAGATGTCTATGAAGATTATCAGTCATCCAGGTCATGGTTGTCCCAAAGGTGCTTTTTCAAGAGGCAGCTGGACTTTCTGGTTTTTCTTTGAAGACATGTCATCTTTTCATCCAAGAAGGTTCTCCACAGTTGAAGAAACCTCTTGGATGAGAAGCCAAATGTCTTCAGAGAAAATCCAGGAAGTCCAGTTGCTTCTTGAAAAAGCACTTTTCATTTATTTATTTATTTTTATTTATTAATTATTTTGTCAAGCATGAATTAGATAACAGATATAAGTATAAACATGATTATGTATACATGAAATGAATACAAATACAAGGGAATATTAGGACAGGGATGGTAAGCACTCTGGTGCGCTTATGGCCTTATGCACGCCCCTTAAAGACGTCTTAGGAATGGGGTGAGGTCAACAGTAGACAGTCTAAGGTTAAATTTTGGGACACTGATTAGTCGGAAAAGGTATTGCTAAACTCCTGGGTTGTTTTTTTTTTGGGGGGGGGGACAAAATGTAATGTTTTGTTCCAATCGAGACGCTCCCGCTTCAATCTCAGGTATCGTTTACTGTTTATGGGCTACAGCTCCCATCATGCCCTGCGCCTAACGCGGCGGGCGTCCAGAAGTCACTCCTTTTCCCGTGCTTGGCGGTGAGGCAAGAGACCCGCGCTTTGACTACACTTCCCAGAGGACAATTCGCTTCTTGGTCGGGCTGTGATTTGAAAGGAGGAAGTAGGCAGGTTTCCGGTGGCGCTTCTCTTTCCTCCCCCCTCCCCCCTCCGCCTATCCAGTTTCCTCTCCTCCCGACTTCTGCGGCCGTTGAGGAGCGCCAGGGGTGCCAGTCGCCCGCCTCGCCCGTCCTGTCGCCGCGATGGGCTGCACGTTGAGCGCCGAGGATAAAGCGGCGGCCGAGCGAAGTCGGATGATCGACCGCAACCTTCGCGAGGACGGGGAAAAGGCGGCCAAGGAGGTGAAGTTGCTGCTGCTCGGTAAGGAGGAAGAAGGGCTGGGGCGGAGGGTGGGGCCCGGGCCTGCCCCGTTCAGCCTCTCCCGGGCAGAGAGCGAGGGGAAAAGCGGCGGCGGCGGCGGCGGCTGTCAGGGGCCCCACTGGAGTCTCCGCACCGCGCGGCCTCTTTGCTTGTAGCGGCTTTTGTTCGTTGCGCGTCCCTGGCTGCTCCTCGGCGGCCCCAGCAGGCGGGTGGGCGTTTCGTGGCTGACGGTCTTCCGTTGCCCCCAGGCAGGCACGGAGGAAGGGAGTCCGGCCCGATCCCGGCGTATCCTCGGGATCCGCGATACCTCCTTTTGGCGGAGCAAGAGGCGGGGGGTGGGGGAAGGTTTGCTTGAAAGGCGTTGTCTGAACGGCTCAGCCCGACGGTTTTAGGGGAAGTCTTGAAGGAAGCTTGAGAGGTCTCCGGGCCTTCCTCGAATAAGAGCGTTAGTGCAGAGAGAGACACAGGCGTTCGCTTTGGGATTTTTTAGAGAAGTCGGATCTGGGTTTGATGGTGGAGTATATGGAATAAGGAGACAATGAGCAAAGAAAGGATTGGGCAATCATTTACCTGAAATGGTATAGGCTTTCCTGCCTGAGCAGGGGTTGGACTAGAAGACCTACAAGGACCCTTCCACATTCTATCCTATTCCTATTCTATTCTCTCTCTGTGTGTGCGCTACTCTACTCTACTCTACTCTACTCTACTCTACTCTACTCTACTCTACTCTACTCTACTCTACTCTACTCTACTCTACTCTACTCTACTCTACTCTACTCTACTCTACTCTCCACTCTATATTCCCTTTTCTACTCTACATTCTATTCTATTCTCTACTCTGTATTCTCTATTCTACTCTACATTTTATTCTATTCTATATTCTCTATTTTACTGTACTCTACTCTCTATTCTATTCTCCTCTACTCTATATTCTATTCTCTACTCTACTCTAGTCTATATTCTACATTCTACTCTAGTCTATATTCTCTATTCATGTTTCCTTTTGAAAAAAGAATTACTACATAAACAGTTAATGTGTAAAAAGAGTTACTATTACAGTTAATCTGTGGGCACCTCTGTACATGGATTTTTAAAGACACTTTACTATTTAATTTATACAGCTATATATCTTTAAAAGAAAAAAAAAGCTAAGATAAAGAAGACAGGATGAGTTTTCCGATTACTCAACAAACATACTGACCCTAGCACCCTGGACAGCAGAGGGAGGGTTGCCATTTTATTTCCTATGTAACAGTCTAATAAAGTCCATTTACATGTAGTCCTTGATACTTCTTGTGCCATATCTCTCATTGGATGTTGGCGATCCTATTTTTATCAACAGCCACATAAAAAAGTGCTGTTGGGTTTTGTCTAAACTAGTCCTTAGATTTTGAAGCCATGATGTTCTTCTGCCTGGACCGCATTTGCCTTCAATCTTTCCTTAGAGGATTAAGTGAAGTATGCCGTATTTTTCCAGGTGTCGCATCTCATGTCCAAAATTGACATGTCGAAAATCTATTGACATATGACCATAAAGGAGCCATCATATGTCATAACAGTTATAAAATGGATTGGTCATGTGATCAATCCAATTTTATGACTTTTTTATGCAAACCAATGGTTTGCTATGGTCACATTTTTGCGAAAAATGGAAATGAGCTGGCAGTTTCTGGCAAAGCTATTGTAAAACATGGCCAAGCAACTTTGCAAATAGAGTCTGCCATAAATGCATCTGTTTTGCCAAGCACACAAAGTCTGGTCATGAGCCACAGAGGGAAACGGACTGCAGGACTTCAAATCCGGATCATAAATCCCCTTTTTTGGATCAGTTATAACTTCTAATGGTCACTAAGCAATCAGTCATAAGTTGAGGACTATTTGTACTTTCTTCGAGGATTACATTCTTTACTTGTCAACTATTTAAATGGAAAAGGAACTAAAGAAAAAGGTTATGTCAAGATATGTGTGTATATAAGTGACAGCATAACTGTTTTTCGCTGTCTGGGATCATGAGAGAAGGCTAACTTCTAGAAATGGTAAATTCCAATTGTAGTAGGTTTCTATGGTCTTGGTTATAAAAGGGATGACAAAAAAATTGGTAATGAGTTACCATTACCAATACTGCTACTACATTTTCTTTCTTTTTTGTGTGTGGTTCCTTTAAAGTAAATTTTAAAGAATGGTGACTGAAGCAAAACACTGACAAATTAAAACAAAAATCCTAGGGACAAATGGTATGAATTTGTAATGTATTTGTTGAAATGGAACTGTTTTTACAAGCAAAATAAGCAAGCACCTAGTAAAGCTAACGATGCTGCCATTCTGTCCAATTTTTAAAAAAAACTTCAAAATAAAAATCAGAAATAATAACAACAAAATTTCCATAGCTATAAACATTTAATCAGAAGTTATTGTCCATATCACTATGTTATACAAAAGTGAAATCATGAAATCAAAAGTGAAGTCATGAAATCAAGTAGTGCAGTGATCCCCATCCTTTCCGGCTCCGCAGATTGGCAGCGTTGGGGGTGGAGAATGATTTCACATGTGCACCCACCATTTGCACAAATGGAGCTTTGTGTGCTCGCCTGCCACTCTTGCAGCTCATTCCCAACGGGCCATGGACAAGTAACAGTCTGCAGATCAGTTGTTGGGGACCCATGAAGTAAAGAATTATAAATTAGTGAATGGAGGTCAACAAATCAGAGAATAAGAAACTTTGAGATTTCCTTGGGAATATCAGTAGAAAGTGGGATAGTCTTACAAGTAACATAAAACTTAATTTAACATTGAGGAACATCTGCATGCAAAGTTTATTTGCAAACACTGAAATATTAACCCTAAATAGTTCTTGTTGTGAAAAAAACAGTTCAGTTCAGCAACTTATGCTTTGTATATCATATTTTCCTCTGTTTAGTTTCTTAATTTGTCAAATGCTTATAAAACTACCTCAGATAAAAAATGGGTGACTTCAAACACTAATTGTTTCAAGTTTAAAACATCCCAGTTCTTAGCACAAATTTTAAAAAAAAATTGCAGCTGTTTTATGCTCAAAATAACGTGGTTCAAAATGGTTCACATTTGAACCATTTGCAGAACTCTGATATTGTTAGATTTCTTTTATTGCTAAATCAATTTCTAAACTATGGGCTTATGCACACAGGTATAATAATGTAGTTCACAATGTAGAATCAATGCTGAAGTAGTGAAAATGGGGAAAAAAAACTTTGGGGGATTTTTAAGAATTCTGTGTTGCTCTTTTTTAATTCATTTTAGCATGCCAATCTCAAAAAATACATTTTAGAGCTGAAAAAAAGAAGGAAAAGGATAATGCAGATACAAAATCACTTTCATATGAAGTATTAAGCATAGTTAAATAAGCAGTGGCTTTGTATATTTATTCAAAATTATCTTTGGCTCAGGCAGTCAAAATGATTGATTATAGGTTCAGAACAGAAAAGTATTCATTCCCTTGGCCTGACCTACCATCTTTGATGGGTAGTGCTATGATCCTTATAGTGCCATGAAAAATCATTGGGTAGATTTTTGTCAACCCTTGCTTTTCCAACATCATAAGGCTTATCTCAGAGAAGCCAAAGTGGAGGCGCATCTGTTAAAAATTATTAACCGTGGATTGTATGCAGATAATGCTTTGGTCTCATTTATATTCAACTGAATAAAAAATAACTGTTTGCCTGAATCTAACTCAATTATCATTAGCAGATGTAGATAAAAATGAGAATTCTGTATTCTTAGGTAGTTATTTTGCTTACTATATGATATAACAACAGTGATACTTATCAACATTATGCCCCAAGAATATTTAACTAGTTACAGTTGAAATAAAACAATGGACTAAGCAAGCCTTCCACTTCACTTAGAGAGATAGTTCTTTGAAGATTTCATTAGGGGAAGTTTGTTTATACACAGTATTTGCGTTTCATATAAGGTCATGTACCGTATGTAGTGGTTGGAATTACTGTTTTAAATTAGTAAAACTCAAGCATTTTTGTGATTCAAGGTCACTCTTTGAGGCAAGCTCTTACATACTGGGGCTTAGGAATTGTTGATAGCATTGTGTCTTAATAATATTCCCTTTCTTTCTATCAAGTATTCTTCATTTTATGGAGTAAGAATTATTTCCATAGTTAATTAAGTTTATGATTTATTGTTTTTTTCTGAATGAGTTTTAATTTAAGTTTATGGTCTATCTTGATTTCTATTTGCTTACATTATGAATAAAAAATTACAGCAATCTATATTTATCCACATATACATTGTTTGAATTTTACATCACCTTCTTTTATTTCAGAGCAGCTTTATTAGCCCCACTGCCTTATGTATTTCTACTAATGTCGTTTAGTATACTTTATATGTTACCTAAATCACTAAATATATAATTGAGCAAATTGAAAAGCTATATGTTGTTAAGTGGTGAAAAAAACAAACAGCCAAAATGAAAAATATTACTCTTTCATTTTATATGTTTGCTTCCTGTTTTGAACTGGCTCTCTGTCAGTATACTGGAAAGACTGAACAAAATTATTCCCTATAATCAAGGTTTAATTGTATATTAAAACTTAGGTGCAATGATTTCCTGTAAGTATATTACTATATTTTCTTCCCATTTGTGGTTTCCTCCCTCCTTTTTAATATACTTTTTAGTATATTAAAGTAATTAAGATGTAGATTTGGATAAAGAATCTTATAAAACATGATATATGGTAATTTAAAAATAATATTTTATTTAATGTTCAGAGGACATCTGAGCATTTTGGAAAAAGTCAGTAAAGAGAAAAACAGTAATGGGCTGTGAGAATACCTTGGGAGAGAAGAGGAAGAGCTACAGCCTGATCTGATAAAGAGAAATCCTAGTCCAAAGGAAGGATGGGGGTGGAGAAAGCACTTCAAAAGGGACCTTCCCTAGTTCTCTGAAAACCAAAGGCCGGGGAAGGGGTGGGGAAAAGCGCTTTCAGACTTGTAAGATTCTGTTACTGTAGCCCTGCAGTGATCAGTACTCATGGCTTTAGTTTCCCGTCTAGATTATCTCCAGGAGTTGGCACAAATTTACAATCCTGTTTGCAATTATTTACCCACAATTGCAATTCATTTACTTCTTGGTAAATATAATAGCCAAGTATAAGTAATGTGATATCTGAGCTCATAATAACTGAGCTCATAAATGATATTTCTTTGTTAATTATTCTTCAATATTCCTCTGTAAGGATACTGTTAATATAAAGATTCAGCCCTGCCTTTAATACAGAAAGGTTATGTAGAGTGATAAATTATGCGTTAATATATGGTTTTGATCACTAAGAATTCACTAAAGTATTAAAATTTGGGAAAGATATAAAGCATTTCTGAATTAAAAGTTTGTATTTGACTTGTGAATAAATCCCCATACCTCTATTATCTTTTCTAGACACTAGCTA
The DNA here is from genome assembly GCF_051295495.1 of Thamnophis sirtalis. Classification (NCBI taxonomy): domain Eukaryota; kingdom Metazoa; phylum Chordata; class Lepidosauria; order Squamata; family Natricidae; genus Thamnophis; species Thamnophis sirtalis. The sequence goes on along the minus strand of NW_028261387.1, from coordinate 44,238,177 downwards.
TTTTCCTCCTAAGTATAGATGTACTTCGGCTTTTGACAGTACAGACAGTGGAATTTCTGTCACTAAGCAATGTAGTTGTAAAGTGTAACTGCATTGCTTAGCAATAGCAATCATATTATTGCTGGCAGTTCCACTTTTTCTTGTCAACTGATTTCCACCATTTATTAGCTGTGGACTCATCCGATGACTCTGGGGCAGCTTGCCATGTTGTGGTTCAGGGGTTTCTTGGCACAGCAAGCTTTGCAAAAAGCTCCTAAGCCACAGTTCAGCAGTGTGGCATGATTTGAAGCTGCAGCCACCCCGGAAGCCTTAGGCACTCCCAGCTGGGAAGTCTCAGCTGTCCCTTCCCAGTCCCAGCCGCAGTATCCCTCACCACTCTGGGTTGCACTGCTGTAGCTGGCCTTGACTCTTTCCTTGCTCTTCCTGCTGATGAGGCATGGCCACTCATTCAAGATGCAGTTGCTGACCAAGTAAAGCCCGCTTTCTCAGGTCTTGTGAGAAACTCACCGAGTATGACCTTGTGTAGATTACAGAAAGCCTCGTGCTTCCAGCAGCTCCTTCATGTAGAGTCAGGCTGGACTTGCTTGGTTATCAGCAAGAGCAAGAAAACTGCAGCTAGGGCTGGAGGGCCAAAGTATCCCACTGGAAAGAGTACGCATGGCTGGGGGTAGATGGATAAATAGGTGAAGTCAAAGTTCCCCTACAGTCATAAGTGTGCCTTGAATCCAAATTTTGATCCCTTGATTGCAGGGGTGCTGAAACGGCTGTAACTTTAGGAGCCAGTAATTTGTCCTTTTGTTCAGCGCTATCATAGCTTTGAACAGTCACTGAACAAATGGTTGAAAGTCAAGGTCTACCTGCACTTATTGTTTTAAAACAAAATGTATGTCTCTTCACCTACACATGTTTTTAAAAAAATCAATTTAAATAAAATTAAATTATTTAAACTAATTTTAAATTATTTAATTTAAATAAAAGAAAAATTAAAAGATCAGTTTAGGAGAAATTCTCATTTAAATTATCAGAAAAAGAACTTATAGGTGGCTATGCTATTTATTATATGATCATTGGTAAAACCTTTATTGGAGGATCCATACCTAAAGTTAAATTAATGTTGGCACATTCTCAAAGAAAGGGTTTTCCTGGTGAGACCTTTTCAGGTCTTAAAGACTGTCCAAATTGCATAGTAAATTTATTAGTAGAGACTTTTGCAAGCTAAGTATTAGCAACCCCTCTTCAGATATTTCCTATAGCTTGCATGGTCAAGGGACAGCCTTTATTTCTTTATTGTCATGCATACTTTCACCTGGGTGAAACGGTGCATCACAAAGTAACAATTTTTGAAATATGTTATCTCAAATGGACTAATTTACAGAATCTGTCCAGAATCTGAGACCCATGACTCAGAAGGGAATCAAATTTGGGAAAACTGGCTACTTCAATGCTACTGATTTCCAGCAACCACATAGCATATCAGCAACTGTGCTCATGTGATCTTTTCAATGTTCTGTGACAGTTTCTAAGCCAGTCTCACAGTCCCTTGCTTCCTCCCCCACCCAGCAACAAGAAATTGACTCATCATATGGTTCTTAAAGAAGCAACAGCTTTAAGGTGCATGATGAAATGCCTGGATATTGTTATTGCTTTATTCCCCTTCTCTGCCACATAAACATGCATTTACATCTCTATTTGTTTAGGAACTCAAGGCACATATATAGTGCTGCATCCTCCTGTATTTCTTTATAACCTATGACGTAGGTTGAGCTAAAAATCACCAAGTGACTGCTGTGGCAGCAAATGAAATGTAAACTGGATCTCTCTGGTGTCAGTCAAATACATTAGCCATTATACTTTGGTTCTTCTTCATCTTGTTTCATTTTTTTGACTACATCTACTCTGAAATTGAGTGTAACCCAGCTCCTTCTTTGATTGCTGGAGATCAGGTAGAGCAGATCCACCCTAGCCCTCAGGAGGTCACATGATCCTTTAAAAAAAAATGTCTTTGACAGTTTCCCATAACACACTGAAGAAGCTATCAGGGATTCTAAACTATTCTGTGGTGAGAAGGGCAATGTGCAACATTGTGGCTTTAAAAAGTACATTAAAATAGCATATTGTTAGCATAATTATTCCATGTGCAGAGAGAGAGGGTAACATGATCAAGAGAGGACACCAAATGACAGTGGGATGCGATAAGGAAGAGGAGAGATAAAGGAATGGAGGAAGGAAAGGGCTGCATCTCTCCAGAATCATAAAGAAAGGTACGGAATAAGAAGATAAGAAAAAATGGAGGAAAGAGAAGATCAACTTGAGAATATACAGCAAATACTAATTAGTATAAGAGAACCTCAGCATGACAGTACCCTCCTTCAACAGCAAAACCTCAACAGAGAGTGAGACACAATTCATGGCTTGCCTAATGTAATATTTCTGATAATGTTGGTGCCAAAATTTGCCCTTACTGTTGTGCATTCCTATTTCCTGGAGAAACTGACAATTTTTGCCTTATGGAGAGATCAGGACAGGCAATTTTCAATCTCTGGATAGTTGTTATTGCTATAGTATTTATTATTGCAGCAACATTGATGCTTGGTGATAGGACAGCAAATTCATGATATTCCTCAAAGTGAATGAAAATGCCATTTTTAACATTGAAAAAATCCTTCCAATACTGCAGGGTTGCTTTAGCATGTGAGGCTTATTGTCTTGGATGAGAGCCACATATTAGGAGGGAGAGCTTTGAAACCATAAACTGAGCTCTCACAATATGTGTTGCAAGAATGAGGCCTTTGGGTTAACTTTTAACTATTTGCTGTGGTGCTTTCCGTCCGCTTCTACCAGTTGTGAAAAGAGGAAATGATGCTGATGTTGAAAAATTGGGTCCAGTCATATGATGCTTAAATTTATGACCACAATGACTTACAACCACAATTTCAGGCTCAATTGAGTTGCAAGTTGAGGATTACTTATAGAATTATCTGAAGATAGGCTTCTGCTATGGAAGACTAATAATTTTATCTACCCAATTTCGACAATCCTGAAGAAGTGTTCTCAAAGAACTCTACCCTCGTCCTCTTAATGAAATGATAAGAAAAATCAGTTCCATATGCTTGATATATTTCCCTGGAATGTTGAAAGAATATTGTTTCTTTAAGGCTGTCAATGAAGGAGCTAATTATCTTCATTTTTCAACAGAATTCCTTGATACAATTGAGCTCTCTGGATTGCCACCATATAAACAGGAATTGGAGATAAGATCTCCCATCATTTTAATAAGGGATCTTCCAAGGTTTTGCAATGAAATCTGGATGATCATGGAAAATTTTTACAAGTATCATGTTATAGCAAAGGTAAACATTAGTGCATCCAAGAATTACATGGTTATGATTCCAAGAATTACACTTAATTTATCAGAAGGTGGGGATGCCATCCTTCAGCGATGCTTTGCTCTCACTATACATAAAATGTGAGGACAAACTGTGGAGAATGTGCTGATTTATTTGGAAAAACCAGTATTGCAGCATGGTCAGCTGTATGTCACTTTAAGCCAAGAAGAAAGAAGTGAAAATGTTAGAGCATTCTTAAAGAATGGCAGATTAACCACAAATGCTATCATCAAAAGCATACGTTGTTAAAGAAAAGCATTATCTTGCTATGAAGCTTTCTTCTTTAATAAAATGAAGCTTTCTTCTTTATTTTTAAACCAAAACAATAGCAATCCACTCATGGTTATTCAATTTCTCTGTTTAGTAAGGAACTAGTTCTCAAAGGATGACCCAATGGGTTACGCATCGGCTAGTATGCCACTAAATCTGCCAAGGACTCCTGATGGTTTATAAGAAGCCACTAATAAACATCAGCAGTAATAATGTAAGCCTACTAAACCGCTGAAAATACAATCTTCAGAAATAATAATAATGATCTGTTTGAGCCATCATCAAAATGTAATCCAATAAGAATAACCACAGCAGATGATAATAATAGCAACAGCAATTTATGACAAGTTAAGTAGTTACCGGTTGTCTTCCAGAAGTACTCAGTCCTACATCTATCAGAATCCTGTTAAAGAAGGGGCAATTCTAATTCTGAGGTAGGGGGCAACATTTATAAACCAGGGCTACATCAAACAGTACTTCCTGGCCTTGGCTTACCTCCTTTCAGAATCAATACCTGTCTCCCTAATGTTGTAAGTATCTTGTGGAAAATGTGGTCCAAACAATTTGAGGGTGTCAGATTTTCCATCCTATTCTAGGTATTGGATTTAAGGTTGACGAAAATAAAGCAAATATTGTTCCAATGTATGTTACAGTTTTGATGCAATCTTTTAGGGTGTTACACAATACCAAATGTAGTTTAGTTTATAGTTTTAAATTTCAAACAATGGCTGATTTATGTCATTCTCAATACAGCTTTTATTATTTGGCTGATAGCTTGCTGGATAATGATCACTGCTCTTTCTATGTTATGAAAATAGCTTGACAGAATTTTTAAGAAATCTATAATTGAAAAATCCATCTTAGTTTTAGTTTAGTTTGCTTTATTGTTATTGCACCTTGTACAATGAAATTAAATGCCATCTTCAGTGTACATCATACATAAGAAAACTATAAAAATGAAGCAAAAACACATATGCTTCACATTCTATACAATTGAATTGAAAATCCCTGATACTGCATTAGTATTACACTATACAGTAGAATTCAATATAATTACTGTGTGGGATGAAAGCTGTTTTTCAGCCTATTTCTCCTTGTTTTTATTGTCCTGTACCGTCTGCCAGATGGTAATAGTTAAAAAAAAAGGGTGCCCAGGATGAGATGGATCTTTAAGAATGTTTTGAACTTTCTTAAGGCAGGGGGAGCTATAAAGCTCTTCCAAGGAGGGGAGAGGGCAACCAATGATTCTCTGGGCAATGACATTAACCCCCTGGACCTGTGATGGAGAACCTATGGCATGCGGAGCCATTTGTCAGGGCATGTGAGGCGTTGCTCTGTCAGCTGGCCAACTGGCCAGCTGACTTCGGCCTTCTTTTGAGGCCATTTTTGCCCTTTGGAGGCTTCCTTGAATCCTCCAGAGCACGAAAAACTGGCCCTACGGACAAACAGGAAGTTTGGGAACATACTTCTGGATTGCTCGTAGGGCCGATTTTAGCCCTCCGGAGCCTTCAGGGAAGCCTCCGGAAGGCTCCTGAAGGCTCCAGAGGAGGAAAAACTGCCCTACGGACAAACAGGAAGTCCATTCCCAAACTTACAGTTTGTCTGTAGGGCTGGTTTTTCGCACTTTGGAGGCTTCAGGCAAGCTCCTGAAGCCTCTGGAGGGCCTCTTGGGGGCGTGGAGGAGGCTGTTTTCGCCCTCCCCAGGATCCTATAAACCTCTGGAGCCTGGGGAGGGCAAAAAAAGCATGCCAAAAATTGGGGGGGGGAGTGCTGGATGTTCGCGCATGCGCATTGGGGTTGTGTGCATAGCATTATGGGTGTGGCACACCCACGCACAACCCCCCTGCGCTCCCCCCGCTTTTGGCACGCAAGCCAAAAAAGATTTGCCATCACTGCCCTGGACTCTGGAGTGCTGTCTTATCTGCCACTGTGCAATTAGCAAACCATACACATGTATGCAGTAAGTTAAAATACTCTCTATAGTGCAATGGTAGAAGGTCACCAGCAATTTTTCATTCAGATGTTTCCTGAGGTAACCAAGAAAAATATTAAAAGTGATATTACTAAACAAAAATACAATGATCTTTCACTAGAAAAATGTGTTTGGGAATATCTGATGATTATACTTCTACCATGATCCTTGTTCTGTATGTTGATTGCATATTGTTCTCAGAAATAGTGGAAAGCAAACTTCTCTATACATGCTTTGATCACTTTGTGCTTTTTGTTGTGAAGGAAGCAATTACATAAAGTATTGAATCAGTTATATTTTTTCCCTGTTTCTTTTAACTCATGTAAAGGCTACATGTTTCCCCACAAACAATAACCCTGTCTATATTACAATGAGAACTTCTAAATATAAAATGAACTTTGTCCTTGCGTATGTTTAAATGAGTTGTTGCCTTTTGATATAATGCTGTGTAATAGATAACTTTAAAAACTGCCCGAAAGACTGTGGCACTTCGTTCAGGTGCTAAAATAAAAGCCAATGTTCACTCTTTTGATGTAGGCCTTGGAATCTTGTCAATTTTCCTAATAAAATGCGGTTGCCCCTCCTCTATTCTTCTCCTCAGTATTTTCTTTTCTGCATTAGACAACATATCTATTGTTCTTTTGTTCCATTATTGAAGCCTTCCAGGAAAAATGCTGTTATGGAGAAGCATTCTAGTTAGCTGACGTGAAGTGCTTTGTGATTTTCCTATTACATAAAGTGCCTGGAAATTTGAGATCAGTTGTTTTGATCTACCGGTACCTCCTTCATTGAATGTTTGTTATATTTAAGTTCTCTTTCTTATTGACTATTATTTGGAGAAACCTTACAATCCGTTGACTAGTTGAGCTAGAGTACTTTTAAGTCTGTTTAATTCCAGTCAAAATAAATCTGTCAAGTTCTGTTTTTCTATCTGAATTTTGCAAGTGACAACATATATTAGGCCTATGTGAGTTTGAGAGTTGCAGTTGTTGTTAGTCTGTCAGTTTGTTCATCAGCAAGATAACTTTCTAAAAACCAAACTGAACAGAACCAAATTTGGTATGGTAAGAGAAGCCAGCAAAAAAAGTTTGAACTTAATCAACCTTATTTTGCATGTATATTAAGGTGACCAGATTTTCAGATTGGTAAAGAGGGACACCATTGACGCAGGGGAGGGGGGCGGCGGCGGCTTGATTAAAAATTTTTATTTTGTCAAAAGGTCACACAAGGCGATTATATGACCCCAGGACACTGAAAGCATCATAAATATGAATCTGTTGCCAAACATCAAAATTTGGATCACGTGACCATGAGGATGCTTCAATGGTCACTAAGTATGAAAAATGGTCGCTAAGTGTGAAAAATGGTCATCGGCAGTTGTAACTTTGGTCACTAAATGAACTGTTTGAAAGCTAAAGCTAGCTTGCATTATGCTAGCTTACATTTTCAAGAGAGAGAAGCTAAACTCCTTATTAGAATTGAAATAGAAATGAGTAGAGTAGAGTAGAGTACAATAGTTTATTACCCAAGTGTGATTGGAACCCCCAAGGAATTTGTCTTAGGTGTACATAAATAAAATAAAATACAATACATTCATCAAGAATCATAAGCTACAACACAGTGATAGTCTCTCTCTCTCTCTCTCTCTCTCTCTCTCACACACACACACACACACACACACAAATACACACACACTCCTCCTCTGGATTCAATGGGGTTTAGGAAATCTCCCACCCTCATACACTCCTTCTTTCTTTCTCTCTCCCCTCCTCTGGATTCAATGGGATTTTTAGAAAATCCCCACTCCTGTGCACACACTTCTTCTTTCTTTCTTTCTTCCCTCCTCTGGATTCAATGGGGTTTAAGAAATCTCCCACCCTCATACACTCCTTCTTTCTTTCTCTCTTCCCTCCTCTGGATTCAATGGGGTTTAGGAAATCTCCCACCCTCATACACTCCTTCTTTCTTTCTCTCTCCCCTCCTCTGGATTCAATGGGATTTTTAGAAAATCCCCACTCCTGTGCACACACTTCTTCTTTCTTTCTTTCTTCCCTCCTCTGGATTCAATGGGGTTTAGGAAATCTCCCACCCTCATACACTCCTTTCTTTCTCTCTCCCCTCCTCTGGATTCAATGGGGTTTAGGAAATCTCCCACCCTCATACACTCCTTCTTTCTTTCTCTCTCCCCTCCTCTGGATTCAATGGGATTTTTAGAAAATCCCCACTCCTGTGCACACACTTCTTCTTTCTTTCTTTCTTCCCTCCTCTGGATTCAATGGGGTTTAAGAAATCTCCCACCCTCATACACTCCTTCTTTCTTTCTCTCTTCCCTCCTCTGGATTCAATGGGGTTTAGGAAATCTCCCACCCTCATACACTCCTTCTTTCTTTCTCTCTCCCCTCCTCTGGATTCAATGGGATTTTTAGAAAATCCCCACTCCTGTGCACACACTTCTTCTTTCTTTCTTTCTTCCCTCCTCTGGATTCAATGGGGTTTAGGAAATCTCCCACCCTCATACACTCCTTCTTTCTTTCTCTCTCCCCTCCTCTGGATTCAATGGGGTTTAGGAAATCTCCCACCCTCATACACTCCTTCTTTCTTTCTCTCTCCCCTCCTCTGGATTCAATGGGGTTTAGGAAATCTCCCACCCTCATACACTCCTTCTTTCTTTCTCTCTTCCCTCCTCTGGATTCAATGGGGTTTAGGAAATCTCCCACCCTCATACACTCCTTCTTTCTTTCTCTCTCCCCTCCTCTGGATTCAATGGGGTTTAGGAAATCTCCCACCCTCATACACTCCTTCTTTCTTTCTCTCTTCCCTCCTCTGGATTCAATGGGGTTTAGAAAATCTCCCACCCTCATACACTCCTTCTTTCTTTCTCTCTCCCCTCCTCTGGATTCAATGGGATTTTTAGAAAATCCCCACTCCTGTGCACACACTTCCTCTTTCTTTCTTTCTTTCTTTCTTTCTTTCTTTCTTTCTTTCTTTCTTTCTTTCTTTCTTTCTTTCTTTCTTTCTTTCTTTCTTCCCTCCTCTGGATTCACACACACACACACACACATCCCGCTCTCCCAACTTCCAAGTAGAAAAAGAAATCTTACAGAATTATTCAAAAAATAATTTTAAAGAGAAAACACGTCTTCACCTCATCCAGAGATTTCTTCTCCTCCCCCCCCCCCCGCTTTTCACCGCCTCGAGAAACAGAGCAAACATTCCAACCTCTCCCGAAGCAACAAGCATGTTGGGCAGGAAGGGAAGGCTTCTGGCGGCTCCCCACTGCCATCTGCTGCCATGCAGCAATCGAAACTTGGCAATCGAAACCATGAGGTCTCCATTCAAAACACACACACACACACACCACACACACACACAGCCAGCTCCTTGTTAAAGGAAATTCTTTGCATTCTTTGAAAGTATTCAGATGCAGTCAAACTGGATCCAATTTAAAAGTAAGAAGAAACTTCCCACAGCGACAACGATTAACCAGAGCAACAGCTTTTCTCCGGAAGTTGTGGGTGCTCCGATACTGGAAGTTATAAAGAATAAACTGAACAGCCATTGATCAAAAATGGTATAGCGTTTCCTGCCTGAGCAGGGAGCGGAGGATTGGAGTAGAAGACTTCCAAGGACAAGACCCATTCCAGCTCTGGTTATTCTATGTATGTTCCATGTTCTATCTCTCTCTCTCTCTCTCTCTCACACACACACACACATCCCGCCCTCCCAACTTCCAAGTAGAAAAAGAAATCTTACAGAATTATTCAAAAAATAATTTTAAAGAGAAAACACGTCTTCACCTCATCCGGAGATTCCTCCCCCCCCCGCTTCTCACCGCCTCAAGAAAGAGAGCAAACCAAGCAGCCGGGAAATAGATCACTCAGCTGATTCGTCAGTCGCCCCGCGCTCATCAAAACAAGCATGTTGGGCAGGAAGGGAAGGCTTCTGGCAGCTCCCGGGCGGCGATCCCACTGCCATCTGCTCGCGCCTCTTCTTTGGATGCCCAAAGCCTTCCAGCCCACTCAGGGCGAGTCAGCTGCGGTGCAGCCGGTGGTGGGCAGGAAGGTTTTTGGGCAGCTCCTGGGCGGCAGGTGTCTGGGTGGGAAGAGCCGGAGGGGGTGGCGGTGGCATTTTCGCTGCAGAGCAGAGGCGCACGATCACGAACGGACTCCGCGGCAGGAGGAGAGGGTAGGGGGCAGCGGCAGCCGCCCGCAGAGAACCTCCACGCGGTTCAGGGGCTTCTGCCGGGCGGCGGGAGCCCCGGAAGCGAGAGGAAGTTCTCTGCGGGCGGCTGCAGCTGCCCCACCCTCTCGGAGGCGGCGATCCCAATCACGAACGGACTCCGCGGAAGGGTGGGGGCAGCTGCAGCCGCCCGCAGAGAACTTCCTCTCGCTTCTGGGGCTCCCGCCGCCCGGCAGAAGCCCCTGAACCGCGTGGAGGTTCTCTGCGGGCGGCTGCAGCTGCCCCCACCCTCTCCTCCTGCCGCGGCGAGCGGAAAATTCTCTGATTATTAGATAGAATAGATTAGATTACTCACCAGTGAGTAAGCGCAGCTGCAACTCCAAAAGACGAAAGGAAATGGAGACTCGCGCAGGCGTGCTCAGCTAAGCGGAGTCCAGCCAATCAGTGAGCTGGTTGGGATGGAAAATTTTCAGCACGTGGCGTGCTGAAAATTTCCCATCCCAGCCAGCTCACTGATTGGCTGGAGTCCAGGCCAATCCAATCAGTGAGCGGCAGGCTGGGCTGGCTTAAATTTGTAGGTAGGTAGGATAGAGAACAGAACGATGAGCCAGCCCAGCAAGCTAGCAGCTGATGGGCGGGAGCTGCGAGCGCCAAAAAAAGCATGCTTTTTAAAAAAGCGGGCGGGACGCGGGAAAATGCATTAAAAAGCGGGGGTGTCCCGCCAAAAGCGGGATGTCTGGTCACCTTAACGTATATGAAGTCCCAAAGCCATTTGTAGTTAGAAAGACATTTATTCTTACTTGGGATAAAATTATTGCAGTTAAAATATTTTTGATGAACTTGAGTAGTAATAATATTTAGCTGGGTTAAAAGAATGGAGAAACAAGCTAAAGTCAGCATTCTTTTCATGAAAGGACAGTTTACCCCTTATATAATTGTTCTTATTAATGAAAAATTGCTGCTCATTGAGAGATTTTTGAATACTTTTATTACTTTTCTTTTTGCGGTGGAACTTACAAACAGTACAAGAGAAGCCAGCAAAAGAAAGTTTGAACTTAATCAACCGGGCAGGAGCCTGCATAGAAACACCATTTCCCCAGTGCACATTATAGGAGGGACAGTTGGCAACAATGTCAAATACTGCTGTCTATTCCAGTCTAAGCTTCTATCTCATCCTAGTAGTGTGATCTAGATTAGAGTGTATGCAACCCACCCTGTGCTTCTTTTATGCAGAAACTCATACAGATATGCACAAAAGAATTGTATTTACACCTGTCTTTTACATACACATATATACCCCAAATGCAGGCAACATTGATACACAGAGCTTGATTAGACCCTGAAGAAAAAATATGTCTACATGTATCTGCGCACAAACCAATTCTCAGGCATGTAGAATTTGGAAAGAACCCAGAAGCCTTGCACTGTATGCATTACCTACCTTATTTTTCTCTCCAAGCCAACATAATACTGGAAACAAATTCTGTAAAGGGGCTTAGAATCTGACTATCAGAACATTAATTAAGCAGAAGCTGAACACATTTGATACATAGAAGAGGAAAGGTTGAGTTCAAAACTGGCCCGGATCCCTCTGAAAGCTTTGGAGAACTGCCCCCAAACTTTCCAATCAGAGAGGCACTTGGGCAGAAGCTTGGAATGCTGCCAAATCCTCAATTCTAAGTCTGCCTCCCTCCTGGTAACAAAACAGAGCTATTAAGGGGGTTAGAGTACTTTTCTTTTTGCGGTGGAACTTACAAACAGTACAAGAACTGCATATTTTAATATATCTGGAGTGATGTAACTTTAACTGCTACAGTATTTCAGCAATAGAGTTGAAAAGTAGCAGTATGAGAGAAATAATTTAACTTTTTCCCTGTCCACTGCTTTTTTGTGTTTTGTTTTCCCCATGTTATGTCCTGGTTTCAGGTTTGCGGTAAATATTTTCCTGGAAAATTGCATTGGAAAATTTGAACGGCTGAAGGACTTTGTTATTTATGCCCTGCTTTTTGATGCAGGGAGTCCACTCCAGTGGTGGGTTCTGGATCCCATTGCAACCGGTACGGTGCAACAGGGCAGGGTGTCCATCACATGAATGCCCGTGATGCTGCGCAACGCCTCTGCGACATTCCAGCTGCTCGACAGAGCGTTGCACAAGCGCCGTACCCTTTGTGTGCGTGTGCGGAAGCCCCGAAAACCTCAAATACCAGTAAGAAGCGCGGGCAGGCGAATGGGCCCCCCGAAGCACTGTACCGGAATGGTATCTGGTGCTCCCAGCAGGCTGTAGTACGCCCGCACCGGGGTGTGCTGTTTGTAACCCACCACTGGTCTACTCCTACCCTTTTCAAATTCTGTATTGCAGAAAAGTGATGCTAGCTTGCATCTTTTTTCATCTGGTTCAAGACAAGTGCTTTATATAGACAATTCCTGACTTAGCCCAAAATTTCTATTGCTAAGCAAGATAGTTTAAGTGAGTTTTGCCCCATTTTATGATCTTTCTTGCAACAGTTGTTAAATGAATCACTGCAGTTGTTAAGTTAGTAACACAGTTATGAAATGAATCTGTCTGTGAATCTTCAAAGTCAATTTCCCCATTTACTTTGCTTGTTAGAAGATCACAAAAGATTATTATCTGACCCCGAAATACTGCAACTGTTATAAATACATGCCAGTTGCTAAGAGTGAATTTTGATGATGTGATTATGAGGATGCCACAATGGTAGTAAGTGTGGAAAACAGTCATAAATCACTTTTTTCAGTGCCATTGTATCTTCAAACAGACACTGAATGAATGGCTGTAAGTCAGGACTACCTCTACAGATAGTCCTTGATTTAATGACTGTTCATTTAATGATGGTCCAGAATTACAACAGCCATGGAATAGCTGTCACAAATTGTTATACCACCAACCCATAGTCACATGATAGCAATCTGGATGCTTGGCAGTCTGTTGACATGAATAGTTGCCGGGATCCTGTGATAACCATTTGCAATCATCTCTGCTGCCACCTGCTGTGAAGCTGAGATTCCCTTCTGGCAGGCAGCTATTTGTGTCCACTTGGCATGGAGCTGGATTCCCCCTCTCCCTGCTGGCAGTCCTTTGAGAATGAAAGAGCTGCCTGCTGGAAGACAAGAACTCCTCCAGCAGGCTACAGAAATGATGGTCAGATCCTGAAGACCTGAGCTCTGTTCCTGCAGCCCTTCAGAAGGTTTCCCTTCCACATGTAAAGGTGAGCTGGTCAGCAGGTGGCTCCTTTGCTCTGTCTGTTTAATAGAAACTGAAGAAGCTAAAGTGGTCTGGGGTTTTAGAATTCAAACAGACAGACATCTGCTGCATAACAAACCAGACTTAACAATAGTCAGTTATAAAGACTCTGGATGATGGACCTGGAGACAGCAGAATAGAAGGCAGAAACTGGAGAAGATAACAAAATATAAAGATCCACAAATAGAAATAGAATGACTAACAAAAGAAAGAAAAGGTAATCCCAATAGTCACAGGCACCTTGGGAGCCATCCCAAAACAACTAGAATACCACTCGGACATCATCGGCATTGACAATTTCACCATCAGTTAACTGCAAAAGGCAATTACTTGGAACAGCTTGCATCCTGCAATGATACCTCTAAACCCCCAATATCTGCCTATCCCATGTCATTGGGAAGGACTTGATAGATGGACAAAAAGGCCAAATCCAATCTGAATAGCTACCTGACTGTGTGATGAACCAGAATAATATTTTAACATGACACTGTTAAACATGATTACTTTCCAATAGTGTATTTCACTGATGATAATTTTAACTAAATTAAAATTAGTTTTTATTTTAATTTCTTCATCATGTCTTGATGTACTACTCCCAGCACAGGTACAGCTTTTCAGAAAAAAGTTTTATGATTCTTATAATTAATTGAAGACCTCACATTTGAGGCATTTGTATTTGGCTTATGGTAGCCATAGCAAATTTAATTGTTATATTGATAGCTTAATGTTCAGGCTATTGTTTTTTTATTGTTCTTAACTGATTGTCTGATAACACAATTCCTGGTAAATATTTTCTGTTTTGTTTATGATTTAAGTATGCTACTTATTATTTTAAGCCTTATATTATTCCTGCTTAGAAGTGGTTCAGAAAAAGTCACAGCTTAGAATTGATCCCAAAACAAGATTATAATGATGAAATACATACAAACTCTAATCCCCTTCTCTAGTCCAGGACTGGCTTTACTTGGTTTGTGTAACATACTTAGAGATAACCTTTTTTTCTTCTACATTCTACATTCTATCAATGTAATTGATAGATTATTACTCCCAGGAGATTCTAACGTATGTAAACAAGTAGCAATATTTGGTTCTAAAATACTGCATAGATGCATTCAATACCGTATACTTTCAAAATTATTATCTTCATGCGTTTTATATTGCATGTAATTCCTTCTTTTACATCAGTATATTGAGTTTAAAGTTTACATTTAAACTTACAATTAAAGATGTACAATTTATATCAGTATATACAGATTTGGGTGGGTGGGTACATGTACACTATCATGATCTCTCCCTTTGCTCAAACAGTAGGGTGTTACGAAGTCTGCTGCAGTGGAAGAATTGCATAATAAGATAAGACAGGAGCTAGAAAGCTAAGCTACTCTACACTTTCTGCTTCATTCCGTTTCTAGTACATAGCTGTAATAAATGCAATCCTGTGCAATAATAATAACTTTTTACACTTGTACGCTGCATGACACTCTGTTCATCCTCTTACTTGGGAATTGAAGGGCATTTCTGAATAAACATGTATAGGATTGTCCTGTGAGGATTTTGAAGGAAGCCTACTTTGCAAAGCTGTGCATTGATAATTCACTATACTAAATTGTATAATTACACACAGGCACACACTTTGTTGTCTTACAATAATATAGATACACCATTAAATATTATGTTGCGTCAACATTATTTGAAGTTTACATTAGGAAAAACTAGATAAAAAGAAATAAGATTACAGGTAGTCATCGACTTATAAGAGAGTTCACTTAGTGACCATTCAAAGTTACAATAGCACTGAAAAAATTAACTTATGACCATTTTTCGCAGTTATAACCTTTGTAGCATCCCCATGATCACATGGTCACAATTCAGATGCTTGTCAACTGGTTCATACTTTATGTCCATTGTTGTTTTCTAAGATCATGTGGTCACCTTTTGCAATCTTTTGACAAGCAAAGTCAATGGGAAAGCCAGATTCACTTATCAACAAGATCACTAACTTATCAACTGCAGTGGTTCACTTAACATCTGTGGCAAGAAAAACTGGGCAAAATTCATTTAACAAATGCCCCAATTAATAGAAATTTTGGGCTTAGTGTAAGTTGAGGACCACCTGTATTAAAACTAATTATCGTTCCAAGAAATAAGATTTATACTTAAAATATCAGTAAATAATTAATTTAGCTATAGGTAGTCCTCAGATTATGATGGCAGTTGAACTGGGATTGCCATCACTAAGTGATCTGGTCGTAGAACAATGTCACTTGATTGCATTGGTTAGTAATAGCATCCCAGACAATCCTGATTCATAATCCTAAAACTCATGGAAGAAGTTGATGTGGAAGAGGTGGGAGTCCCAAGTAAGGAGTGCTGGTGTGGGGGAGGGCCTAGAGGGCATACTAATTATCAAGATAGATATCAGAGAAGATTCAAACAACTGGATAAAAGGGTTGAATAAATTTCTAGTATTTGAAATTTATATAGATATATGGACTCCAGTTAGAAAGTTAAATAGATCTTTGTGATTAATTTTATCCCAGGTGAATTTATTCTGTGGATATCCCTTGCTAAAAAAAATTCTAGTTACAAAGATGTATATTGTTGTGTGTATATATACCCTGGTACTTGAAACATACCCACCCATAAATACACAATGTAAAAAATATGTGTGTGCTACAATTCAAGTATATAGGTTATATAAGTATATGATATTCACAGTAAATCTAAGGGAAGGTAGAGAAAGGAATCAACGACAGAAGTATTTTCAGTTCATCTGTTGCGGACTAGAAAGTGATTTTTCTTCTTTCTGTTGATTCAGATCAGTAGAAAATTATCCCCCATTATTTGTGTTTCGTACGTGTGTCAGTTATACAGTTTGAGAGTCTGAAAATCCACAGCTGATCAGACACATAAAGAACTTTTGTTCATGCAAGAAATACTTGTTAGATCTGACAAAGTTATTTAGGGATTTGGATCTCAATTCTCTTCAGCAGTGAGATATGCAAACTTTTTGGGAGTTTTCTAAATTTCAACTTGATTTAAAACATGATTACTCCAGTAGAGAATGCTAACATTTTGTGTGTGTATGTGATGAATTAAGTAGTTATTAGGGTTGTGCATAGCTTAAACGAGGCTTCATTCTGTGAAGATTTGATCACATCATTCCAGATTCACAAATCAAAGTGGAGACCCACTTTAATGATGAATTTTATCAGATGCTTATAAAGTGCTTTGCAAATTTTATTACTGTATTATTCTGCTTCTGCATTGGTACAGATAATATTAGGTGGTGCAATTTCACTTCCACCTATTAGCAGTGATAATTGGGGAACTTAGTGGCATTGTGAGTTCTGGCATTGTCTTGTGTAGTTATGGAGGCCAGTTTTGTCATCTTTTTTTCTTTTCTTTTTTTGCATTCTACAAAATACGAATAAAGATAGATTTTGCCTGAAATTATATCCTCTCAGATTTTCCTGTCTGTAGCCAGTCAGGACTCATTCACATAAGTCTAATAGCTGTCTAGTGGGAGAATAAGTAGAATTCTTCAGTTTAAACTCTCAGTAGATTACTTATGATTGTTTCTTAAAAGGTGTAGTTGCTTAAATTATGTCTAGTACTTTGATGTTTCTGGATCCTTGACTAGTAGGATAAAAATCATTTTTGCTCAGACAGTACATCAAAATGATCCCAGTTTTTCTTTGTCCTTTCAGGTGCTGGAGAATCTGGTAAAAGTACCATAGTGAAGCAGATGAAGTAAGTAAAATATGCAATATATGATATTGAAACAATTCATTTGAATTGAAGCATAGTGCCTACATATGAAAGAGCCCCCTTTTCCATTATACAGTACCTGAACTATCATGGATACAGTATAAAACATGCCTATTGGGATCTCAATGGAGATTATTATGGGTGTGATTATTATGTAAACAAAAGGTATTTCAGTTTGTGCAAGCCCCTTTCCCTTTTTTATTTTTCAGATGCGGCTTCACTATTACTGTACATAGCATGTACCAAATAATTCTGGTTGGCTCAAGCCTTAACTTTTCAGAGATCATATGAGTGAATCAGAAAAAAAGACAGTAAAAACCTACCATAACTGAAATCAAACTAATGTATTCATTTATTTGTAAGATTTGTATATCTGACTCCCAATGACTTTGTGCTGTTCACAAGCGGAAGGAAGGAAGGAAAACATAAGAATAGACAATAATAAAGGAGAGAAGATTGCAAATATAAAAGCTGGACAGAAATAAAAAAGAAACAGATCCATACAACCCAAATGAGCTTATCCACACTAAAGGCTTGTGTGAAAAGCCAGGTCTTCAAGACCTTTCAAAACACTAGGGTGGAATAATTGGGGATGGGGGGATACAGCCAAAGGTCAGATGCTTTAGAGAAGACACATTTCAGGGGTTCTGATAAATGGTATTGTATAATCAAAAGAACCTGAAGTGCTCCTACTTGATCAAGTTGGCTGGGCAGATACTATGGGAGATAGACAGTCCCTCATACTCTCTGCCATGTATATACAAAGGTTTAAATGTAATCATTATTTTATTTGACCATTCTCCAAATAATCCTCTTGATTTCTCTCCTACGAGAGATTAAGAGGATTATTTCCTCTTATATATCCGTATATAACAATCTGGTATTCTTGTTGTCATTCCCAGGCTAGTAAAGATGGTTGAAACTGCATGGTCAAACACATGCCATATGGCTATCCCATGAGATATAGATTAAGATCTTCAAAAATGATTGTCATAATCACTTTGGGATTCATGGCTAAATGGAAGTTTCCTAGAGGTAGTCTTCAGCTTAGTATCACAATTGAGTCTGGAGTTTTAGTTGTAAGCCATTGTGGTCATAAATTGAGTCATTTCATGATTAGACTCAATTCAGTGCTTGATTTTATGATGGTCGCCTCAAGTCACCATAGTAATTAAGCAAATCAAGTGATGGTAAGTGAATAATTGCTTCATCTAGTTTTTCTATGTTATAATTGTTCTCATTTACATGCTTCATTATGTTGTAAGCCATTCAGTGCCACCTCAAATCACGAGGTGAGTGGTATATAAGATACATTGATTGATAGATAGATAGAATAATGAATGAATGAATGAATGAATGAATGAATATGACAGGATCATAAGTCTGAATCCAATTTATCCAAATGCCAAGCACCCAAAATGCAAATCAAATGATCATAAGGATAGTCATTACTTTGAGGATTGTCATAAGTAGATTTTTTGAGTACATCACAACTTTGAACGGTTATTAAGTGACAAGTCATAAGTCAAGGACTATCTGTATTCCATGCTTACTTCCCTGTCTTTCTCCAGAATCATTCATGAGGATGGCTACTCAGAGGAAGAATGCAAGCAGTATAAAGTAGTTGTCTACAGCAATACAATTCAATCCATCATTGCAATAATAAGAGCAATGGGAAGACTAAAGATTGACTTTGGAGAAGTTGCCAGAGCTGTAAGTATAGATAATTGTTTTGTATAAAATATTAGAGCACAAAAAAAATACAAGACAGTTTTGGCAGACATCTGATATAACACACAGAAATTGAGGATAATCTGTTTTGAAAATTTTGTTGCAGTTATTATAATTTTCTTGGGAAAAATGAGGATATTGTAGGACATGATCATGCACCAAGAAATTGTTGACAAGTGTTGAAAGGAAATAAGACCTTTTCATCATTGTCCCCATGTAACAAATGTACGCTTGGAAACTTGATACCCACTTTCTTATAGGTGTTAGAAAAAACTTCAATTTATTTGCACATTTTAAATTAACTTTTTAATGTATTCTGCTGGGTTTCTAAAACTACTGTTAATATTGTTTTAATTGGGTAGTCCATATACAGTGCTTCTTTAGTGTTTGTCGGTTATATAATTTCTGGCAATTTGCCTTTCTGCACATTGGCAAGAAAACACATTCCAGAGATATTGAATCTCTGCCGAGCCCTGATTCGGGGTTCGCCATATGTGGTGGTGGGAAGGGCACAGAGCAGCACACATCGGAGATAGCGATCGCAGCACCGGAGAGGCTGCGATGGCGGCGGGACATGTCAGGGCGCCGCCGACCAGCTACTCGTCAGGCCGCTCTCCTGGCCGATTCTACACTAGGCAGCAGGCAATGGGGCAGGTGCTTGGCATGGAGAGAGAAGAGGTGATGGTGGCGATGGGACTTCCAGTGGCAGTGCCACATAGCCGCTCGCCAGCTGATCACCCTATGCATGCACTTCCAGTCGGTATTCACAGGGCCCTGAAACACACTGCTGACCGGGCCACATCGCTGCGGCCTAATGCTTGGCACAGGTGGCTGGATATGGGTGGCCAGCGGGCATGTCAGGCCAGCCGGCTGGAGGGTGTGGCCCTGAACTATAAAGTGTGCTGGGAGGCAAGAGCTCCCAGTGACTTTGCACAGAACTGTGTGTTATACTCATTTTGTACTGAGGCTCCGGCCTGCTGTTGAGGATAAAAGTCTGGGTTACTGAGCTGCTTGGTTTCCTGTGTGTTTGGGTGATCCTCACCCAGTCCGGGCCTGGACCTTTGAAAATCACTTTTTGTAAAAGAGGAATTTTTTTTTGAAGTATTAAGACAATGATAGGTTGTAACAATTTTGTAATAGTAACTTGAATGACCTTGCTTGCCAAGAGTTTGCTGAAACTATAGTTCATTACAATTGCCATTTTCTTGGTGGTTCTAATCCTATTATATAAAATTTATGTCTTGAATAGTGAATTCTCCAGTATTACTTGGTTATTCCGATGGGAAGTGTTACAGAGAAAGAGATAAAAACCATTTTTGGTAGATAGTAGATAATGTTTCCAATAATTTTACATTTTGCCTGAAAAGTACTTCTGATGCTGGTAGTTCAGCAGCATATTATGCCATTGAATATCAGTATTTAAGCTGTTTTCTTTTGCAGGATGATGCCCGTCAGTTGTTTGTACTAGCTGGAAGTGCAGAGGAAGGAGTTATGACTCCTGAGTTAGCAGGAGTGATAAAACGCCTATGGAGAGACCCTGGAGTTCACGCATGTTTCAGCAGATCAAGAGAATACCAGCTTAATGATTCTGCATCCTAGTAAGAAAACCTTTTAATAGATTTTAAGTAGATGAATTGATCGCCTCATGTTCTTCATATCTTATAAATACTTTTTATAATCTGAAAACCACTATTTATTTTGCAGAATTACCATGACATGAAGGAATACCTCTAAAGGATTGTTGTGGTATTTCTCAACAGGCTATGTGAAATCTCTCTATGTGAGGATATAAAAATTAATTTGAGGAAAATTGTTTAATAAATGGACAGTTGATGGAGGCTTGGCTGTGAAGATTCCCTGGATTGTGTTTAGTTGATCAAAGCAAGTTCTGTGGGTCACATGAAAGGGCTGCACTGTCAAGTCTAACAAGATTCACTCTTATCATCTGCTCTAAAGGACATTAGGACATCTGCTCTTTAATTGCAATTTTGGGATCTTCCTATTGGAACTGAAGTGCGCAACAGAACAAAGTGATACTGATTCTTCCCTCTTCCTCTTGCTAAACTTGTCATCTTCCTTATTCTTCATCATCCTATTATCTTGACCGAAATGGGGGAAATCCACAGTAAGGTATCTTGTTTACATAGGATAAGTGTTTGTTTACGCCATAATAATTGTATTGCTAAGATACTGGGAGACAATTTTAATTATTTTGTCAGTGGAGAAGCATTTCTAAGCAACAGTTTAAAATCCATAAAAATAGAATAAGGATAAGTAGCTATGTTTAAAAAATGAACTAAACTAACATAGCTGACAGCCAAGCAGTTCTTAGGACTTGGAGTAGTTCTTGCATTTTTATACCAGCAATTTGTTTCAGACCTTGTGAGGCTTGAACTTTGGTTAAATTGTTATCTTTCTTGTCTGTTATTTAGTCTTTAAGCAGGAAAATATGCTATTCCTTTTAATGCCAAATCAGTGTATTCTTTCTAATAGAAGCCAGAGTATTAAATGCGAATGATGTAACTATTCTAGTATTATTTAACAAAAGATTATTGTTTTTTAGTGGAAGTAAGCATACTCTATCCTCTCTATATGGAATTAGATAATATCACATTTATAATTAAGAATATGCCTCAATGGTGAGACAGTTATACTAAGTTAAACATTTCCTTAATGATTTAAAGACTAAAGAAACAGGTGGGGATATAACGCACATTAAAGGGTTTAGGTTAAACATTTCATTATTAAAGTGCAGTGCTGTAAGTTATTTTTTTTCTGAAATCTAGAATCATACAAGTAAGCCAGAATGATCTAATGGCAGTTGGGGTTAGATTTCAGAAACTTAGGTTGTGTTCAGATATAGTCCAAATTACGCATCATGCTATTACATTTTGCTCTTTCTTGCTTCTGAAACTGCAACCTAACTGTGACAAAATTTATTTCTGTTAAGAATATATGATTCATATCACTGGGTGAATCACAATAGATTATACTTGAACCTATGTATAGTTAACCTGCTATTTGTCCCAGCCTTTCTTCAATCATATCCCTCCTTTATTTTATTCTGACAATAATAGAATTAGGAATATGCCTGCAGATATTTTATATGCCTGAATATATATCCTTAAATTGAATTTAGAAATTTCCAAATGCTTTCAGTAGTAGTGCATTGTTTTTGCTATTTTGCTAGTATTGATTTTCTAAAAAACTTTTTAATATTATTATCATGGAATTGGTTAAGGAAGATTTAATATGTAGAATACTTTTTCGTATATATATATTTACACACATATACATACGTTGTTATTCTTATCCCTCCTTTATTTGACTATATCCTGTATCATAACATTTTCCCCCTATAATCGAAACTTTAGCTGTATCTAAGTTGGTTCCCTTTTTTAAAAATTAACCTTTATGTATAATCCAAAGGGATTTCTAATCTTCCTTACATGGGTACCATTCCATATTCATATCCAATTATATTCATCATAACACTACACATTGTATACATTAGTAACATTATCGATTATTTATTTATACTATATCTATTGTCAATAAATGTCACTAAGTTTAACTAGTTTTAAATTATATTCTTACATCTATCAACCTGTATCTTTCCAATAGCAAAAACAGTCTCATATCTTTTGCCATTTGTGGTGCCAGTCCTCTAATCATCTCCTTGATCCACTTTATATGGACTCCTTTTAGCAATTCCTTGCTTATAAGATCTCTCATGTAATCTTGATGCCCTTCTTCTGTTTCCTTAATCAGCTTATTTTTGATTGTCAGTAGTGTTATCCATGCTATTGCTAATGAGATTTCTCTCTTTAAATCCATAGATTCTTTTCTTCTTCTTCTTCTGTATCTTGCCCTCTGGGATAAATTTCCCCTTCCTTTAATTCCTCTTTCAGTATTCCACTCTTTCCATTTTCAGAGACCGACCAAACACCATAAATATCAGCAAATTTAATTTCTTTATATTCATTTTCCACTTCGATTTTTTCATTTGATAAACATCTTCAACTTCTTCATCATATTTTGTTGTTATGTGCTCTAAGTCTTCCAACTTCTTGTCTATCCTTTCATATGTATTTGATAGTTTCTGTATTTCTGAAAATATCTTTTGCAAGCTCAAGATTTCTGTTTGCGCTTGAAATTGTGCCATTCTTTCCAGCTAACAAACACAGCTGCTCTAGCTTGGAAAGTTAAAAAAAAATTAAACATATATTCACAAAAACGTTTGTTTTCACCTTTCTCTGGTTAGAGATATATTTCAAAGGGACATCTGTGTGCTTCCCTTCTTATCTCTCTCTATAACCAAGCCAAAACAATCAGCAAAGAAAAAAAATGTTCCATTTCCAATACACAAACTCCAATAAACAAACCCTCCAGCCTCCGAGCAGCAGTGTTACCGTTACAACTCTTATTTCTTTCGTATCTTTTTTGTATTTCAAGTTAGAAAAAAGAGTCCAATCTTTAAATGAATTAGAAAAAACACCCACAGCAATGAAAGAGGAGAACTTTAGTCCATAGGTTGCAGAGAACAATAAAAGAAAAAATAGAAGAAAGCTTAATCCATCCGTTTCAAAAGGCTTGCATAAATTCCATCCATGAAGATAGCATTTAAAAAGTAAGATAATCACTGTCCAAAACCATTCCAAATTTAATTCCGTCGCTTAATTCTACTGTTCTCCAATTTGAATTAATGTTAAGTTTTTTATAGGCAGTCTCTTTTTAAAACAGTAAAAGTTTCTCACCAGCTGGAAACACTTTCTCTTTCCGTATCCTTCAGTTTTGGAGCCGCCCCGACTTCGTCAGCCTTGGCTGGACTTTTTGTCGCCGGCTTAAAGAACTTCTCTTGCATTGATCAAGGACTTTGCGATGTCCCTGAGGTCAGCAAGACGTATTCTTCCTGTTCACCATCTCTGTGGGACGGTTTAGGTCCGATTGGACCACCAGCGGCAAAAGTATTGGCTGCGGTCTCAGCATCGAGCCCGCATGTCCATATTATCATGACGTTGGCTCCTCCTCCCCATAATTATTCTCTTGTTGAAGTGTTCAGTTTTGGAGAGTAATTTGGCTCCTTCAAAATCAATTTCATGTCCTGTTGCTTTAAGGTGCTGGAAAAGGCAGGAAGTTTTTTCTTCTTTTCTGACTGTGTTCTTGTGTTCTGCGATGTGTACATTTATTCTCCTATTAGTTTATCCAATGTATGTGGCTGGGCAGATTTTGCATGGTATTTCATAGACTCCTTGGTTTTCTAGCTGGATCTTGTCTTTGGGGTTTCTTAAGATGTTGGCTATTTTTTGGTCAGTGCCGAAGGCTGTCTTGATATTGTGTTTGTGGAGAATTTTGCTGATTTTATCTGTGGTGCCTTTGATGTGTAAGGGAGGAGGGCGATGCCTTGTCCTGTTCTGTGTCTTGGTTCTTAGGGGGGTGTCTCCCTTTGGATTAGGTTGGTAATTGTATTTTTTTTTAATCCATTGGAAATTAATATGTTTGTAAGGGTGTGTAATTCAGTTTTCAGGTGGTCTTTGTCAGCTAGGCATTTGGTTCTGGAGATGAGGGTCTTGGCTACGGAGTTTATCTATGCGGGGTGGTGATGGGATTGTGCATTTAAGTAGCGGTTGGTGTTTTTTTTTTCTGGTAGATGGTTGTCCTAGGGAGCCATTGGGTTTTTTGTAGATTAGGACGTCCAGAAAGGGAAGTTGGTTGTTAGCTTCTATTTCCATAGTAAATTGTATTTTGGGGTGTAGGCTATTGAGATGTGTGAGGAAGTTGTCCAGTTTTTCTTTCCCCTGTGGCCAAATTACAAAAGTGTCATCCACATATCTAAGCCAGAGTTTGGGTTTGTGTTCAGATTTATCTAGGGCATTGGTTTCAAAGTGTTCCATGTATAGGTTTGCGATGAAGGGTGAGAGGGGTGATCCCATAGGTGCTCCTTCTATCTGTTTGTATCTTTGTCCATTATGGATGAAGTAGGTGTTGGTTAGCCAGTGGTTGGTCAGATCTAGGATGTGCTGGGTGGGGGGGTTGTATTTGTTTTGGATATCTGTCAAGGCTTCTTTAATAGGCACTTGGATGAAGAAGGATATGACATCAAAGCTCACGAGTAGGTCACTGGGTTGTAGGTTTTATTTCTTTATTGTTTCTATGAAGTGGATTGAGTTTTGTACATGTGAGGTGATGGATTCTGCGTAGGGTTGAAGTTGTTTGTCAAGAAATTTGGCAAGATTCTGTAGAGGTGAGCCTATGGAACTGACTATGGGTCTGAGTGGTGTTCCTTCTTTGTGTATCTTGGGGAGGCCATAGAGCTTGGGGCATCTGGATGATTTTTCTCTGGGGATGATTCTTTGCTGGATCTCTTCACTAATGGGAGAGGCTTTTATTTTGGATTTGGTGGTTTTTTCCAGGTAGGTGGTGGGGTCTGTGTTTAGAGGTTTGTAAGCAGGGTCTTGGAGTAGGTTGGATAGTTTGGCTTGGTAGTCAGATGTGTTCATCACCACAGTGGTGTTACCTTTGTCTTCTGGGAGAATGATTACATTGTTGTTTTTCCTCAAGTTGGTGAGTACTTTTTGTTCTTCTTTATGTAAGTTGCTTCTGGGTGGATTGCTGGAGCAGGAGTGTTGGTGACTTCAAGTCTGATTTTATTGGCTTCATCTGGGTTGATATTGGTTAGGGTAGCTTCAACTCTGCATATGATGTTTTCAGTGAGGATGTGTATGGGGGTGACTGCAAAGTTGAATCCTTTGGAAAGGACATTGGTTTCTGCTATGGTGAGGGTCCTGTCTGATATGTTATGTAATGTTTGTTTCATGAGTTGCTGTGGAGGGGGGTTGGGCTTCTGGCGTTTTTCTAGTCTGTGGAGTTTGTTGGTTTGTGTATCTGTCTTGTGGGAGGTTTCTGTTTCGGCTCTCCAGAGGACTAGTTGTTTGGATTTGTCCCAGAGTGCTGGGTGGATTTTGTTGCTGAGTTTGAGATGAAGAGTGAATAGGTCCCTGTTGGTTTGGTCTAGTAGGAATCTTTTCCTGTGGAGTCCGTTTCTGATTACGGCTAATTCAGTTCTTTTCAGGATCCTTTCGGTGGCTGAGGTTTTTGAATGGAATTTTAATTGGAAGCATGTGGGGATCACATTTTTGTCTCGGCAGTTATGCAGGAATGTGAGGTCACATAAGATGGTGGCTCTTCGGACTTCGAGTTTTTCGTAGGTCCTGGTCAGCAGGAAGGTTTCCCTCCCATAGAGGTAGGATATTTGTTTTTGTAGATTTTCACGGGTATAGGTATGCAGGTCTTGGCGTATTCGGGTCTTTTCCCGTGTAAGATTGACATTATCTTGGCGACGTTTCAATGAGGTCACACTCATTATCTTCAGGCTGGTGCCTTTGGCTTTGTGCTTGTGTGAGCAAAGCGTGATCGGAGCTGCCGTTTTTCTATAAATATAGATGGGCATGTGTGGAATGTTGGCTTTGTTGCTTTAAACGGATTGGTTGGCTATGTTGTCACATCTTGATTGGTTGATGGAATTGATGTTTGGTGAGGGTGATTGGTGATGGTGTCCTGTGTTTTTCTGGGTCCTGTGTAGGTTTTTGTGGCTGGGATTCATTTATTGACTAGGGCTAGTTTCTAGATGACTGGTAGGCGGGAGGAATCATCACGTTTATTTATGTTGTGGGGGTGTTTCTCTATTTCAATAGCTGTGACAACACAGCCAACCAATCCGTTTAAAGCAACAAAGCCAACATTCCACACACACACATGTATGTTTATGGAAAAATGGCAGCTCCAATCATGCTTTGCTCACACAAGCACAAAGCCAAGATGACAAGTGTGACCTCATTGAAACGATGCCAAAGTGTGACCTCATTGAAACGATGCTAAGATACTGTCAATTTTACACAGGAAAAGACCTGAATACGTCAAGACCTGCGTACCTATACCCATGACAATCTACGAAAACAAATATATGTGTGTGTGTGTGTGTGAGTGTGTGTATGTGTGTGTGTTTCAGCAAGGTCTCACTTCCCATCCTCAAGCTGGTGTTTTCGACTTACACGGGAAAAGACCCGAATATGCCAAGACCAGCATACCTACACCCGTGAAAATCTACAAAAACACACACACACAGGCTTCCGGGGGAGGAGCCTGTCGTCGTCGGGGGCTCAACGGAGCTCCCCCCAGAGTTCTGGTCTGTATATCTAAAAGATCTATAGATATCTCCCCTTTTAGGCAGAAAGGGGCAGGGAGGAGCTCAGTCGTTAGAATCTCTTTGAAATTCACAGCCTTTTGTTTTTCGCTGTGAACGGAGAAGAGGTTCAACACAAAGCTGAGCTTTTTTTTTTTACTCCAGCCAGATCTTCTCAGCTGTTTTTTTTCAGCCCAAGGCAGGTCATCCTCCCCCCTCAGAACAAATTTAAGCTATTTAAAATCGGTCCGGGCAGTGACCATTCCTGAAATCCTTTTTTGTTTATCACTATTTAAAATACCAGCTTCAATCTAACCAAAAACCCCTTTGTTTAACTGTTTTTCAAAATGGCGATTTTATAACCTTCGCAGTTGATATATTTAATCAGCCCTGTTTTTCTGAAGACTTCTTTTTACTAATTGCCAAAGTTTACTCAAAGTATTTTATTGCAAATCAAGGTGTGCAGAGACTTTGTTTGTTCGCTTTTGTTTTTTTTATGATGGCTCCCAAGTAAAAAAATTCCAAGCGTTTTCTTAACAATACATCCCAAGTAATCGCGATAAAGCCACAATCTTTGCCTTCTACGCCCCCTACTGGAGATTTGTTAATGAAAGAATTTCTTTTTGAAACTCTCAGAGAATTTAGAGAGGAAATAATGCAATTTATTTCGGAACTATGTGATAAATTTGATGCTAAGATTGCCCAAACAAGGAAGGATACCATCGGAGTGATAACCGTGATGGCAGATTACATTGCAGGAATGGAGGATAAATTGGAACTTTTGGAACAAGAGAATTTTAATCTGACATCTAAAATCGAAAAGTTGCAACAGGAAATTGAAAAGGCAGAGAGACAACTTGTTATGACAAATTATAAAAAGACTGCGTTTGCAATAAGAGTTAGGGGATTGCGTGAAAACGAACAGGAGAATTTGAAGCAGACCTTTTTTGAGGCTTTCAGTCGTGTGGTGGGCGGTCCGGGACTCAACTTTGATTGGCAGATCCAAAAAATTTACCGCCATAATTCGTGGACAGCAAAACAGAGACAGCTTCCGAGAGATGTGGTTATATATTTTGCTACAAAAGAGTCCAGAAACACGATGTTGCAAGAGTTCTACAACAACAGGCTGCGAATCGATGGACAGGATTTGATCGTTTTTAAAGAGGTGCCTCCCCAGATGTTAAAAGCTAGGAGAGACTATGCTTTCTTAACTAAAGAACTTAGCGATAATCAGATACGGTACAGATGGGAAGCGCCATTTGGCATTACAGTCACACTTAACGATCAGAAACATCGCCTCAACTCAGCTTGTGAAGCCCGAGACTTTTATCATAAGATTTTAAAGGCGGGACTTCCTGAATTACCCGGACTTGGACAAATACAAGGAGAAGTACAACAGAAATAACCAATCACACAAGTACAAGGCGGGAGCTATCGTTTTTCCCCTTCGGAAGGGCAGCAGAGCGGAGAACAAGGATTTAGTTATGCTTTCAAAATATTTGCTTAATCTTAACTTGAATAACACTCTGTGACTATGTTTTGTAGAAAATGGCATAGCGCTATACTGATCAAGAGACATTAAGGCTGTAAGAAATGATGCTGATCACCTCGGAAATTATATTGTATGGGACTTTAAAAAAAAAAAAGACTTGATGGACAACTTGGAACTCTTACATAAACTGCTTATGTTTTATTCTCTAGGGTGAGGAAGGCGGAGATTGTGACGCTTTTGGATTGTGGTTTAGGTTGAATCGAGTTGGGAAGGGTGGCGCAGATGGGAGGGTAGTGAAGGATTAATTAGAGATTATTTTGAGCCAGAAAGTAAGCTGACTTTTATAGTAATTTTTATTTGAACATAAGTTTGGAAGAATATATTCAGGGAGCTTGAAGGAAGGCGGAGCAAATAGGGGAGATGTACGGATGATAATAAAATATATATATGGACACGGGTAGAGGCAGGATGAGTGGAGTTGGAACAGAAACCGAGAGAAATATTTGAGGTGTTTAAGTTGCTCTATAGAGAAAGAGGTAAAAGGGATATATTAAAGGTTTGGAAATGGATACATATTTAGATAAAGAGACAAGGTCTCTAGCTAGAGTAGAATTTTATTTGATTAACTCACTTGGTTTCAACATAGTTTGAAATCCTGCAAGTAATAAATTAATTGAGATTAGGAATGATGTACATTGTTTAAGTGTTAATATTGATGGGAAGCTGAGTTTAAGGTAGAGAGTTTATTGATTTTTTTTTCTGGGGGGGGTTCCCCCTTTTATTTTTTAATTATTCTTTTCTTTTTTTCCTTTATTTTTTATTATTTTTTAACTTTTAATCTATCTGGTTTCAATATACTCCAGACTTTGCTTGATAAGGAACGATGTCGGGAATGGGATCTGGGAAGTCAGAAGGGGGTCTGGGAGGGGGGTTCATGGGGGGGAGGGGGGAGGGTGGAAATACAGATTCAATTTTTAAAACAATGAATGCACTTGGATACTGTTGCTTTTTTCTTTTTCTTTCTTTTTTTCCTTTTCCCTAAAATTTTCTTTTTTTCCTTATAATTTTAGTGTAAATTACAAAACGAATAGACCAATGAATAGTAAAAATACACCAAAGTGAGGAGTAGAGGGAAAGAAGAGGGAGGAATGAAGAGGGAGTGAGAAGGGAATGTAAGGAGGGTGAGATGGTGGGAAGGGGAGAAAGGAATGGTTGAGGGGGAGGGGAAGTAGAAGAGGGGATTGTTGGAGGGGAGAAATGAAAGTTGGAGGGGTAGAAGAAAGGGTGTATGAAGGATAGAAGTGTTATGAGTTGTATTTATTGCTTTTTTTTTTAACTGCACAGTATTTAAGTGATTGTATAAAGGAAAATGAAAATGAAATAAAAATGTTTGAGGAGGAAAAAAAAAGAAAAAAATACGAAATAAAAAATAAAAAAAAGAAACACACACACACACACATGCATGCTGTGTGTGTATATATATTATATGTATGTATATATACATACACACATACAGCATACATACATACATACATACATACATACATACATACATACATACATACAACTTTTCCCTCTTCACAATCTGTTTTCAAATGGAATAAAGGAAGAACTCTTGGTTGTGCATTGATCATCAACCACAGTATATATACAGATAAAGGAAGGCATAAATAGACATTTTCTGGCTTTCTGGCTCACTGAGCATAGTGTGATCAAAGAATGGATGGACAAAAGGAAGTGGTGGGAATGAGTTTCACTGTAACTAGTAAAGTCACATTTTCTCCCCAGCTCTAGAATACTCACATTGCTAGAGAATTGTGGTTTTCTTCCAAGCCTTTCTGGCGAGATGGACCATTTTGATTTAAACAAAAAATAAAAGAAGAAAGTTAATCTATATCTAAGCCATGGTGTCAAAATGCTAAATAATATTTCCATTATGAATTGCACATTAAAAGTTTAATATAGAGATTCTCAAATTTTGCAGTACCAATTATAATGTACAACTTCCATCATAAATGAAACCAGTAATTTTACTGGTGTTAGGGAACTAATTATATCAGTAAAAGATGCATAACTTTCCTCATACATTATTGACTTCGATTTTATTAATACAGGTCACTTAGTGGGTCATCAAGTGGCCCAGTTTTATGACATTTTTTTTTGCAGTGATCCTCAAGCGAATCACTTGGTCATTAAGCAAATTTATTGAATTTTAACAATTGAAGATCTATGATCTTTGGTCAGACAGAGATCTGTTCATTCTTTAAGGCATCTTTAGAATGATCTGTAAACTTTGGAGTCTTTGTAAATGGTCCTTATAATAACAGCTGATTCTCATATATCTGATATTTATACTGTTTTTATTCTACATTTTCTAAGAAATTCATATATGTATTTGGCAATCCTAAAGGTTAGGAATATAACTAGATAAATAGTGTCTTAGTGAGGTTTTAAGAAAGGATTTTGTTCATCAACACTGCATGGCATCGAACTCTTGATTTCTCTGAAGTTTTTTTCATCAACTCAGGCAGTGGTATGTAACTCCAGCTGTGTATAGTGTTTATAATAGGAGTTTGGTAGGATTGCATTTTCAGTTTGTACATGTTGTTCTTCCCTTTGCCCACTCACCCAGATAAAACTAACTGTCCATTCTTTCTGCACTACATTTCTTACATAACTTGTAACTATTTGTGGATAACTGAATATAAGATTCATCATCTCATATGTAAGAGTTTAAGATATGAGGAAATAAGAAAAATAGGAAAGCAACCAGCCAGAAAAGAAAGTAGGAAAAAAAAAACATAAAAAGGGTAAACTGGAAGCATATCAACATTATACAGGAAGCTGCTGATCATTTAGATAGAAAAGAATATTCTTAATGTCTGTTATGACGAAGACTTTCCCACTGAACATTGGAATGGCTTCTTGAAGGTTAATATGGGGACAGTTAAATAACAGGAAAAAATATACTGCATGGCACCATGAATGTACTTGTTTTAAAGAGTACACGAGTAAGGGATTTTTTTTTTTTTTGGTATTTAATTTACAAATAGGCAACCGACAGGCTTAGAAATCTTATTATACTGCAACTCCCATTGCCCATGTTGCTTGGAGTAATGAGAGTTGGAATCTAACAACAGCTACAGCTACAGCTAACTGAATTTCTCTGATCTAAATAAAAATAAAATTAGGAACGACATTAATGCAAGGAGTACTAGATCCTAATCTCTTTAAAAATAGAGAACTATAGCATGGCTTCTGGAAAGTAATGGATTAGAAATTGTTGAGAATATTCATAGCTTATGTTGTAGGTTTTGACAGTTTTGGTTTGCCGAGCTTTCTGTTTAGCTCCCAGGCATTTCATTATCAAACTAGGTGATATTTTCAGCGGGGTTTGGGGTGAGGAATTGGAAGTATGGGCCTCCCGATTTATAAATTATATTCTAAAGCAGATCTCAGTAAGAACCTAAAATATGACCATTATTCTAGACCATTTGAACTAAGCCGTAGCTTAACATAGAATTAAAGAAATATTCTGTATAGCACCAGCTTCAATTCAGACTCAATTAGAGGATCAGTTTGCAAGATGTTCCTGAATATTTTCTTCCCTTTTTTTGTCCCCCTCTTCATTCCCATTCTTTTTTAGCTACCTAAATGATTTGGACAGAATATCGCAGCAGAGCTACATTCCAACCCAACAAGATGTTCTACGAACCAGAGTGAAAACAACAGGCATTGTAGAAACACATTTCACCTTCAAGGACTTGTACTTCAAGTAAGCAGCATTAAGAGTTTCAGGCTACCATGTTATGTACACTCTTAAACCATAATTTCTTGGTGTAAAATGTATGGCTCTTCTGCACTTGTGGTACAATTTTTGACTTTGGTTCACATGATGTAGTATCTTTCCGATTCTTTTGCTAGTGATTCTTGATACAGTCCACTTTTTTATTTTCATTGTTTCATTCTTTTCAGCTGCTTTTATGTTGGGATCACAAACACAGGTACTGAATCCTTGCTTTACAGGAGCATGTATACTAATGGTATACTGGCTTCTGTTTTATATTGTTGATTGGAAGTGTAAAATATAAAAGCCCCACATAGAGACTTTATAATTTGCCATGCATTTATTTTCTGGTGTTGCAGTGGGAGTTGAAATTAACATGGCTCTCTGAACAATGCATGGCTTTCTCAGCAAAACAATAGACATAGCATTAACCAGTCAATAGTACAGAACATTGGCAAGGAGCATGCATAATTGTTTAAATGCTTATCATTAATAGTGCTTGATGTAGAATGGGGCTGTGTTATTTTCCACTGTGATACACCTAATTATGTCATGACTTGATGACATATTAACCATTTACCTCCATGTAGTTTGCCACCTCGTCTCCTGATTGATCCCTCTAGGACTTGTGATGTTCTCTTTTCAAACATCTTGGCTCTGCTACTACTGTATCTGATTTGTAAATTACAGCAAAATGCAGAATGAATGAGAACAAAAAAAAAATTCAGATTGTTCGTGGTGCACAATGCCTTCATGTTTCATGGTGGGATAAGAAACCTTTGCTTTCACAGTTCATGGAGCTCCAAAGTGTTATATAGTCTATGAATCAAATAATGAAACTGTAGAGCACACTCACCTGTTAGGGTACACTCTTTCCAGTGTTATTTGTTAGACCTAGGTAGTATTTCTTTGACTGAATTTTCCACAGTCATCTTTTCATGCCAGCTTTAGGTTCTATTGAAGCCAAAGAGTTCTCCAGCATTCACCACACTTATCTTACTGATTATAATTTTAAAGCTGTAATAAAATCTAAAAGTAAATCTGAATAAATTGCAATTGGGAAAGATAGGTTTTGGGCTTGAAATTATATAGGAAGTTTTTGACTTATAACCAGTTATTTAATGACTCTTTGAATTATGGCAGCACTGAAAAAAATGATTTATTATCACATGACCATTGCAACATCCCCACGGTTATGTGATCAAAATTAAGTTGCTTGGCAACTGGCACTATTTACAATGGTTCCAATGTCTCAGTTCCCGTGATTTCCATTGATGACCTTCCCAGGGGGCTTCTGACAAGCCAAGTCAATGGAAGAAGCTGGGTTCACATAATAACTGCATGCTCCCACTTAACCGTGGTGATTCATTTAACAAAAGTGGCAAAAAAATAGTTGTAAAAAGGGGCTTGACTCAGTTAACAACTGCATCACATTCTGGTGCCAGATGTGATCGTAAGTCAAGGACTCGTAAGTCAAATCAGTTGTGGAAAAATCACTGTTGGCTGAGCCTTTGATACCCTTGTACCCCTTGTGTATAATGAAATAATAATCTTGCATCAAAGATGAACAAGACAGAGTTTATGTAATATATGTACTGGAAACAACATAAATGCAGCATAATTGTGTACTGCATAATCTTTTCAGCCTGTCCCACTGAAAAAGCACCAATGCTCTTCTTCCATTACCCTTAGTTTTTCCCCTTATCTTTTTAATGAGGGGCAAGTTCTTTTGGCATAATCTATCTCAGGCTTTTTCATGGGAGGCCTAGATATTTCACAGTATCCAGCTCTGCAATGTCAAATGGTAAAGAAATGCCAGTCAATATTGTTTCTTCACTTCCAGCTGTTTGCTGGTTCGTCCCTGAGCACTTGGAACAAAAGCCTGAACTATTTTATTTGTGTAATATATCCTGTTTATGAGAAGACCTCAAAATGTTACAAAAGTTTTGAGCCTAGAGCAAAGAGGGCTAAAAGGGGTACGGTTTGTATCAGAGCTTTTTAGAATGATATCATTATGTTATTTCCCTCATCCTATTTTTATATCATAGCCCCCCTCCTTTATAGCACTTAAAAATAATGAAAAATAATGATTTAGCACCTGATGATTAATCTCAGCCTTGGGTGGGTTGTTGTTGTTGTTGTTGTTGTTTTGCTAGTTGCCCCAAGCATATAACTCTGGATAGTCTACTGCAAAGTATAAACAAAGCAAAAATAGCATCAAAATAACCAATGCTACATAAAGTAATGTGTACAAACAGATTTGAACATAAGCTATTAATAGCTTTTTATAATTTTTGTGATAAACTAATATTACAGCAGTGGCTGTTTTAATGAACTGTAGCGTTTAGATCGCAGGGCTGGCAAAGTCATTTACAGCTTATTAAAGAGCCTCTGTTGTGCATGTGTGTGATAACTAAACAGATGGATTTAGTTTTCGTTTTGCTAAAATGAATCTTCAAGTCCTTATTTTTCTGCCAGGATGTTTGACGTTGGTGGTCAGCGTTCAGAACGTAAGAAATGGATCCATTGCTTTGAAGGAGTCACAGCAATTATATTCTGCGTAGCTCTCAGCGATTATGACCTTGTCCTTGCTGAGGATGAAGAAATGGTATGTTGCTGTATAGTTAACATTCTAAATAATATGGACTGCGACAGAAATTCACCTTAAACATGGCATAATATAATTTAATCAAATGTTTTGTTATTGTTATTCCTTGAACATTACAAAGGATAATATTTCAATAGAGATTAGGGGCAAGCTTTTCTTGTCTGCATTCTCACAATTTGTGCAGTGAATGTATTTGAAGTTGGGAGATTATGGAGAGTAAAATTGCCTCTTCTTCATAATCGAGTGTGAATATTTAAATTTGCATATATGATTTGAGATGGAGAAAATGGTTTCTGACATAAAACTGCAAAAAAAAGTGATATTTCAGAAGCTTTTTGTAACATTTACAAAAATGCACAGATAATTTAGCACGTTTGACAGGATGTTTGCACTTTTAATGTTGGGATTATTTTTTGACAAACTTTGCACTAGTAATTTGGTTGGGGTTGTTAATTATATGAAGTGTCAGTGCTGTCTTTCATTAGTGTTTTTTTAAATTCAGAATCGAATGCATGAGAGCATGAAACTCTTCGACAGCATTTGTAACAACAAATGGTTCACTGATACATCGATCATTCTTTTCCTGAACAAGAAGGATTTGTTTGAGGAAAAGATACGGAGGAGTCCACTAACAATTTGCTATCCAGAGTATCCAGGTGAGATTTTTCTTAAGGCAAAACAGAAGGTCACAACAGGTGTGTGTGTATTATAGTAATTTCATTAAAGATTGTAATTAAATGAATAAAAATTATTATAAATTAAAAGATGAAAGAATAGAAAGAGTAAAAGATATGTGAAGGAAAAAAGAAAGAAAAGTAAAAAGACTGGTAGTTCTTGACTTACAACCATTCATTTAACAATGTTTCAGGGTTGCAACAGCACTGAAAAAAAGCTATTTTGGGTGAGGGAACTTTTGGAAAGTCATTGAAAGTGGTGAAAGACTACCATATTAATCATGATGATGCATTTCTCTGAATATCA
This sequence comes from Thamnophis sirtalis, assembly GCF_051295495.1. Classification (NCBI taxonomy): domain Eukaryota; kingdom Metazoa; phylum Chordata; class Lepidosauria; order Squamata; family Natricidae; genus Thamnophis; species Thamnophis sirtalis. The sequence continues at coordinate 44,202,556 of NW_028261387.1, read as the reverse complement.
GCTTTGGGAAATAACAACAGCAGAGTTAGTCCTTGTGCATCTTACTTTCGAGAATAAAGTGGTTGGAAACTGTGGGAAGTAAAGTGATGGACTAGATAAGATTTTGATGTAATTCATTAGAGCTGCTCTTACGTTCGGTATCATTTTTCTAGGTTCTAATACTTATGAAGAAGCCGCTGCATACATTCAGTGCCAGTTTGAAGATCTGAACCGAAGAAAAGACACCAAGGAAATTTATACTCATTTCACCTGTGCCACCGACACCAAGAATGTGCAGTTTGTGTTTGATGCTGTTACAGATGTTATAATTAAAAACAATCTGAAGGAATGTGGACTTTACTAAAAGGAAAGAAACAGAGAAAGGTAAATTGTGAACTGTAGCGTTGCAGAAATATGTGCCAGGCTCTCATATGAACTTGTGCTAATTTTTGAATTTTCTTTCTTTAGATTTCGGGATGTGGACTGTTTCTTTGCTGCCTTGTGAGACAGCTGCAAGCATGAACAGGACTGGAAAATGAAAACAGCATGCAAAACCTTTGCATTCTTTAGCACAATCTTCTATATTAGGGATATTTTACCGATATGGATGCTGAAGTTAGATTCCAAAAATGGAACTATTGTTAAGTGTGATTTTTTTTATCATCCAGGCATCACTTGGATTGCATAATTTGAAATATGTACAGCTGTTATGAAGTTTTCATCCCAGAACTTCAATATGTAGCTTTCTTTAATAAGTCATCATTGCTCTATTTTTAAAGTTTTTCCATCAAACTATATATTGATTAAATTTTATTTTCTTCGCAATGAATCTTACATTTTAAACGCAAACAAAAAAAAACAACACTTAACTATGCACATAATGTGACCAGATCATGCAGAAAGTATTCCTCTTAGCAGGAACCTTTTTGTTTTTAAAACTTGGTATGGTCAGAACTTGCTAGTATTGCAACTACTTTAAAAGGGCCTTAGAATTCTTATGGTTAAAGCTGTGGCTTTCTTCTAATATATACTATGTCAACATTCTGCTACATATACTGCAAGGCTTTCCCCTTCCTTAAAGATAAGAGTTCCTGTAGCAGGTTTAACAAATTATGTGTGGCTTATAGGTTGGGAGGGTTTAGCCTGGTTAATGCTGAGTACCAATTTGCTGAATATGCAGCTGGTATAGCAAGTAAAAATCAGATTCTTATATAGAAATTTCTGAAGTGAGTACCAGTTAGCAAAGTGATTTATAAAATTCCAAGCTGGAGATGTGGAGAGGAGAGTATACGCTGCTACAGGGCTATTGTATCAACCACTTAATTGTTGTGTATGTGTTTGGTTTTAAAGCAGTGGGGAGTTTTGTAGACAGTGGAATTTGTTCTGCATTTACCAGGGCCTTTTATCCTTAAGAGATTTTGGAAATGTACCAACAGCATGTAAATGTGGTGCCAAGTTCCTGTTTGCCATTGTTTTTCTTGTAATGAAAATTAAGCAGGGTAAGGGCATTTCTATGCTTAACCATTACACTAAGACTCTTTCCCAATTTTCATGTACAGTTTCAACCTGATGATGTAGTTATTGGCAATATTAAAATGGTGAGTTAAAAAACTTTAAAAGTTCCTAACTTTATTGGTGCCATTTCTACAAATCTTTGTTAGTTTCTTACTTGCATTTCTGACTTTTGCAAATAAAAATGTTAGTTAGTCTGATTAATTAATTGCCATTGCTAAACTTTTATATAAATAACGTAGGGTTATATTTTATCAAACGTTCATTGGACTGCACCAAATACTCAGGTAGACCTTCCCTCACTGAACAGATCTTTCTTTCTTTTTTTCCTTCTTTCTTTCTCCCTCCCTCCCTCCCCTCTCTCTTTTCTTCTTTTCCTTTCTTCCTTCCTTTTTTTTGACTGTGCAGTCTGTGTGTTCCCTAAGAAGAGAGTTATGGTATCGCAAAACAATGGGGCAAATCCAGTTACTAGTAAAATTGATATTGCTGGCTGGACAGGACCAATTTAATACCATTTTATTGGTACTAATAATCTTTACAAAGAGTAATAATAACATCTGAGAATGGTGGCAAGTCAATTTTCAGTTTTTACCATTTGTCGCATCAATAAGGTATTACAATGGCTACTTTAAAATGATACATTGTGACTGTTTATTTATATCCTGCTTTATTATTTTGGTAAATAACTCAAGGCAATAAATATAACTAATATCCTTTCTCCTCCTATTCCCCCCATAATAACAACCCTGTGAAGTGGATTGGGCTGAGAGTGAGTGACTGGCCCAAAGTCACCCTGTTGGCTTTCTTGCCTAAGGCATGGCTAGAACTCTGTCTCCCAGTTTCCCATCCTACACCAAACCAGGTCTCTTGCTACTATTAAAAGTATTTTAGCAAAAGACGTGATAATGTTCTACTCATAAATAAGATGCTATAAATAAATACCTTACTAGGTTTCTGAGTGTACAAGTGGGAGAACACGCTTCATAAATGCATGAATCTAATAAATCAATCATCTAAGGTGACCTGTACATTTTTTTAAAAATAATGAGAGCATATTACAGGTTACTTAATTAGTTTAAGACCGATTTCATACAAGCATGAACATGTATTCAAATCTGGAGAATATATTGTATAAATTAATAATGTATTGAGCCACCACTTCAGTTCCTGTAAACGGTATATGAATCACAGCAGATATTTTTCAAAAGAAAATGTGAAGAGGAATGTTTATGGCGAGAAGGAATGTGAAGAGGAATGGAAGAAATTACTTTTCAACTATGCACCCATACTTTTTAATGCAAATTTATTTTTTATCTCTTACATTTATTTGAAGCTGCATGAGCAATTACTTGCAGTGCATCTTAACACAAGTGGTACCTTGTCTAACAATACAACTTGTTTACAAATGTTGAGAAACAATACAGCTCTAAAGAGGATGAAACACCTGATACAACTGTTTTATTTTTGTATCCCTCTGTTCCCTATGCGGGTGTTGAGAAGTTATCTGCTCCTGTGATATCAGTGGGTTGAAGCTGTATATGTGTATGTTCATTACCACAGGATTAGGAAGACAGGTAGACAAGATGTATTCACAGCAGGTATTAAAACACTGCTGTATTCTATGAGCATGGGGGAACAGACCCATTCTAGGTTCACTGAATTAAACACTAGAAAACTTTTTTTTAAGACACTGGGTTCTAATTGCACCTGTTTCAGACAACTGCAAATACATTGTGTGTTTGATCTATTTTTAAAAGATTTAAATTTTGAAAATGCCTCATTTCTATATACAATGTACAGTTTTTAGACTTGGACATTCACACCATTGTTTTTAAAATGAACAGTTCTGTTAAATAAGATCCCAAAACACTGATTGTGTTTTTCCTGTGAAAGAATTATGTCTTATTTATAAATAGTTAAAATGCAGAGAATCAGTGTTTGACATAAATTCATTGTTTGTAAACCAGTTTGACTTCATTGTTGCCCGTATGTAACACTTTCCACTTTCATAGATTGGAGACTCTTAACTTTTTTGATGGCGTGTTCTTGTTAGAATTGTTTGTCTTGGGTGGGAACTGTTATCTTGTTAGAATTGTTTATCTTCTATGGAGAAGTATAGATTCCCGAATGACTGCTGGTTCCGTTGGCTCTGCTCAGCAGAATGGTGAAGCTCACTGGAAGCCCTCATTCCTGATAGATGAAGATGAGATATTTTAAATAATGAAATCAAATTACATTTGAACTACAAGTTGTCAAAAGAATGTCAAAGATGTAGATATATGTTTTATGTACATACATATATGCATGCATGCCTTATGTATATACATATATACATACATGCATGCATGCATGCATACCTTATGTATATACATACGTATATACATACGTATATACATACCTGCATGCATACCTTCAAATGTTTTTCAGCTTAAACCCTAACCTACTAATTGTGTTCAGTGGTCATGGCATGTGAAGTCTGCCAATATCTACAGATTCTGCAGATGTTTTGGAAATAATTGCATCCTTATGCATTTAATACCATGTAAGCACTTGAAAAAGCTTAAATAGAATTGTACATGGCTAATTCTTGGCTGGGGTGGCTACTAGGAAATCCCAGGTATATTGGAAAAAAAAACATCCTGAAATAAGACAAGGGCCAACCACTTCCTCCTTTTCAATCCTGCTTTCTCCCCCACCCCCATGGATGTGACCATGTAGTCACTATAAGTTTATTCAAGAGAGACTATTTACTTTTAAAAACTCCCAAGTCCTGTACTGAGCACCAACTTTGATTTTGCTTATAGTAATGCATGAGGTTATTTCGAAATCACCTGTGATTTTCTTAAAATTCCTCTTCTGTTGCATTAGTATCTTTAAACCTGTTTTAGAAATAATTGCTAAGCAAAGAATTTGGCAATGGTGATATAATAATTATCGCAAATTATTGTAGCAAAAGAACTGAAATAGCAGAGTACTTGCATAGTTTTAATGCAAGCATCCTGTTGCAATTTAACTGCTACTTCCTATTACATATGTAGCCCAGCTGACTTGGCTACTGTTTGCATTTAGTTATTATGCACATTTGACTTTAAGCACTAATGTTCAGAAGTAAGTATAGTTACAAGCATAGGTAAGGAAATGCTACAGTATACTTGCTGCCTAATTCCTACTTGAGGAACAGATAATTGAGTATAATTACCTTTTCTTTAAAAAAGCTGTAATCTTAGAAGAGACCACAGTCCTTTAGGTTCTCTTTGATGATTACATCTGTTACTGCATCAAATACAAATTTGACGTTCTGTGTATCTGTGGCACAAGTCATGTGGCTATAAATTTCTTTTGCATCTTTTCTCATGTTTAGATCAAGAAACTGAAGCTTGATGTAATTGCCTGCATCTTCAAATGTATTGGGGCCTGTTGGGAAAAAGAAACAGGAAAATATAAACTAAACAAGTGCTAAAAAGTATCACTTATTGTTTGGATCCCAAGTTACTCATTTACAAGAAGAGCCTTAGATCTAACATTTTCTCCTGGTGGAAATGACAAAGAAGTGGTATGTTGCCTTGAGTTCCCGAAGGAAACGTAACATGTAAATATAACAATTTGCCTATATTGTTCCCAACCTTTGATTAGTTATTGAAGGGGCAGGTAAAATCACTAATAGATTTCTTGCACCAATGGAAATATCCCACACATCTTTCAGTCCAGGTATATGCATTTCCATCTGCATCTCAGAATATGATTTGTTAATGTGATATTAGGGTTACATTACTTTGGTGTGTCGACCAACAACTTATTTTATTACCAGAACTGTTCTAATCAGTTCTTAAGCAGAAAGAACCCAATAAAGTGCTCGTTCCCAGGTTCTTTCATATGAATGTTATACAGCATAGAAAGTAATGAAACATGTACATTGAAATGGGTAGTTCTCTTTGACAAGCCTTTAGAATGTAAGTGTAGTCACTTTTAAAGCTTAAATTTCTTAAGTGTAATACCTTCTATATTGTGTTATATTATAGAACAATTTTAAATCAATTAAATAAGCTGTATGGGAATTTCTTATTGCATGGATGCGTTTCAATAGTAAATTCAAACCTAGCACTTTGTTCATGAATGTATAAAATATCATTTACTTATTACGAAATTTATTTGCCGCCCATCTCATATTCAACAACTCTGGGCATTAATTATGTTCTTAACAGGTTTTCTTCAATCTGATCCTCACCAAATGTATTGAGCTGCTGTAATTTCAAGCCAGCGAAACTGCTGTACATGCTGTTTGGGAATATTGATAATTAATCCATTCCATGTGTGGAAGTAACTTAGTTGGGGAAACTGTCCCAGTCAACTGTACACTGGGGTAAGAGAAAAGCCTTTTTCTCATTTAGCTCTTTTAGCAAATTACCTTATTTTTCAGAATATAAGATGCACCTTTTTCTCTCCCAAAAGACGGTGAAAATCTGGGTGTGTCTTATACACTGAATACAGCATTTTTGGCCTCCTGAAACGCCGCCCCCTTCACAAAAATGGACATGCATAGGCTTTGGGAGGCCTGTAAAGTGCTCCTGGGGGCTGGGGAGGAAAAAAACAAGCAAAAAGGGCCATTTTTGCCCCCCCCCATTCCCCAGGAGCACTCTGCAAGCCTCCAAAAGCATATGCATGCCCTTTTTGTCTGTGAAAAACAGGTTATTTTTTGCTCATTTCACACAAAAAAGGCATGCAGAGGATTTGGGAGGCCTACAGAGTGCAAAAACTTTTAATTATTTACCTCTTCAAAATTTTGGCGCATCTTATACTCCAGTGCATCTTACAGTCCGAAAAGTACAGTATTTTGGCTTTCATGAAAATGAGGGAAATGTTCTAACTTACCATCATAGTCAGGGAAGCAAATGCTGAGATGTACTTTCTTGATTTTTTCCTCAAAGAGGTCCTTCTTATTCAAGAAAAGAATTATAGAAGTGGCAGCAAAGAACTTGTGATTACATATACTGTTGAAGAGATGCAAAGATTCATGCATGCGGTTCTAAAGAGAAGAACTTTAAAAAGTTAAGTTTAAAATGAACTGGTACCCGAGGCTACCTAATATTTTATTAAATAGACTATTAAGTTAAGCAAAAATAAACATTTCAATAAATATGTAAAATAAATGGCATGCAATCGACGGTGATGGGAAGCAGTGATTGCATTAAAAGTCAAATTCCTAGAGATGGTTTCTTAAGAGCTGTGTAGTTTGTGTTTAGAATATTAACATCTCACATTGAAAAATGCAAAAAACTACCAAGAAATAAACAGCATCATATATAATTGCTAACATTAAAACAACATTTCAGACAATTTGCAAGAAGTGGGTTGGATCCAGACAAAACAAGTGTGTTGGATCTCAAGGGAGTAGCCCCTGCCTTTCCCTTTGCTGTATCCCCCCCACCCCCAGTGCACTTTGGTTTTGGATTACAAAATAATATTGATATCGCAAAATTGGTTTTAGATCTTCTTAGCAACCTGGTGCATCTTATCACAGTTTTTATAATGCTAGCTGGAAGATAAAAATGAGCTGTTGAGGAGTTCCGGGGGAGGTTCTTGCCGCCGTCGGCAGCTTAATGAAGCTGCCCTCAGAGTTCTGGTTCGTATATCTATTTAAGATCTTAGATATCTCTTTTTCCAGGCAAGGGAAAAGTAGGGAGGGTCCCTCAGCCAGTTAGAGTCCTCTTTGAAGTTCGTAGCCTTTTTTTCTTTTTGGCTGCGAACGAAAGAGAGTGAATCAACGAAAGCTGAGTCATTTACTCCGGCCAGATCTTCTCAGCTGTTTTTTTTTTCAGCTCTAGGCGAGTTACTTCCCCCCCCAGAACAAGCCTTTGTAATTAACCTATTTAAGATCAATCCGGGCAGTGAACATACCTGTGAATTTTTCCTTTTTCTCTATTTAAAATACCAGCTTCAATTTTATAAAAGACTCCTTTTGTTTAACCTTTTTTTTTTCTTAAAAAAAAATATGGTGATTTTGTAACTTCCGCATTTGCTATAACGATATATCTTCAACCTCCTGGACAGACTTAAGGGATTACAAACTAATTAGCCCTGTTCGCTCGAAGATTTCTTTTTATTGATTGCCAGGGGTTTGTTGAAACTACCTTATCTCAAATTAACGTGAGCAGAGACTCTGTTTGCTTCCCTTTTTATCATGGCACCGAAATCGAAACCCAGACGCTCATCTCAGGCATTTGTTACAAAGCCGCTGTCCTTGCCTTCTACGCCCTCTACTGGAGATTTCCTAACGAAAGAATTTTTTTTTGAAATCCTTAAAGAGTTCAGAGAGGAAATGCAAAAATTTATTTCAGACTTTTATGACAGACTTGATGCCAAAATTGCTCAAACAAAGGAGGATATGATCGAGGTTATGAATGTTATGACAGATTATATTGCTGGAATGGAGGATAAATTGGAACTTTTGGAAGAAGCTAATTCCAACCTGACATCTAAAATTGAAATATTACAACAGGAAATCCAAATTGCGCAAAAACAACTTGTCATGATAAATTATAAGAAGACTGAGTCTGCAATAAGAGTTAGGGGATTGCGTGAAAATGAGCAGGAAAATTTGAAACAGACCTTTTTTGAGGCTTTTAGTCGCTCAGTGGGAAGTCCGGGACTTAACTTTGATTGGCAGATTCAAAAAATCTATCGCCATAATTCGTACGTAGCAAAACAGCGACAACTTCCGAGGGACATAATTATATATTTTGCCACAAGAGAATCCAGAAACGCGATAATACAGGAGTTCTACAATAATAGGCTGCGAATTGATGGACAGGACTTGATTGTTTTCAAAGAAATACCACCTCAAATATTAAGAGCCAGAAGAGACTATGCCTTCTTAACTAAGGAACTCAGAAACTCTCAGATACAATACAGATGGGAAGTGCCGTTTGGTATTACTGTTACATTTGATAACCAAAAACATTGCCTCAACTCTGTTTGGGAAGCCCGAGATTTTTATTACAATATTCTGAAGGCGGGACTTCCTGAATTACCCGGACATGGAGAAAGACAAGGAGAAAGAGAAGAGAAACAGCGGAACCCGTGGCTACAAGGCGAGAGGCATTGCTTTCCCCCTCCGGAAGGGCAGAAGAGTAGAGAATAAAGACTTAGTTATGCTTCTAAAACATTTGCTTAATTTTTAATCTGAATAATACTTTGTGATTTCTGTCTTGGGTAAAACGGTATAGCTGCATACTGACGAAGAGACATTGAGACTGAAAGAGACTGAAAGAAGTGGCGATGATTTTGGAATATATATTGTATGGGATTTAAACAGGATTCGATGGATAACTTTGAATTTCTACTTAATTGTTCATGATTTATTTTTTAGGGTGAGGAGAGCGGAGATCGTGATCTTCTTGGATTGTGGTTCGGGTTGAATGGAGCTGGGAAGTGTGGGGTAGATGGGAGGGTAGTGAAGGTTTAAGTAGAGTTTATTTTGAGACAGAAAGTAAGCTGATCTTTGTATAAATTGTTATTTGAATATAATGTTTGGAAAGATATACCTATAGAGTCTGCAGGAAGGCGAAGCAAATATAAGAGGAGTACGGATGAATATAAAATATATATATGGACATGGGTAAAGGCAGGATGGGAGGAGTTGGAAAAGGAAACCGAGAGAAGTATTTGAATGCTTAAATGGTTTAATAGAGAAGGAGGTAAAAGAGATAAATCAAAGGTTTGGATATTTAGATAAAGAGATAAGGCCTTCACTGGAATTCCATTTAATTAACTTACTTGGTTTCAATATAGTTTGAAATCCTGCAAGTAATAAAATAACTGAAATTAGGAATGAGGTACATTGTTTAAGATTTAAAAATGATGGGAAGCTGAGTTTAATGTAGAGAATTTGTTGACTTTTCCCGTTTTTCCTTTTTTTTGTGTGTGTGTGTGGTTTTTTTTCTTTTTTTACTATTTCCTTTTTTTTTTGTTTTTCATTTATCTTTTATCTTTTAATTCTAAAGTTATTTGATTTTAATATACTCCAGACTGTGCTTGATAAAAAGTTATGCCGGGTATGGGACCTGGGAAGCCGAAAGGGGGTTAGGGAGGGGGGTTTAGGGGGGGAGGGGGGAGGGTGGAAATACAGTCCCAATTTTCAGAACAATAAGAATGCACTTGTATACTGTTGCTCTCTTTTCTTTTTTTTTCTTTTTTTTCTTTTATTTTCTCTTTTTTCTTTTCATTTTTATAAACTGAATAGATTAATGAATTGTAGAGATACACCAAAGTGAGGAGTAGAGGGAAAGAAGAGGGAGAAGTAAAGAGGGAGTGAGAGGGGAATGTAAGGAGGGTGAGATGGAGGGAAGGGGAGAAAGGAATGTTTGAGGGGGAAGGGAAGTAGAAGAGGGGAATGTTGGAGGGGAGGAATGAAAGTTGGAGGGGGAGAAGAAAGGGTGTATGGGGGATTGAAGTGCTATGTTGGTTTTCTATGGTGGAAGATGAGTTGTGTTCATTGATTTTCCCCTTTTTTTTTAAAATGCACAGTATATAAGTGATTGTATAAAATGAAAATGAAAATGAAATAAACAGTTTTTTTAAAAAAAAAAAATAAAAAAAAAAATGAGCTGTTGAGAGCTGTTGCTTTGTCACTCCTAATTCTAATGCAGGAAGGGAAATGCTCCATCCTAATCTCAAAGGCTAAGCAACTTTTTAGAAGTTTAGAAAACACTGAGATGAAGAGATCATGCCAGCTTAAATTGGCTCTGTGAGGCACATTCACAAATGTTTGTTCCAATGTTTGTTCCAAATAACAAAGGGAATACTTGGTTTAGAGTCTAGATCATCTTCTAGTCCATCAATATTTTTAAATGACAAAGACTTTCTGAAACTGGACAAAAATTGATCCCTGCAGCAACTCCTTAAGCAAAACTAGGAATTGAATTCTTATTCCAGATTATTTTGTTACCTGATCTTGAATGAGAACAGCACAATTAAAAAAAACCCCCCACTTCACTGGCTACCTTTAAACTTCCTTTAATTTTTCCCTTCTCTAGTTGTAATCAGGTAATTATAAAACTCTGGCATTCTTTATGAGCGTGGAGTAGAAAAGATGACTGAACTAAGTTTGTCTTTATGGGCCTGATGAATTTCAGAGCAGAACCATGTTTGCAACTGTTGTCATACATTATGAGCTAACAAACATACCATATCATCGTCTTCTACCAAGACCATGTCATAGGCACTAAGAGCGCCACAGAAGATGATGCAGGTCACCCCTTCAAAGCAGTGGATCCACTTTTTACGCTCTGATCTCTGCCCACCTACATCAAACATTCTGGAGAAAGAAGAAACATGCATGTGACAACGATGTCGGAACATTTGAAACCAGGGAAAAACCTTCCCAAAGCAATGTAGTTTCAATGGACAGATGTTTAGAACTTTAGAGCAATGCACATTTGCAGTCTATCACACTGATTAAAGATGCATGTGGCATGTGGCAAAGATAGTTGCATGCATTCAGCCTCCCACAATTTGCACATGTGTAGGCTGGCTTTCAACTCATACTTTCCAAAATTCCTGGACCTTGGAGATTATGAGACTGAACTGGAAATCATCCAGAAGACACAAATTTGGGGAAATCTATAATTCAGAAAAGTACTTCCCATTTTTCAGTCAAATATTTTTAAAAAACCCTGAAACAATACATATCAAAGTAGAAATAGAAACATCTTGAAAAGTTAAGTTTTTTCTAGGGGCACAAAGAGGCATGGTATTAATATTATTCCTAAGCATGCCCTGTTGCTAATGATCTGCTTTACACATTAGGTATAAAAAGTCTGGGAAAAAGACTTGTGGATGCTGAAATGCCCTGAGCATACAAGAATAGGAAAGGTGAAATAGAACTAAAATAGGATTTATACATTCTGAAAGTTGATTGGCGAAAACGGAAAGAAAAGTTACCATTTTAGAGCAAGGAAAATATTGAGAGATTTTGCTCACCTGAAATTAAGATCCTTGACAGAAAACTTTGTCTCTATGATACCTGTGGTCTTAACTCGGGATCGCAATACATCCTGTTCATTGGGAAGATAGCCAGGAGCAGTGATCCTGTCCAGCTGATTAAGATAGCTACAGAAGAATGAGATGCAATATAATTTCGTAGCATGGCATAGGATTATATAATAGCATGTGTTATATGCCATCTGTATTTTAATTTGATAGAACTATGCAAAGTTTCCTAAAGCTTTAATAGCCTGAGAAAGATTTTGAACTCGTATATCTTCCAGAAATATCAAACTTAATTTATTGTTGTTAGTCGTGTCCGACCTATTGTGACCCCATGGACAACTGTTCCTCCAGGCCTTCCTATCCTCTACCATCCCCTGGAGTACAATAAAGCTCACACCAACTACTTCAGTGACTCCATCCAGCCAATTCATTATTTGTCGTCCCCTTCTTCTTTTGCCCTCAATCTTTCCCAGCATTAGACTCTTCTCCAGTGATACCTTCTTTCTCATTAAGTGACCAAAGTATTTGAGTTTCATCTTCAGGATCTGGCCTTCTAAAGAGCAGTCAGGGTTGATCTCAGGTAGGACTGACTGTTTTGATCACCTTGCAGTCCAAGGGACTCACAGAAGTCTTCTCCAGCACCATAGTTCAAAGGCTTCACTTCTTTGGCGCTCAGCCTTTCAGCTGTAAACTGAAGTTACTACGATTTAATCTCAACATATTCTGCTTTCCTTTGTATACCGTTAAAGAAAATGTACTATAAGCATTGGTTAACACCTGGCTAATGTAGCAAGGGCAGAAATGGCAAAAATCTGCTGTTTGAGGTTTTGTTAAGATTGCATAGCAATGGCAAGTTATTGTTAATGCTAACAGATTTTTTTTATCATTTATTTTCCTATGTATTGTTTTATCTAATATATTTGACTCTATTTACCCTTATAGTTGCACCAACATTTTGTAAATGCAGCCCTTGTCAATCCAGTGCCTTCTAAATGTATTAATGATAAAGCTTGTTGTCATATAGGAACTATAGTCCATTACATATGAAAGGTATTAGCTTAGGAATGAAGCCTGAAATGATTTAGTAGACTTCTGATGCAAAATGTTAATTGGGAAAAAGAGACTCAACTTTTAGTCAGCCAGTCCAGTAGGAATTTGGAGGTGTATACAACCCATATTATATTTATATATTGTAGCAATATTTGCGCCCAAAATGCTAAATTCCCCTTTGAAATTGAACTGAATATTAGTACAGAATTATGCAAGTAAAAAGTTTGAATCATGTTTGATCAATCAGGTAAGTGTAATATTGCAGATATGTATACCCAAAACCAAGTGCACAATGAAATTCAGTGGCTGATGTAGTCAGGAGTTGCAATCACTGACACTGTTAACTGAGATTGTTAAAGAAGATTACCATATCATGGAAAAGTAGCAGGCTTCCTTACAGTACATGTTTCCTTCTTCTAAATCAGATATGAGTAATAAGGAGTCCTTGGGCTATGGGATAATTTATTCAAAATGTTCACTAACTTCATTCAAGATACTATTAACTGGTTGTCTCCTCCCTGAATTCTCTCCTACCTTGCAAATTATTAGTTAGGTAACTGACTTCAAAATAATGACACTCCAATAATTGAAAACTGAAAGTAAATCTAAGAAAACATTTTCTCCTTTATCTTAATCAACTATTCCTTGAGAAATCAAAATACAGATCTTCAGAAGAGGATTTAGAAAGCCATGCAAGTTCTGATCAGTGTTGGGGATCCTGCTGGAACCAGTAGTAGATTCTCTCTGTACTCACTGCGAAGGCCTTTTCCTGAAAGCACACATAACACGCTTTCAAAAGTACAAAATCTGCCACTAGTGCAAAAGCAGTTTAGAACTATAATAAGTTGACTAATGAGGATAGAGGATGTCGGAATAAATATGATCAACCTTATCCATCTTATCAGGGAGTGTGTAGTTACTACTATTTATATTTTACTTTCTACAGTATTATAAATTGAAAACAATTAGTAAACTATAGCATACACAATAGATTAAACAGAATAAAATAGAACATTCATTTAAAAACATGACAGAGTAAAGGAAAATAAATAAAAGCCAAACACAACATTCACAGAAGGACTGGGTATATAGAGCAGGGAAAAGTTGGTATATCAATCAATCTGCTAACAGATGTTTTTTGCTTGAGATCCACAAGCAATCACGTGTGGATCCCATGGCAATAATGACTCCAGGAAACCCCAAAACTATACAGCTATAATCACAAGTGATAAGACTCCCTAATTCTTCAGGGTTCAACCCTCTTGATCCTCATCCATAGCATCCATTTTTCCAGAACAAATACCACATCTCTTGACTCAGGTATAATAGGAGAACATTAACATGATCAGCAAAACTTGCTAATTGGGATTAGAGTAAATCTTGCTATTATGCCACAAAAAAGCTGTCCAGGAACTGAGACACACTCTAGGACCATCCCTATAAATAGGAGTGGAATTGCTTTACCACAGTACATTGTTTCTGCCCCCAACTCTTCTCCTGCCAAACTTATGGAAGATGGCTCAGGAGGATATGGGGACTGACAGCATAAAAAATGCTGTCAACCAAATTCAACAGAGTTCTGTCTCTAAATCAGGTTAGACTGAAAAGGTTCTTTTTGTGTGTGGGGGGGGGGGATGTCTTTGAGTCACTATGGACTCCTGGCTACTGCCTGGACAAGTTTTTCAGTATTCTTGGCAGGATTTAAGAAATACATATACATATGTCTGCTTTAAAGAGACACTGATCTAATTTTCCACATGTTCTGAGCCACTTCTCCAAATCATTTTTGGAGCATGCACGAGACAACAATCTATGCAAGGAGAAATTCCTTTTATCAAGTTGCATATTATTGAGTTGCAATCTCATTATAACAAAAGGGTTGTGAGAATGTGATTGCACCAATACCATATGCTGATATGTTATTTGTGCAATCTGATGATCACAATCCTTTGAGGGGGCTTAATTGACTTCCCAATAAGGTAATCTTTCACAGATGCAATAGTCGGCTCAGACTTACTATGAAGCAGAATCATTGAGCTGATATTCAGCTGCTCGGTCAAAGCAGGCTTGAACTCCTCCATCAGCCCATAGTTTCTTTATACAAGTCGTCAATTCTGGGGGCATGGTACCCTCTTCAATCGAATCGGCCAAACTGTACAGCTGCCGTTGCTCATCCTATTGAAAACACAGTCCATAAGCTTTCCTTGGGGGCTGGATATGGAATTCAAGGCTCAATATTCATTTTCATGTTGTTATGAGGGCACCATGGTCCATGGTTTTCACTTGTGAAGTTCTAGCTTGCAGAGACAGGCTTTACATGACCATTGAATAATTGGATTGGTTTGGACTAGAAGACCTCTAAGGTCCCTTCCAACTCTGTTATTCTATTGTATTCTCAAATTATGGTCCTTTGCTACAGTATTTGAATCAGGTTTTTCTAGGTCTGAATACTAGGTGACTGAATGCATCAAACTAGAAAACACCAATGCAAAGAAGTAGATAGAAGGAAGAACAGTGAGCCCAGTGGTGCAGCGATTAAAATGCACTATTGCAGGCTGTTAACTCTACCCACTATCTGGAATTTGATCCGGGTGGGACTCAAGGTTGACTCAACCTTCCATCCTTGCAAGGTTGGTAAAATGAGGACCCAGATTGTTGTTGACATTTTAAATCACCCAGAGAATGCTGTAAAGCACAATGGGGTGGTATATACAATAAGTCTAAGTGCTATTACTATTTGTATTGGCAGAAAAAAAAAAAGAAGAAAGTAATACATCCAGCTCCAAATGATGATATATGAGCTTTTTTCATCATGGGAGAACTTTGGTTGGTCCTGGCTTGTCCACCAAAAGTATTTCCGCTAATGAAGTGCTATTGTGTATTGCTATTCTGGCACAACTGGGTAGTGTTTCTTCCAAAGTGGCATTTTTTTCAGTACTATGTGGTTGATTAGTTGATGTCCTATACATTTTCAGCCGTATCTTCCCCCTTTTTTTCTTTTTTTAAAGCACATTACTTCTGTTATGAATTGTAAGAGGTAAGACTGCTTTGAGAATAACTCCGATCAGTGCTGTATAATTGTTCTATGAATCAGCTCTTGCACATTGATGGATAGGAAACAAATAATGCTCTCCAACATTTTTCACCAGGTGGCGCTATGCACACCTATTTAGTTTGTGTAGCCAAAAGAGTGACCAGCTGTGTTTGTACAACACACTTACCTATGGTTACTGAATCATGGTTTAAACAGTCCATCAAATGTATGGAGTTGTTTGGAACACTGAACCATGAGCAAACCACACTGTCTAAGTTCATATTAGTCTACACAGTTCATGCTACACTATATTAAAATGCAGTGTTCATTTTGCTTATGGTATGTTCCAGGCTAAGAGATTTTGTGTGGCATAAACTTTTGAGTACTGGTTGTATTGGTACCAAAATGCAGTTTTGAGTGTGGTTGTTTTCCACAAACCACCTGTACTTGATGCATGTTATCACTATTTGCACCCTTGATACCCTTGTTCTGGAACACTGACTGGCTGGCTGTCTCTCTCTTTCTGTGTATTCTATCCTTATATATTGCATCTGAACACAATACATCTTTTAAGCTTCCAGAACAGGGCTGTCAAACTCGTGTCCCATGGGCCGGATGAGTCACATGCTGGCCAAGCCCATGCCCGGTTTAGTGAAAGGGAAAAAAGTTGTGATTTGTCACATGACAATGCCATGACAACACAAGTTTGACATCCCTGTTTTAGAATGTCCTCCAATGTTAGTTTTTTTTAAAAAAAAATAAAGGTACATTCTTTGGTTTTCTATTATTTTTAACCTATACAGAAAATATGTATAAACCATGGAATAAATTTTAGTGAAACAGCGTGATATGCATTCTGGACTATCATTGAAACATCCTGTGATCACTCTTGGACTCAAATTTTAAAATGTTTAAATCGGTCTCCTTATCTCAGCTATATGCAAACACCCACACATCAACCCCAGCCTGATCAAATTGAAAACATTTTTCCTATGTAAAAGGAAAAAATAATTGCTCTGTGCTAGGTATGTGCAGTAGGAAGCAATATTAAAAAAATAAAGACTTCAATTATGCCATAATTTTCACTTTTTTGACACCTCCAACCAGCCTTCTTGTATTGCATTCTGATTTGTAGCCATTGTCATTGCTTTCTGGAGAACACATGTTACAAGTACAGTGTGCTATGGGTAACACTCACCGCTCGGCCTGAATCAGCAAAATCTATGCCTAGAGTAGACATGGCCCTGATGATTGATAAGATGGATTGAAGTATGTTGCTATATATGATTGCTTTGAACTCCAGACATTCTTCTTCTGTGTAGCCATCTTGATGGATAATTCTGTAGCACAAAGAGATAGAAAAATCCAGGTCCTGAATATGAAATGCTACCATAGATTTTATTCCAAGGCTTTAGTACTAGTTTGTTCTTTGATTTTACTCTCTATCTGCCAAGGAGTCTGTGCATTTCAACAAGGACAATTCTGAGTATTGTTACTCATTCACTAAGTGAAATGTTAACATCTGATGGAGCCTATTGTATCTGATCTCAACTATTGCTCCTTAACATTCTCAACATCATAGCTTCCATTATCAACTCCTCTCTCTCTCTTTTCTCCCCACTTCTGCTTTTTATAGCAATTCACCTAGCAGGGAATTTGAATACTTAACTTTGTTCCAAGCTATGAGTACCACTGTTAGTTTGGGTAATCCAAACATCAGCTTGGCACATCAGTTTTCTGCTGTAGAAGGTTCAGCAGAACTTCTGAGTTCTTGCATGAATGGGAACATACTACTTGTCTGCAACAGGTAAGAGCAGAACCACTTTCCCCCAAGAAAGTGTTATTGATAAGGCCATGTTCTTGCCCCTATGCATTCTGAAGCACTTTTTGGAATTTAAATGCCAAGTGCTGCACCACCATAATTTTGATACTCAGTTGATGAGTCTTGTAGCAATAATTAATGCTTGCTGTGGATAATTGTGCACTGCACTCCCTCTTCAGCGCAGCTTGCACTTGCCTAGAATCACTCTAGTCTTAAACTTAATTTAGTTCCTACAACATTCATTTAAAAAGACCAAGTAAAAACCATGCTAAAGGAAGACCTGCCCAAATGCACATGACCTTAAATGTTAATTTCCATCAACTAGCCTAAAAAAGGACATCCAAACATGGAGTTTTTTTAAACCATATATGCAGGCAAGCAATTATTGATGGCTCAATGGTTGCGCTGTTATATGAAAAGGTATTTCCTCTTGATCCTGCTCAGAATCAATTTATGAAGCAAGCAGTTGCCACTTGCTGTCCTCAGTTGGTTTAACCACATGCTATTTTTATGTGTCCTAAGCCTTCCATAATCAGTTTAAGTTATCTGCCTCAGCCCAGTCCTGCTGCCAACAACCTGAAAAGTATCTATAAATGTGAACCAATGTGGAACAACATCGAATTAAGAATGATACAGCTAACTTTTGAGCTCCTGATCGCTGATCATGAAGGGGATACTCACTTCATCTGTTTGACAATTGTACTCTTCCCTGACTCGCCAGCACCTGGAATGAAAAACAGCTTAAGGTCAGAATGGCTTTGCAGACAAACAGAGGATACTCTGAGTTAACTATGTATTGCTTTTCTACTATAGTTATTGTGAGATCACCACTGGAAATATATTCAAGTACTATATTGATGAATTTGTTCCTATAGATCAGTCATTCTATTAGGGCATGGTTGGTTGGTTGGTTTGCTAATCAACCATAATGTCCTTGTTCATTCACAAGTCTTGGTAAATCTGACTGAGTGGTCTCATTCAGGTAGTCTCATTTGCAACTATATTATAATGGCTTTGCTTTTTCAAGAATACTTTTCAACTTCCCAGTCTTCCCAGAAGTTTGGAGATTTTCTTGTGATCTCTCATTCAAGTTCTAAATATGCTTCAACACTCCTAGCATCCACCCACAGACAACAGGCATTATAACCAGACCGTACACCATGATTTGCAAGACTGGCTAGATTCATGCCTTGCACCAAAGCAAAAGTAAAATTGAATCATAGGATAGCTTAGTGCAACATGAAAAATGAGCCATTATAACTGGCCTACTACCATAAAGACAATATCATGGGGAACATAGATGTTTTTCTGTGAAGGAAGATCAATGATCGGTGATCTCAGAAGGTTCTTCTCTGATGTTCATGCTTATATGTTAAATCTTATTACCAGAGAGCAATGGTAGTCCTTGACTTTCATCCATTTGTTTAACTACTGTTCAAATATACAATGACACTGGAGATAAAAAGTGAATCACAACCAGTCACAGCATTCACATGTCAAAATGTGAATGCTTGGCAATCAATTCTGGTTTTGGTCTCCATTGTGATTGTAAGTCAAGGATTAGTTTTATAGTGCTTGACCCAACAAAAAAAGATGACATGTGAAACAGTGACAGCTCAAATATATCATATCTATGAAATGAACTACAGTTGGCTAACCTTCTGCAATATACTGTTAACATAAACCAGAATGTTTCACGCAACATGTTTAACCTTAAACCATAATATGTATTAATATAGTCTGTGGATCTTGGCTTAATACATTCTACTAGGCCATAATATGATTTGTTTGTTCTTGATTGAATGTAAATTCTGCCATGGCTCTTGTACAGCAATTTGTTAAAACAAACCATCACTTAGTAGGATGTATCCCCCAAGCTTAAAAAACCTTACTGGTCTAAATGGTAAATAAAAGGAATTAAAGGGCAGGCTCCTTTAATTCCCGAGGCTATGGAAAGAGCAGCCTTCATTTTCCCATTCCCATACATGAAATGCCTCTCTTTCTTGGGCCAAATATTTTTAAAGCTGCTCTTTGTTAGGCAAGGCCCAGTCTGAACAAATAATAGATAGATATTAAATATGCATTAGTTATTTCTATGCCATCCAGAGTTATGTCAATGCTGAAGCTAGTAGTGCATGCTAAAGATACAGTGAAGGCACTGTAGAAATATTTTTCTCTGGGAGGACCCCCAGATCCACCCAAGCATGGCTGATGTGTTCTCTGTAAATTTGTGATGACCTTATGGAAGCCATGAGCCAAGTCATACCTGTATGTTTACAAGCCTAGAGATAGCAGAGAGCATTCATGGCCCAATGCTTGAGCACAGAGAAGTGTCTGCCAGTCAGCATTCAGTTGCTCTTTTCCAAGATGAGCAAGAACCAAGCATCTTATTATGCCTGCAAAGGTTTCCCCTGATTTATGATCTCTCTTCACAGAAGAGAATGGCTAGTAACACACACAGGTCCTCCATTATTATTCCACATTTATTTCTGGCCATTTATTCCTTGTTTTGCCAAAAATCCCAAAGTGTAAAAAGGCCAACTGTAGAAAATGGAAAACAAAGCAATGGAAGCCCTCAAAAGCTTCCCAGATACCCAAAATGAGAACTTCACTGTACAATAAGCCTGTGACCAAGACTTGAAATGAGGCTATGGCAGCATTGTGCCTTTGGGAACCTTTTCCAACAACTATGATGATGCTAGCATATGGTTATGTCCAGAGGATTGGATGGTAAATATGAGGAGAGATAAGCTGCCCTGAAATCTCTAGGAATAAGGTGATGAATCTTCTTACAGAGGTTGGTTACAACTGCCTTATTGTAAACAACTGTAAGATGTGTGAACTATAACTCCTAGAATTCCTCATCAGCACTGGGTGGGGCATTTTGGGAATTGTAGTCCAGACATCTTAAAGTTGTTAAGTTTGAAAAACATTTTTAGAAGGGGTCTTCTGGAATGGAATATTTTAAAATGTGCTTACAAAAGATGAAGGATTATACTTTAACAGTATGAAATACCAGAAAGGAAAATCAAAATGGTTGTGGGAGTTACTGTGACACATAGTCCTTTAGAAAAAAAAACACAGTCACAGTAATTATTAAGGAGGAAATTACCATGGAAATCAAATCAGATGTGGGACAGCTCACTGTGAGCAGCTTCCTTATGCAACCTCATTGCCTTTCCTCTGTAACTCTTTGTGGTAAAATTTGGAAGTGCTTTTTCAGTCTTCCCAGATGTGGGCATAAGCTGGAATTAAGAGGGAATTCAGGCCAGTTCAGCCTTCTGATATTGTGACTGGTTTGTGTGGAAGCTAGCATGAATATGATTGGAATATAAACATCCAAAAGTCTTTTTTAAAATCATGTACCTGAAGTGCTCAGGTAGCTTGATAATATATAGATCAAATCTGATAGTGTTTTCCACAGCTTTTCAAATGATTTCTAGTGCTACCTTCATTTGTAACAATGAATTATTCACATAGCTTGCAAGCAAGAATCTTTACTGCAATGTAAAAAAATTTTTTTCTATGAAATATGAAATGTAGCTGGCTAGATGAAACATTTGCATATATCTATCTCCAGAAAAATAATCTAGAAGGCTACCCAGTGATGATAGAGTTTTCTATATTAATTTTTTCATTACATGGAAATATTTGTCTTTTGGTGACTAAGACATACAAGAATAAATAAGATTTTTAGGCTTCAACCTGATACATACTTGGTTTGTATAAATAATACCAAACTTAAATGAATTTTATTTCCACATTGACATACAGTATATAGGATTGCACTGTAAATGTTTTTCTCTCTGTCTTTGACTATACCTACAATTACAGTTCCAGTTTTAGTGAGGACTAATAGTCCTAAACTGAGAGAACGTTGTTTTGGGTTGGATTATTAAACATTTTATCAAGTTACTAGAATTTAATCATATGCACACAGCTAGATATTCAGAAATGTATTTACTTAAAATACAGTGACTCCTCGCTGCAAGACTAATTCATTAAGCTATTTTCGCAAGCGCTGGCTCATATTTTTACTCCAAATCATTAGATATTTGCTTTTCAGAAGCACCATCTTAGAATGTGTCTTCCTAAAAACACATTCCTTTTCTTAACAAAAAGTTTCTTCTGTTGCTCTTCGCTAATTTAAGCAACCATTGTACCATTTCTTGATCTCATCACATTAAGCTGCTTGTTTAGTTCAAACCAGGAAACTGCTTAGAATTAGAGCTTAAGCACTGTAATGCCAGTTTCCCTGCTGTTACTGTGATGAATCCGTGTTGCCAGGAGGCACATAAGAACCGATTACTTCTGCTTGCCTCCACAAGCGGCAGTGCCGATCTATGTGACTTCTATTGCATGAACTGTAGTACACTTGTTCCTGCAGCAATGTTATCTCACGAAGCCATGCAGCAGAAGCCAAAATGTAATATTTTTCATTCTACATACAGGAGGACACCTCATCCAATCCCCACCTCATCATTACTGTGGTTTCCAATTCAAATTTTAGGGTGGGCTGAGCTAAACACAACAATAGCAACAGAGTAGGCCAGACCTGCCTTCATTGTGACCTCCAAATTTCCAGAAATTAAGCAGAGCACAGATTTTTACCCCAGTCATGGCGACATCTCTGTTCATCCATTCCCAGCTAGTACTATAGCCTTCCTCAAACCGGTGCCCTCCAGGTATGTTGAATTAGAAATTAAATTGCAACAAGCTGCTGAGCAAGGTGACTAGAGATAATGAGGAGTACAGTTCAATGCATAAAGAAAATATTAGGTTGGGCAAGACTCCCTTCCCTCTTACGAAGTAACCCTTTCCTTGATCTAATCATAAAAAAATATCTGTTGCTGCTCACATTTGTTTCTCAGTTGCTGCTAATGTGGATGTTAAACCGCTAAAAACTCACACAACTGATTGGAAGACACATCTTAGCCAACAGTTTCCATGTCTTAAATATCTTTTGTACCTACATTTTAAATAAATTAATTTACTGGCAGTTTTCTTTTAACAAATTCACTTTCTAGATGCATTTATGAAACCTGACCTCTTGATTATGAGCTGCAACTGCATAACATCTGACTGGATTCATATATGTGGCAATCAAGTACTCAGAAATATGTGTGTCAAAGTATACTGCATATTAAAGCTAATACTCCGTTTCCAAAAAGAAGTCAATTTGGAAGCAGAAAAATGTGGCTTGAGATAAGAAAGTAGTCTCTGGCATCATATTTAAAAAA
Source organism: Thamnophis sirtalis (assembly GCF_051295495.1). Taxonomy (NCBI): domain Eukaryota; kingdom Metazoa; phylum Chordata; class Lepidosauria; order Squamata; family Natricidae; genus Thamnophis; species Thamnophis sirtalis. The sequence continues at coordinate 44,179,932 of NW_028261387.1, read as the reverse complement.
TGAAAGTTGGGGTTGGGTCCAGATTTCATAATATTCAGAAAAATCCTAAAGTTGCCACTACTAATTTGAACTCTCACCAACTATAATGAATAACAGTACTCTAAGCATTTGAATCCACTTTTTTATATTTTCCCAGAGAAATGGTAATGGCACATTATCATGAACTTTTGTGTTTTAACTCATCAATTAATGGATTAAAGGGAATGCAAAAAAGAATAAGACATGCACAAAAAATAATAAGCCTAAATGGTTTATGAACAAAAGAAAACAGAATCCTCTATCGCAGATGTTTTGTTCCAGACATAGATAAAAATTCAATTACTTTGGTGAAAATAATTGTTTGCATTTCATTGTGGTTTAGTTATCATTCAGAGTTGTCTCTTCTCTTTTAACTGGGGAGTTATTTTTGAATTCTCCTGTCCCTGGGTCAGTAAATAAGAGAGACTTGTTGCTACTGACTTATATAGGCAGCACTCGACTTATCAATGTAATGGAGCCTTCCCATCACGGTCATAAGTTGTGATGGTTGTAAAACCAGTTAGTCATGTGACTGGCATGATTCCCCCCCTTGGTGATGGTTAAGCTGCCATAACAATTATAAAGCAGCTGCCATTGTTGTTAAATGAAGTGCTGCGGTCGTTAAATGAACCAATGGCTTTGCCTAAATCAGAAGTAAATGCTGGTTTTCAGCAACACCGTTCTTAAATGCAGTCACATGACTGTGGGATGGTGCAAAAAACTGTAATATGCCCTGGTTGCTGAGCACCCAAAGTTTGGTCAGGTGTTCATAGATGGGAGCCCAACCATTGGCATTTTGAATCCAGGTCCTAAATAGCCTCAAGGTCTGTCGTAACTTTGAACTGGTCAACAAGTATAGCTGACCTATACTTGTTAGGGAAAGACATGATCTGAATTTAGGAGTGAAAGATCCCACTGGACAGATAGAACAATCCTAGATCTAACTGGCCATGAGTGGAGACCAAATTACAGAAGACGAAATCGGAATCAGTCCTGTACTGATTGCTTCTGTTGCAGTAGTGGTAACTAATTATATGTAATAGTATCTTGCTCTGCAGCTCCAATCTCATTTTAGTTTATTATTACTTTTACTCAAAGTTTTGATTCAGTATAGTTGGGTGGATGGTAAGTTGTCTTAGATAAAAAAAGGGAAGGGAATACCACTCTTCCATCCATTCCATTGCACTAACTTGTTATTAACTTCCTGGTGCAATGTGTCAGGTTTCCAAAAGATGTCCCAATTGACCGTTTGAAGTTACAATGGTGCTAAAAATAAACTTTTGTGATCAATCTTCACATTTACAGTGTTCCATAATCACATGATTGCCATTTGTGTAAATCACAACTGTCTTGTCTTGTGACAAGCAGAATGAATACAAAAGGCTTTTTTTTTTTTGCTTAGCATCTGCAGCTTAGCCACCAAAGGGGAAGTGAGATTATAAACCCTTTGTGGTCATGTGATTTTCCACTTAGGACAGTGGCTCTTAGTGACCAAGTTGCTGGTCCCAATTATGGTTGCTAAGTGAGGACTACCTGGTACTTTAAAATCAAATCTTTTTTTAAAAAAATATTCAAGTATATTTCTGTTTCTAGCTCCGTTATTGTGGAAGCCAATCCTTCCAGTTAGCTCTCTCTCTCTCTGTATGCAGATGTGTGTCCCCTGATTTTCCCAAGGTTCAGGAGTAATATAGAGTAAGGAAGCTATCCTTACTGGAATTTGACTCTATAACACACAATGAGAGTGGTGCTTCCCACACACCTCCTCCACTGAAACAAGCACACCTGGGTAGTGTGGTAGAGGAGAATTTGAAACTGTCTTCAGCTATTGCAAGGCACAAGTCAGCAGAGCGAAGAGCACCAAGCATTCTTCAGCTTTAAGCACCTGTTTAGGTATCATCTAGGCGTCCTTTCCATTCTCAGCAGCATTATAATCCAGGGTTGCTGACCAGCAAAATCTTGCACATTGGTTGAAGCAGCCATCAGGTGGAAAGGATAGTCCAAAGACAGTATGTATTATAACCATTCAGGATGATAGAGGATAATGGATTCTGGTGCTTCTTCTTCTGGTTACGCCTGGCTACCATATCCATTTCTCAGCAGATATAATTAGAGCACTGATAATACAGGAAGTAAAATCCAACATGTTGTAAACTGCCCAGAATAGCTTGTAATCAGAGTTGTAGCTGCAGTTGTTATTCTCTCACTTCATCTCTGACATATGTTCCAGTCAAGTTGAGTGAACATTTGTTAACCAATTTCATTGTATTTAAGTACGATGACAATAAAGATTATACTTACATGTCTTTTATTGTGCACTAGTAGAGATGGGTGATATTTGAGGGTATGTCTGCTGTTAGGGCCATAGCACTTCTAATGATGTTCTAGTATGCTGGTTATGGCTCACAGGACAAATGAGATGAGCACAGCCAAGAAGACACAATTAAAAGTTAGTTACCTGGGCAGCCAAATCTTAAAATGTGGTGAAGATTATTGAGAAGATAGTCACCCTGCTGCTGATGACGAAACAGATAACATTTCAATCAGGTTCCAGATTTGGATTTAGTACCGAGACAGCTTTGTTGATGAACAGTGGCAGAACTGGGATGTGGTGCATCTATCTTTGTGCTCCTTGATCTCTCGATGGTTTTCAATACCATTAAACAGAGTATCCTTTTAAGCTGGTTCTATAGTTAGGGGCACTGTTTTACAGTGATTCTCTTCCTTTCTTCTGGGCTGGTTGTACTTGGTGGACAGGCAAAAACCATCCCCTAAGTCCTTCATTCGTTGGGTGCTGCATGCTTCTCTCCCCTCCTTTTCAACATTTATATGAAACTTCTGGGTGAGTCATCCATTGATTTAGGGATCAGTTATCATTAGTATGCTGATGACATCCAGTTAGATCTTTCACATCTGGTCCAGCTAACGAAGCTGTCGTGGCTCTGTTCCACTACCTGAAGGCTATGCAGATCTGGATCAGAAGAAACCATCTCCAACCCAATCATTCCCAGACCAAGGTAGTGTGCATGTTTGGACCATCCAGATCTGGAGATATTCCAACTTTGACCTTGGAGTTTGACACACTTTTGGAGTCTTCCTGGACTCGTAACTCCTGCTCAGTGAACAAGTGACAGCTATGGCCAGAAAGGCCTTTGTCTAACTTCATCTGGTGTGCCAGTTGTTTCTTTTCCAAGATCAGTGGGCCTTTCAGACAGTCACTTATGCTCGGGTCACTTCATAGCTTCATTACTGCAACATGCTCTAGTCTAGCCCATCTATGAGCTTCAGCTGATCCAGAATCCAGTGATATAGGCAGTGACTGACATATCTCGGTATGCCTATGGAACACCTCTGCTTCACTGCACAAGTTACCAGTTTACTTCCATGTGCAATTCAAGGTGCAGGCTGTCACCTATAAAAGCCCGCTTTGGCATAGGTTACCTGTTTACCTAGGGGTCTCTTTTTCTCCCATAGTATCTATCTGGCCAGTTTGATTTAGCAGGATGGGTGCATTCTGAATTTCATCAATTAAATAAAGCCATTTGTCTGAACTCAGAAGCATGCCTTCTCTGTAGCAGCACCTGCCTTCTGGAATAATATTCCTCAAAATTCAAATGGGACTCACCCTACTGGTATTTTCAAGAGTGCTAAGGACCTGGGTTTTTCCTCAGGCATTTGGTGAGGATCTGATGCCGCTTTCTTGCTTTCCATTCCTCTCTGGCCTTGTTTTCTTTGTCTTTGTTGTTTTTCTGTCTTGTCCTGCTTTTTCTGTTTTTTTTTAAAAAATATTTTTTATCTTAAATATTTTCAACAATAGTAAATCACCCAGAGTTGCTAGCAGTTGGGCAGCCTATAAATTTAATAAATCATTTATAATTTATAATAAATCATTTATTATTATATTTCATGTCAATGCATTTTCAATGCCCTGTGCTTGTGGATTGCTGGTAAAATTAGGGGAGGCAGGTTGTGTGTGTCTGTGTGTCTTTTAGTAAATTTTTGACTTCTAACAACTGCAGGTCCTGCAGTTTTCTTGGCAAGATTTTTTGGAAGTGGTTTTCCAGTGCCTCCTTCATAGGGCAAAAATTAAGTTTAACAATGGTTACATAGCAACTTCATCACACATTTGAGAAGAGCCAATTGTATAGGAAACTACTTCAGGTGAAGTCTTTCCTTCCTTCCTTCCTTTTACTATTATTTTTAATCATGGAAAATATTTCAGCACAAGGGAGAATTTTACTGATTCTGAAACACAAACTATATATTTCCTTACTTCTTAGCACTCCATTATCCTTCTTGGAAATACTTAATCTTTTCTAACAGCCACGGTGCCACTGAACTGTGTGAAAAGATCTGGGTGACCTCTCATTATAACCAATGGACTGCAGTTATTTGTCCCGCTGTTCTATCTTTTGCCATTGATACAAATTTGCCTCAGGAAACAGAAAATCAAAGTTTCTAAATGTTTGAATTTCTTGTTTATACCAGAATCAACCCAAACCATAGTTCTACTGTGATCATCTAATGACAATTAAATATTTTCCCATCTGATCTGCTATTGCTGATACTGAGCAACTGGTATATGTTACTGCAGAACAATTAATGGACAGCATTTAGAAAATGTGCAGGAAGAGTAATTCTATACTAGTTTTCCCTTGTTGATCCCATCCAAGGTGAGAATACTAGTATCCACACACAAAAAATATGAGGTAAATGGCCTGTTACATTACACTTACCTAACAGGAGTAGCTTAACAGTCTTCGCCTCTTTATCTCCATCTTCTTGAAGCTTCTTTTCCAACTCCTTTGATCTCTTAGCAAGTTCCTTATCTTCAGCACTTGCTCCACTACCCATATCACTTTCTTCTTCTAGCTCGTTTGGCCCCTCCAATTCCTCTGTTTTTTCCAGGTCTTCAGATTCTTGGTCACCACTACTCCACAGTAATAAACAAGGTTCTTCTTAGATGTGCCGTGAATAGAAGCGGTAGGCTGACAGATTATTGGTCCAGGACTGTTAAGAAGGTAGCATCAAGTCAAAGCATTTGTCTTGCACTGCACTTTTTCTCTCCTTCTCCCTCCCACTTCAAGGGTAACCCAGTTTTGTTACAATAGATCTGAGGACTTTTTATCTCATCACATGTCCTGCAAAATCCAATTATAAAAAGCCAAGATGTCCAAGATTAATGCGGGGGAAAAGAAGAACTTAGACTGACATGGAGGAGTTCTGTAGTATGGAATAGAGGGTTACATAATGTAAGAATTTTGTAGCAGTCCCCTTCCTCTTCATGCAAACCAGGGGCTACCTCTCAACCATAAAACTTTATTGGATACATCACTTTGGCAACGAAGAATTACTTCTGGGATTTCAAAATGCTTGAGAGTGCCTACTTTTTTTGGGTTAACTAGTCAGACGGTTGGTAGTAAACCGGTTCTGACGTTTTCCCGCTCAATGCTACATAGTTAAATATTAGCTTTCCCTTTCTCTCTCCCATAGAGGTCATGCTGTCCAATTACGTATCAGTCTTTTGTTTTGAGAACAGTTCATTTCTTTGTCGTACACCTGCAGCAGTGACCTTGGTGGGTTCTTGGCTCACACGGTCTATTCTTGGATCGTTTGTATTCTTCCTCCACCTTCCTCTCCCCACCAGTTCATTGGCAACTTAAATAGCGATAAATGTTCAAAGGGATCAAAAGCTTGACACTACCATTATTGACAAAAGTATTCCTGGTTTTCTTAGATAAAGGACTGTTAATGTATGTTCTGATACTTAAAGGTATCAGTTTGTGGCAAAATTATACACCAATATCCCCATGCAATCCTACAGAACTGAACAGCAGTTATCCCCAGCAGGTGCTGCATGGGAATTCTGTAGGCCAAAGCATGTGTAATTGGATGCAGCTATCAACATTCTCTCTCACATAGTCAGGAAGTGTACCAGGTTCTGACAACATCTCTTATTGTCCACTAGACAGTCTCCTCCACCCCCTCTTCCTCCTCCTCAGCCTAGAATAAGGACAGCAACAGGAACATCTTCAGGGAAGGTTGCCATTAGGAGCTTTTCAACAGACTGGCTGAAGGACCCACTTTTGTTACCCTGGCGTGGGTGAAAAAAAATGACCTTATCCAAAGATTATAGAAGTGATAGACAGCGATGTAGGGATGGGGGCTTTTGGTTTTTGTTTGCTCTGTCTTTTGCACAGGAAGGGAATATGACCATATATCCTAGAAACATTGGACTTTGAATTGGGATGAATTTGTCTTGCATTTCAGTGTTTCCAATCGTATCAGCTGGCTGGGGTAAAGGGTGAAATTCCCCTATTTCTCAAAGGAACATATTTTCCCTGATTTCTTCCTTGCAACACTCTTCTCTATGAGAAACAAAATAATTCAAAAGATGTGTAATATGTGATTTTAATCCTTAAAGGCTGGCAAGAAGAATTGCATAGGCTTATTACGTTTCTCTCCAACCTGCCACTTAAGCTCTTTAAAGTGTTATCTTTGTTCAACAAATCCTCCCAACCAATCCTTAACATTTTGCCACAACAAATTCTTAAATGTGGGGGGAGGTACAATTCTAGAGGGATCAGTGGTTCTCTGGATCAAAGCAGAATCTCCTAGAGGAGGCCTTCCTTAATTTCTCAGTAGGTTGTGTGAGCCATTATCCTCTGCCAGTAGGTAACATCATCAGAGTCTGATGATTTAAAAAAACCACATTTAGTACGTTTATCTGATCAGTTTTCACATTTAGATTTAGATTTTATTGAACATTTATATGCCGCCCTTTTCCCTGAGGGGACTCAGGGCGGCTTACAACAATGGGGGAAGGGAGTGCAAGACAAGACTTAAAAGAAAAAAAAACGTGAGTAAAAAATTAACCCTAAAAACACAACATTCACTCAACATTCGGGCGGGGTGAGAATAAATCCTATCCCCAGGCCTGACGGGATAGCCAGACCTATCCCGTGGTGGGATTCACTTACTTCCCTACTGGTTCACAAATGTGAACGCTCGCACGCACTGCATCTGTGCATGTGCACCCCCTTCCGTGTATGCGGAGTGCTTGCACATTATATCGGGGCACATGGGCGGAGCCTCCCACAGCCGCCACTACTGGTTTGCCCAAACTGGAGAGAACTGGCTGAATACCACCTCTGGAGCTGTCATATGAAAAGGTGTTTGCCTTTTATTTACATTTTATTGGAAAAAAATAGAAACTGAGATAATGGTAATACTTAAACATTTATGGGGATAAAAAACTACAGATATCAATAAAGGAGAATATTTATAGCTGAGAGTTGAAATGAGGGCTCATAGGACTAGCACTGATGCTGTTACATAGTTTGGTAGTGAAATGTCTAGGGGAAAAAACCCAATCAAGCTCAGAAAGCACCAAGGACCCCTCAACTTCAGATATATTTCTCTTTGGTGCCCTCAGTTTGACATTATGCATTGGTACAATACATGGGGTTGCTGAAATTCCTCTTCACAAAAAATCCAGCCAAACCATGCTTTATTTTAAGTAAAAATATAAAACCAGGACTGAATTTTATGTTATTTATGAGCCAAGCATGATGGTATAAGTGTCTTTATAGTTTTGTTAAAATCGATTGTCAGTGGCTGCTCTTTAGATGCACCTGGAGATGTTAGGGACCTTGAACTTATACTGCATGAAAATCTCCCATGCCAATTGCTGGAGAAAGGTTTCCCCAAGAATTGTGGAGTCACAGGGCAGGAAAGGGTTATATTTTCTTTTCAATTTCAGATCTAGTTTAGTCTTTCCAGCTGCCATGTTATTTCCATATAAGGCATCCCTCACCTTGGCAATATTATCTCAGTAGTGGCTATTTTTCCAAAGAGTCACTTGTCTGCTATTTATCTTACAATGAATCTTACAATGAATCTGGGTTTTCAATTAGTTGTGCAGATGTCTTCGAAGGGGATCCCAGATGTCTGGTAAAGATCATCATCCTATGACAGGGGTGTTCAAACTTGGGAACTTTAAGACTTGTGGACTTCAACTGCCAGAATTCCCCAGCCAGCATGGAGTTTGGACACCCCTGTCCTATGACTTTTATCATAATGTCATCAGTCAAATGGCACAAATTATATAATTTGCATCAGTGAAATCCCATGAACAATGCACAATGTAGTATCTATATGAAGTTGTGATATACATTATATCACCTGCTCCCTTTGTTTCCCCTACATAGATGGGGTTCAGCGCCTTGCTAACACTCTGCTATCCCAGGTAACCTTTGTCTAATGAAGTCTAAGGATATGGTGACAACAGACTTGCCTGATATCAATAAAATGCTTGTTTTGTTTATTTTTATGTATTTATTTTCATCAAGCATGAATTAGATAACAGATATAAATATAGGCATGATTATGAATACATGAAATAAATACAAATACAGTACAAGGGAATATTAGGACAGGGGCAGTAGACATTCTGGTGCACTTATGCATGCCTCTTAGGAATGGAGTGAGGTCGACAGTAGACAGTCTAAGGTAAAAGTTTTGGTGGTTTGGGGAAGAAACCACAGTGTCAGGTATTGACACTTCCAGGCATTAATGATTCTGTTACTGAAATCGTATTTTCTGCAAGCAAGTTTGGAGCGATTTACCATAAATTTGTATCTATTGTGAGTTTGTGTGATATGTGGTTGAAGCTGAAGTATTCATTGACAGGTAGGACATTGTAGCAGATAGTTTTATATACTACGCTTAGGTCGGATCGAAGATGGTGAACTTCTAAACTGTCTAAGCCTAAAATTTAAAGTCTGGTGGCATAAGGTATTCTTTTGTGAGCAGAGGACTCTTCTCGTGAAATATCTCCAGACTCGTTCGTTGTATTTATGTTTTTATTGTATTTATGTCACTATTAAACATTAGTTGCAGCAGTTCTAAACTTGTCCACCTCTGTGAAAACTCTGGCTCAATTTGTTGACATGCTGAAAGTTTGACTGGACTGATATTTCTTTACTGCCCTACATAGGGCAGAATACATACAGCCATAGCTCCTACTTTATTTTTAACTTCTTTGTTCCATGACTAAAGAAATAATTAAGGTGCTCTCAAGGCAAGCTTGATTCCCAGTGATCATATCAGCACATATCTGCGGTTCCTTAGGCAATAATAATACAGGACTGGTTGGTCCTGGTTTTCTTTTGAGATTCTTTTAAAACTTTCCAGCTAGCCAACATCCTTGGAATTCTCTGGTGGTCTCTGATTCAGACACTAACCAGGTCTAACTAAGCCAAATGCTACCCTCTGCTGAATCTCTCCCATAACTAAGCTTTGGTAAAATTAGTTCCAGGCAACCTTCCTAAACAATGGAAATGATCATTTTAGCTTTTCTCAAAGGACAACAAAAATAGCCAAAAGTTAGTTTCAAACCACACAGTAAGCAATAATGTGGTTTGTTTGTGTTGCTACATATGGTATGAACCCCACCAGTTACTGTTTATTCAATAGACTACTGATTATCATACCACGGTATTGTGCAGGGTAAACAAAACCAAAGTTGGAAATTGCTGCCTCATGGCACTCAGAAAGGTCACGAAGTGAGAGCAGATAAGCCAAGAGCATCAGGGTTTTCCTGAGAAGGAAACATATTTTTTGCTTGTGAAGCACTGAGAGATAAAGGCTGAAGCTCTGCAAATGCTGGACCTCTGATTGTTGCAAGAATAAGAATTACCACACCTGCAGTTTTGCTTGACATCTTCCAAAGGAAGAATCTTCCTTTTACATGGGATAGTGGTTAGCACAGGCAGCGTTGTTCTGATCAGGAATGGATAAGAAATTTGTCCCATCCAAACTTATATATGAACACACACACACACACACACACACACACACCAGATTTGCAACTGGAATGCATGTGCACAACTTTTGTTATTCGAATTTTGAGGTGTAAGTCATAATGATGACAAATGAAGGAAGATTTTCCACCATTAACTCCGTATCAACCACATGATGAACCTTCTTCAAAATCAAGACTGAGCTCTCTGGAGAAGTTTCTAATTCTGGGAAAGAAATTGATTAGCAGCAGGATGGATGGACTCAGTTACAGTGGTGATTAAGTGCACTGCTGGAAAACCTGAAGAACCGGTTAAGGATAGATTGACATGGAGAAAATTTATATGGTTGCTAAGAGTTGACATCGTCTTCGTGGCACATAATCAACCAACCAACCAATCAAAGGGAACAAGAAAGAAAGAGTTTCTTGGGTTCTTTTGCACAAACAATATTTTGCACACTAATTGTGGTTTTCTTAGGGTTCTTTAATATGGCTTCCCTCAAATTGTACTTTTGCTACACAAAACTGTATTCTGAGTACATACTGCAATTGTATGGGAAAATGCAGCACTTCCAGCATTGTTGTCTTTCCGTGTGGAGGATTAAATTGTTTAAATATACTGGGCAATGTTTGTGACTTAGTGAATCTTTTTTTAATTTTTTTGCTGCATTATTTAAAATACTTTCCGGTGGTCCCTAGCAATGCAACTTCTGTGCTGGAATGTTGATACATAGAAAAGCAATGGGACTAATTTTCCCCCTTCCTTAAGACTATCTGTTGTGACATTTCATAATGCCATTCTTGAATTTGATGTCCATTTTTTAAAATCATTCTGGTGTCCTTTAGATGCGTTCAGAACAAGAGAAATAGTGAGTGGATGGACAGGTGACAAATGCCACTCTTGCTGCTGGTTCAAAAGAATGAATGAATGGAATCCTGTGCCACAAGTTATTTAATGATGCTGCTACACCTTCTACATCAGCACTGGATGAGAAAACAGTGTGGTAGGCAATGTGGAAGCCCATTATTTATTCCAAGGAGCTAATGACATATTTTGATTTGCCTTTTCTATTCTCCCATCCTCCTCCTCTTTCCTATTAAGAAAAGTCTAGGAGTTTAGAACTCATTCTGATTTAACCTCTTGGTTTTTTACGCTTGTTTACTGAATAAAAGAGAAAGGGATGGGCGATGGGGGGTCATATAGCTGTAGAGTCATGTGTCATCCAGTCAAGATCAGGTTTTCTAGTCTCATGACCATAGCAGGGCCATGAAGTCATGGTGCCAGGTTTCGATAAAAAAACTTGGTAGTGTTGTTTGTCGGAAGCTTCTGCCCAAACCCCAGCACTAGACACTACAGAAATTGGCTAGCCTTAAGGTATCTCTGCTGTCCTTATTAAGGAGCTCTTGGCAGCTTGTAAGAGATTTGGGTATCACCTTGCTTGGTATGTATGCCTTTTACGTGATGCTTTTAAATCTGTTTGCTTATAATAAAGCTTTAAGTTTCTTTATTTGCTGGAGTGCTCATTGCCTCTGGAGCCAAAAGAAGCAATTGCCTGGGCACCTGATCACTGCCCTGACACTTAGCAAAACAAGCAGTAGCTGAGTTTGTCCTCAGTTGTTGAGTGGAGCTGCTGGCACTTGTCAGCCAAGATTTCTAAATTGCTGGATAATGGAGAGAGGAGAGGGATATTGAGGGGATATTATGGCAGCCTTATTTACATGTTCTGCACTCAGAAAAAGTTTTTTGTGTAATATAGATTAATTTACCTATTGTAAGCAAACAAAAACTATGTAGAATTTATCAGAGGATCACAGCTGTTACTATAAAAGGCTAAACCAGTTAATACATGATTCCATTTCTCAGCACTCAAAACAGCTCTGATCCCACTCTGGCAATCTGAGATAACTTGATTCAGAGTCTGTTTCAACTACAAACCACAAAATGGGTTTGTGAATATTAATACTTCAATATCAAAGTCTTTAAAATGCAAAACAACAATTTACTTCATCAGATTGCTAAAGAGAGGAAGAAGGCAGCAAATTTGAAATGGAAGAATGCGTTAAGCTATGAAATACATGGTATTAACTAATAACCAGAGAGAAGCAGAATGAGTGGTGGTCAGAGTCATAACTGAACTGTCTGTGTCGTCGTGTAAGTAATCTAGCATTCTCTGTTGGAAAAAATAGAGATGATTCATAGCTGCAAAACTCTTCCCTACCTACAAATGCAAAAACCCTGGATTATAGGTTGAGTAATGTTGTCAGGTGAGGGATCTAGAATAGCATTGCTTGGAAAGCTGTGTGGTGGGCTACAGAACAAGACTTTCCAAATAAGGCTACTTCTGTGATACATTTTCATGCACTGTGAGTTGTGTCCAAAATTCTCTTCTGCCCAGTCTCTTCCTGGGCAACCAATGTTTCCCTATTTTTAAAAAATAATAGATGAATATTCCAGCTACTATAAATATATCAAAATGGGCTTCTGTGGCTTCTTCTTTCACTGTGGAGGTATCATGTCACCATGTTTTCAAAAGGGCTACAAGAGGGAGTATCTGACATTCCCTATGATCAGCTTTCTAAAAATACTCCATTCTCTGGCCAAGGATTAAAGTGATTTGCAAAGCAATTGCCCAGAATATATTTTTAATCCTTACAATGAAACTTGACAGCCTACGGAGCTTCCGTAGCAGCTTTTGATTTTGGTAACACTCCCATCCTGGACTAAGGACAGAATTGAGGGTGGGGAGTGAATGGGGAACAATTTGGAGTAACAACAATATCACAAGTAAAAGAACAGAGAGATGTGAAAAATAAGAGATCCCATAAATATTTAACCTTTGAAAAATAATCCCCAGTAAACTTACTGGAAGTTAAAATTGGTTAAGGGTGGCCTATAAATGTAAAAAGTAAAAAAAAAATTGAACTTTCTCAGTAAAAGGTGCAAGCATATTTAAGAACAAGCTTATTTTGAACACAAATTCCGCACTGAATTGCCTGTGACATGGCATTGGTGCAAACCTTTCCTGAAAGGTTTGTCAACTATGTTGTAACTCAAGGTTGGTTGATCTATCAAAAAAAGATCAAAGAAAGTCAAAACTAGCTGGTTGAATGGGAGAGTAACAGGGAATATCAGACTTTATGTCAGACCAATAAGTTGAAAACAAATTCTGGAACAAAACAAGGGCAATCATATCTGCATATGCTTAACCAGGAGTTTTCAACTTGAGGGAAATTTAGTATTTTCTTTCATTTGAATCATTGGTACGTTCATAACAGTACTGCATATTCTATCATTTCCCTAGCTATTCTATTTCTCTGAGAATATTTTAGGGCAGGGGTGTCAAACACAAGGCCCATGGGCCAGAACCTGGAAAATGTAAGGGGCTGGCCTGCATCGCTTTGGCCCGGTCTACCCAATGTGAAGAGAAAACATGCCAGCAGTTTGGGGAGTGGCATGAAGCTGGCCATGCCCACTAGGTCGGCCACACCCACCCAGTCAGGCACACCCAGTGTGTGGCATTAAACTGGCCATGCCCACCCAGTTGGCCACACCTACCCAGTCAGCCACACCCACCTGGCCCCCTAAGGTCAATCATAGCCCTGATGTGGCCCTCAATGAAATTGAGCTTGACACCCCTGTTTCAGGAGAATATTTTCCTGGCAGAGTGAGAAATTCTTGCACTTATCTTAGTTAAAGGAGGATGAAAACATAGTATATTCTTACTAGCTTCGTGATGATGTTATCCATTCAGTCATGTCCGACTCTTGGTGATTCCATGGGACAAGTCTCTCCCATCTTCCAAACTTGCCCTACTTGTTGGGTTTTTTTATGCTCTGGCTAGGGTCAGCTTTGATGGTGTCCAACCACTGTGTTATTTGATGGCCTAGTTTCCTTTTACCTTCCAAACATAATAAATTCTAAGTCTTCCAAACATAATAAATTCAGCAGTTTGCAGCCTGCCTGGTTTCATATAAATCTCAGTAAAGAACATTATGAAAGAATTCCTCTTATGGGATATCCTCATATCATGGCATTTGGGATTGTCAGCTCTGGCTAATAGCTAATTCTGGCAGGGGGGTGGGGAATATAAATGCATATTATGATATAGATTGAATATTTGAATATTTTGTATAGGTTGATTTCAGAACAGATTAGAAAGATTGAAATTCTGATGGGAAACTGTCTTTTCTTGTCCATAGCTCTCCAGAGCATAAAGATAATTACCAATGTATCTCAAGAGACTTTAGGGCTAGGAGCTAATAAACCAATGTTAGTTATTATGATGCCTTTGGGCAGCGCCACATTTTTAAAAATAAGTGTACTTCCAAATAATTTTTTCCCCAAATTGTAAGAAATCTGCCCCACAGATCCAATGTCTCAGTTTCATAACATCCATGCTAGTCATGTATGGTAATTACATCTGGAAGTCAAAAGTATTCTATGCCAAATGCAGAATATTCTTAGTAATACATTTTATTTATTTCATTTTCATTTTCATTTTATACAATCACTTATATACTGTGCATAAAAAAAAAAAAAAAGGAAAAAAAAAACCCCAACATAACACTTCCTTCCCCCGTACACCCTCTCTTCTCCCCCTCCAACTTTCCTTTCACCCCTCCAACATTCCCCTCTTCTACTTCCCTACCCCCTCAGACATCTCCCCCTCCCTCCATCTCACCCTCCTTACATTCCCTCTCACTCCCTCTTTACTTCTCCCTTCTCTTTCCCTCTTCTCCTCACTTTGGTGTGTCCATACAATTCAGTTTGTTTTTAAAATAAAAGTAGAAAAAGAAAAAAAGAAAAAAAAGAAAAACGAGCCGCAGTATACAAGTGAATTCTTATTGTTCTAAGGATTGAAACTATAATTCCACCCTCCCCCCTCCCCCCTATAATCCCCCCTCCCTAACCCCCTTACGGCTTCGCAGGTCCCATACCCGGCATAATTCTTTAACAAGCATTTGAGTATAATAAGGCCAGCTAACTTTAAAATTAAAAAAATAAGATAAAAGTAAAGCCAAAAAGAAAAAGGAAAAATAGTAGAAAATAAGAAATTAAAAAAAAAAACACACACTCACACACAAAAAGAAGAAAGAAACAAAAAGGGTCAATAAACCCACTACATTAACACAGCTTCCCATTATCTGTAAATCTTAAACAATGTAGCTCATTCCAAATTTCGGTTATTTTGCTACTTGCAGGGTTTCAAACTGTATTAGAGCCAGGTAAGTTGATCAATTAGGATTCCCCAACTAAAAGTCTCATTGCTTTGTCTATCTATTCAGACCTTTAATTTATATCTTTTTTATCCAAATAACCAAACCTTTCTATAACACCATTAAACTCAAATATTTCTTTCATTTTTCATTTCCAACACCTCCCTTTCTATCCTTACCCACCTCCACATATAAATTTTTTACCTTCCACCCTGCCTTTATCCATATCCACATATATATTTTATCCACATTCATTGCTCCTCCCATGTTTACTCCACTTTCCTGAAGATTCTCCGACCAATCTTTCTTAACCTTATATTGAGATAGCAACTCAAACAAACGTCAGCTTGCGTTCTAGCCCCAGGTAATCTAGTTAAGCTTTCGCTACCCCTCCCTCTCCCACGCACCTCCCAACTCCGTTCGTCCCAAACCACAACTCAAAAAGATCACAATTTCCGCTCTACTCGCCTAAGAAAATAGTTCATGCGCAATTTGAGTTAGAGTTCAGACAAAACTTATGTACAATATATGTCCACAATCAGCAACGCTTCTTTCAGTCTCCATGTCTCATCATCGATATGCCACTTTTCCATTTTATCCCAGACGGAAATCATAAAGCTTTAAAAACAACGCTTAGTCTTTATTCTTTAGTCTTCTGCCCTTCCGGAAGAGGAAAGCAACACCCTCCACCTTGTAGCCACGTGTCTCGCTGTTTGTCTTCTCCTTCTCCTTGTCTCTCTCTAGGTCCGGATGAATCAGGAAGTCCCGCCTTCAGGGTCTCGTAGTAAAATTTTCGGGCTTCACAGACAGAATTAATGCGATGTTTTTGGTTGCCAAATGTAACTGTAATACCAGCTGGGACTTCCCATTTGTATGGAATCTGAGAGTTTCTGAGTTCTTCAGTTAAGAAAGCGTACTGTCTCCTTGTTCTTAATATTTGAAATGGTATCTCTTTAAAAACAATCAAGTCCTCCCCATCAATTCTCAACCTCTTTCCGTAGAGCCTCTGTATTATCTCATTTCTAGATTCCCTTGTAGTAAAGTATATTATTATGTCCCTCGGAAGCTGTCGCTGTTTGGCTACCCAGGAATTCTGGCGGTAAATTCTTTGAATCTGCCAATCAAAGTTAAGTCCCGGACTTCCCACCAAGCGGCTGAAAGCCTCAAAAAAGATCTGATTCAAATTCTCCTGTTGGTTTTCACGCAGTCCTCTAACTCGAATTGCAAAGGCAGTCTTATTATAATTTATCATGACAAGTTCTTTTTGAGCAATTTCAATTTCCTGTTGCAACGTTTGAATTTTTGATATCAGATTAAGGTTAGTTTCTTCCAAAAGTTCCAATTTGTCCTCCGTTTCAGCAATATAATCTGTCATGACTGTCATAACTCCGATCATATCCTGCTTTGCCTGAGCAATTTTAGCATCAAATTGATCACATAAATCCGATATCAGTTGATTAATCTCCTGTCTGAAATCATTAAGCGTTTTGAGAAGAAATTCTTGTGTTAGCAATTCATTCATCAATGCAGAATATTGATGTGTTTGGTCTGAGAAACAAATCAGTTTAACCAAATGCTCCAATCTGACAGCTCTTCCACAAAAGGATTCTGGAGAATTCTGAAGGAAGCTTCAGATCAAACCTTTCCTGTTATCACCATAATATCAGCTATATTGAAGCTGGGTTATATCTGGCTCAGTTGCAGCTACCGAAGCTTAAAATCATGATGGTGTTCTATTTTGTGGTGGTTAAGACTCTACTTCCACCTTTTTTCCTCATTTCCCATCTTCAAATCTTGTCAGGGACAAAATAAGTAGAGATGAAGTTAAGGTAGTGAATTACTAGAATACAATGCTTAGCTACTGGGTTTTTTCTTTCTTTCCCTGTTGGGCATAGTGGATTTAAGGAATTTCCAAATTTGCAATAGTTTGAAGCAAGATGATAATTTTCTTTCCTTGTTCTCAGAATTAGGGGTTAGCAGTGTTAAACAAGGTTGATTATATTTCAATTATTTCTGAAGTTTGGGGTAATGAAATTAGTAGTGGTACTAAAATGCCCAATAATTGCCAAAACAAAGGGTATCCATTGTTTCCTAGGGCAGTGTGTGGGAATTCTTTGGACAGGAACATCCCATAGTGATCTTGATCAGGCCATTTGAAAGCTCACTTGAAAGCCAATCTAAATCCTGACATTGAGAGAGAAATGGCTGATTCTGGGGTGACCAGGACCAGGCTATTATTATCTCCAGGATCAACAATGACTGGCCATCCCAGAATCTACATTTTTTCACAGATGTCACCTAAGACAACAACAAAATTATTTGAAACTCAAAATTATGTTTATTCAAGGTACCTGCTTAATTAAAAGTGTTATATAATATCAGTATCACTTAACAATGCTCCTGCTTAGCAACCAAAATATTGGCTCAGAAAGTCTGGCATTTGAAGCACGCAAGTCTTAAAGCTGTTATTACAAGATCCTTGTACCCCTAACCCTTTAGGAAAAAAAATCCCAGGGGTCTTCAAACCTGACAGGTTTAAGACTTGTGGACTTCAACTCCCAGAATTCCTCCTACAGTCATGTTGGCTCAGAAACTCTGGCATTGAAGCATGCAAGTCTTAAAGATGTCAAGTTACAAGATCCTTGCACCCATAATCCTTTAGGAAAAAAACCCAGGGGTCTTCAAACCTTGTTGTGGACTTCAACTCCCAGAATTCCTCCTCCAGTCATGTTGCGGCGACGTCATCTGCCTGGATCTGCTCCATCTTCGGTTCACAGGGGGCAGGGCTGCCGCTGAAGATGCCAACGAGCCCCCACCGCCACTAGAATAACTGCTGCCGCCACCTCCTCCTCATCCAACAGCACCACCACATTTGCTGCCCAGCGCTGCAGCTGAGGTGAAACCGCCAAAGCTCCCGCTGGCGCCCCCGCCCATGGCAGCGGTGGCGGTGCCTCCCCCTCCGCTCGGAGCACCTCCGCCGCCTCCACCTCTGCCGTGCTTTTGAGAAGCCATGAGGCCTTTTTTTCCTGCTCCCGCCCCCTCCGCTGCCTTCCGACTAGCTCACACGGCCTCATGGCTCCTCAAAAGCATGGCAGAGGAGGAAGGGGGAGGGATAACGCGGGGGCCAGCTCAGGTGCTCCGCGTGGAGGGAGAGGCACCACTGCCATGGGCGGGGGTGCTGATGGGAGCTTTGGCAGCTTCACCTCAGCCGCAGCGTCGGGCAGCAAATCCGGCAGTGCTGTTGGAGGAGGAGGATGCAGCAGCAGATATTCTGGTGGCGGCGGGGGCTTTGGGGTTTCACTTCAGCCGCTGAGCCAGGCGCAAGCGGCTAGGATTGGCTGCCCACAAAGGACCTCCCTGGGCTTGCTTTGCTGAACATGGGGAGACTGATGCTAGTTTGAGCGGCCGCAGCCGGTGCAAACTACCATCAGTCGCTCCATGCATATCAAAAGAAGTCTGGGGAGGTCCTTTGCGGGCGGCCAGTTCTAGCTGAACACAGGGAGACTGACGATAATGAGCAGCGCAGCCTGTGCTTAAGAGGTCGTAGGAGCCTGGCTGTACTGTGTAAGCTCCTGCCACCGTCCCCGCGCCCATGCTAACCCTAGATTTTCTGAGGCCCCTCAGCTTCTGGAGCCTGTGACAGAAATCACTGCGTGGCAGTTAGAAACGGCTGCGCGGTGTTTTCTTGCTATGTGCGCGGACGCGCAGCCGTGCACCTTAGAGGGAACAGTGCACCAGACTTGAGCAAAACTTTTGCAGATTGAAGGATAAGAATGCATCAGCAGATGTTACTTCTCCTTATCAGTCATTTTAGTCCTGGATGTCTGGAATTGGGTTGTGAATCTTCTTTTCAAGCAAAACACATTCCAAATATTTTTCCTCTTGATTAAATATACAGCAGAAAGTGGAAAGGTTATTTATTTGTATTATATTCTATTAAACTAACAATGTTTACCCATTGAATGCTATGTTGTTTAGATGATTTCCTTTCCTTGTCAAATCTAATTTATATATTTTAGGTGGTTGAGAGAAGATACTTGCTTAAGACTCCTGAGATGCATCCATACAGACTGGGTAATGCATTTTTACAAGAAACTCCCCTTTCAGACTATGTTGTTTCTTCTGGTATTTCTCAGGTCTGGGCCAATCAAATATGATGTTGGAGCTTCCTCTCCCACCTTGCTGATAGCAGTTCTTATTTTGTCACTTTCCTTAACTATGTCAGTATTATTTCTTTGCTTCAGTGAGTGGCAGCACCTTGTCAGATCTTGAAGGCTAAGTAGTTCAGGCCTGGTTAGTACTTGGGTGGAAATTAGTAGGGATTTTCAGAATTGTAACAGGGAGTTTGAAGACAACTATGAAGTCTTTAATAGAGCTTAGTTTCAACTGAAGAGTTTTAATTGCTGCAAAGTATTGGTGATCAATGGAACATTTATTGATAAGCTACAAGTATCTTTAGCAGGCCTACAGCAGGTGGCAGCCTCTGAGGATGCCAAGCAAGGTCACATCCTGTTAATGCTTAAAGATTACTAGAGAATATTAAAGCCATAGGCAAAATCGAGAAATAAAAAAATCCAGGAGGCTGAGATAACCCTCTTCTATACTGTTGCTAGAAAGAAAACTGTCCAGAAATCATGGAAATGTCCTGATTGTGACCTCCTAAGATATAGATGTAATAAAAATAATTAACCATCCTATACTTTCCTTATTTCAGACCAACCTTCCAACCTTACTATTACAATAAATCCCAATATATATGAATATTGTCATCAGGGGACCCTAAACAGGAGGTCAGGATGTAATTGGGGTAGGACAAGACTACAGTGTCTTCTCTTTTTATTCAACCTTTTAAGACAAAAATGAACAGTTGGAATATCAGCCAAACCTTATCAACGAAAACAAGCACTTTTACTTTTTAGCTTCAACATTACTAGTTCTTTTGCTTCTTTTCCTTCAACGTTGCTAATGAACAATTTCCCACCTCCCAATTGACAGCCTAGCACAGTCGAATGTAAAAATAATCACATTTTTTTCTGGACCTCTTTCAAATGTCTCAAAAACTTTCTAAGCAATTTTTAACACAGTATGATATATATTTACATATGATTTAATTTGAATGCATTCATAACATATATGAACACAGCCTGTTATCTGTATCCTGGGTACTCATTTTGGCGGGTGGGGGGGTTGATCGTATTTACCATTCTAGGTCTAAGAAAAGAGCTTATATAAGCCATTGGCAGGGTACCATCCACTCTCAGGTTGAAGATATAATAGGTGACAGGCTGTTTAATTCTTTGGCAGGTAAACCTTTGATCTTCTTATCCCAGCTATAGGGTCATTTAGTTGGGTGTCCTCTTCAGCACTTTTATCCAGGGCATGCCCTCAATTGCTTCAGTGAATTTTGTCCCAGTCTCATCAGAACTCTATTAATTGGTGGAAATTGCTTGGTCCATTTAAGGTTTATAAGCCAATCTTTTTTTTTTTTTGGATATGAACCAACAATTCAATATTTGATCTTCAATAGCTATTAGCACTGCCTATTTAATTTTTGCCAGGATAACTCTTCAGCTGTCAGCCAGCATCTGCATTACTCAGCTTCTTCTCCCCCACAATCCTCTCTGATCTTAATGTGGTCTCCTGGATGTTTCTAAGCCTTCCTATTTTCAGAACCTATCAGCAAGCAAAGCACCATGCTGGAAGAAGAGTTTGAGTTCTCCAGCCCCTGTTCCAGAATTCACAAGCTGAAGGAGTCCGTGACTAATCAGTACCAAAGAATGGTTAACTTTTGGCTTGTCAAAGTTACTACCTTTGAGTTGTGCTGCTGCTCTGAATTTGCTATCAGTTGGATGTAATGACTGAGTTTATAGATCCACAAAACAATAATTTTAAAGACAGGATCAAAGAACAACCTATGAGCATGAACTGCTGAATGGTGTAATGGACTAATATGTCAAAACAAATAAATCATATGACATAGTAAAGCCAATCAATGAACATTATCAAGTAAAGTTTTCCCTGCTATTAAATTAAATGACAAGGAAAGTTTTCCTTCTTAAATGTCAGGATGCTTTTAAAAATCCAGGTGCAAAGTCTTGTAAGAAGACTAAACTTCAAAGAACCTTATCTAGGCTCCTTCCAGTGTGGATTCAGTCTTGGTCATAGTATCAAGACTGCTTTGGTTTCACTTGTTGATGACCAATGGAGAATACAGTATGGAGCTTGTATGTTAATCTGAGTCCTCCATGATTTCTCAGCATCTTTCAATAACATCAGCCATAGTATACTTCTGGACCAGCTCAAAAAGTTGGCAGTTGGAAGCAGTGGTTACAAAAGTGCCTTTCACTGGGATTGGTTCCAAATGCATTGGTGGGAAGTGAACAATCCAATCCTAAACCTTATCATAGGGAGGTGCCATAGGGTTCCATCCCCCCTGCTTTTAATAAATGGAGTGAAATAATTTGGCCAGGTGAAATCACTTGGGCACAGCTGGTACTAAATGGTACTAAATTTTATACCTCTGTCCTGGCTATCCAAGTAATACTGCCAACATTCTGTGTTAATGTCTCGAGACTGTGGTTGCTTGGATAGGAAAGAACAGTCTTCAGCATAGTCCAGGCATAGACTTAGTGGATGTGGGTTTGTGGGGGTGGGGAGATAGGGGTGGACTTACCCAGAAAGGGGAAGTTTCCATTTTTGGTTTGAGGAATTGCCTCCTCAGACTTGGCGTGCAATTTGCAGTTCCTTTTGGGCCCTCATGGTTCCTGTTGAAAAACAGTTGGCAGCTGCAGTCAGGAAGTCCTTTGCAAAACTCCACCTGGTCACCAGTAGTTACTGTTCATGAACCTGGGAGCCACTGTTCTTTGTTAGTCATCACACCTCTCAGTGAACTACTGCAATGTGCTTTACTTGGGGCTGCCTTCGAAGACCATCTAGAAACTGCAGCTGGTCCAGAAAGAAACAGCTTTGTTGTCAAGAATGTAATTCTTTAATATTAAAATGAGATGAGATGTGGGCATAATTCCAAAGTGTAATCTATTCCAACTTCATCCCCACAAACTTTGCTTGGTTGCATATGTAGTACTATACAGCTATTTCCACAGGGCAGTTGTAGAATGAAAAAAAATGAACCAAAGGTTAATCCTGATAAAATTATCAATCCTGAGAGTTGGAAAACTACTGATGTGGCTAGAAGTAAACAACCAATCTTTGAATTATTGCTGATATAATATTTATACAGGGCTGCCTCTTGATTAAAAATGAAATGAATCATTTATTGCTATCAGGATCCAACAGCTATTCTTTCTCACTTGCTGTGCAACGTCTTAACATGAATTTACATTTTTGAACCATTGGTAATTTATCTGCAGTGCCATTTCATTGCAGCTGGTTACTTTGAGGACCTTTTTTGTCATTATTCTGGTGTGATGTAGTTTTTAGGTTCAAAGGTCATTCTCCTATGTTTCCTTAAAGTACTGGGCCTTCGAAAACATTGCAGTGATCTTGTTCTCATTCCTATCCCACTGATTTGTGCTTAGGATTGATAAGAAAGGATTGACTGAAGACACCCCCCCCTCTTCTTTCTCCACACCTTAAACATTACAAACATCTGTCACCAGGGTAGGTCCTCAGAAAACACCAAATAATTCCTCAAGAAATTTGAGCCGGGCGTTTTTCCTTTCGTAATTGCTAAGAGTTTTCCATTTTTGCCGCAAGATGGTGCTGTGCTTCGGGCAACCTTAACCGCTGACCCGGTTCGCTTCCAGCACTGCGCGGAGACTCTGACCGCCGCGATTTAATTTCGCGGGGCAGCCCCGGCAGCCCACGCCTAAGACCGGCTTCCTCTTTGCTCCAGGAACAGCTGTTTTATTTTTTATTTTTCCCCGCCTACCGGTCAGCACAGGCTATTCCGGACCCGGCCAAGGAGGAGAGCCCATCAGTGCTGGCACCACAGCAGCCAGGCTGGGATTCCATCTTCCAGCCAAGACCTGCCAGCTGTGCTGAGCCGAGCTGTGGACCCTTGGACCAGGAAGTGCTTGTGCAACCCACCCGCTCAGCCTCGCCTGGCGCCGGCGGGGGGGCTGCCCTCTGCCCGATTTCCTTGGGAAAACAGCTGGGCCTTCATTTACTGGACCTCTCAGCCAGCAGTAGGATGGCTTCAGGTAGGGAAGACCCTTCGCTGTTTTGAAACAAAGTAAGTTCCGGACTAGCTCCTTTCTCTTTTCCTTCTCCCGTCACTTATTTCCCTCTGCCCAATCGCCTTCTTCCAGCGGCTACCTCGATCTGTTTTTTTTTCACCTTCCATCTCTCCTAATTGCTGCTCGGGGTATTACAGGCGCCGACGATTAGGGGAGGCACCAGCCTGTTCTCTGTGAGCCACGCTGCGCGCATCCTCCGGGCTGGAAAGTTCTCAGTTCCATCCTCTTGCCTATCCCATCAGAGTCCACCGTCCTCGGGAGTTTCCGAGGCGCCAACAACGCCGGTGAGGAGGTCTCTTTTAGAAGCAACCCGAAAGCCACTTTAAGCCGCTGAAAGTTTAGCAAGTCGTTCGGCAAGACGGAAAGTGGCCGAATGTGGAAATGTGGACGCCACGGGCAAAAAGGGCTTTATTTCTGGGTTACCGTCCCTCCACGCTTCGTTAGCGCTGCTCACTTTGAGCTAGCACTGATGATGTTACCTCGTTTGGTAATGAAACGTCTGCAAGAAAACAAAGCTGAGACACCCAAGGATCCCTCATGCCAACCCTAAACTACAAATATTCTCTTTTGTCGGTAGCTCAGTTTCTTCGAAACTAAGGCCGGGAGAGCCGCGTTAAATCATTTATTTAGGAGTCAGGAGCAGGCGACGACCTTTATGTTATAAACGTCGCTGTGGGTCCCAGTTTGCGGGAAAACAAATATTGACTTGGAAGTCCATGCAAGCGATAACATCAGCAGCCTCTCCGGGCGCCATTTCCCAGATTACAGCTGGCTTCCCTTCCCTCCCCTGATCCGGCTTCTCGCACCCGCCGGGAGATAACTTTCTTCCCTAAGAAGGCGCGTTACTCTCCCGGGGTGCAGCGGCCTCGTCACGCCGGCCGCTCTGCCAACGAATCCCCCGGAGGCTCAGCTTGAATTCGCACCCCGCTTGCAAAGTCTCCGCCTCCCTTGCCGTAGGCGGAGCGTCTG
Organism: Thamnophis sirtalis; assembly: GCF_051295495.1. Classification (NCBI taxonomy): domain Eukaryota; kingdom Metazoa; phylum Chordata; class Lepidosauria; order Squamata; family Natricidae; genus Thamnophis; species Thamnophis sirtalis. The sequence continues at coordinate 44,155,731 of NW_028261387.1, read as the reverse complement.
CGCGCTGGGCATCTCCAGCCAAGGCCCCGGGAAACCCGGGCCGAGCGGGAAGAAGCGGCTTTTTCGAATCCGCTCCGATGCCGGCCTAGGGCGCCCACGGGCGCTTTCCCGACAGGGAGATGGGGCCTCGGTGGGAGAAGCCCTTTCTGGCTTCTTCCCCGCCCCCCGAGCGCTGGCCCTGACTCCCAGGCTGCTAGGGCGTCACCAAGTAGGCCGCTTCCGGTTGAAAGGAAGGCTTCAAAAAAGCTGATGGGGCCAAAGCGCAGTCTTCGCATTTAAAAGCCATCGCCTTTTTTTAAACAGTTTAAATTATCACGGCATCGGCTAGTGCGGTGTACGTGTAAAATCCACGCACGTCTTTTCAACGTCATGGAGGCAGCCAAAGTGTAATTTGAACCGTTTTCCGCTTTCTTTAAACCAGGAGACGCCTCCCTCTTAAATTGGTTTGCTTAAGCTCTTAACTCGGTCGAATTATGGGTCGATTCGTGGCTTTAATGTTTTAGCGCGATTTATGAGCAAAGAAATTGCTCCGAATTGATTTAGGGGTTTGTGTATGTCACCCAACAGGGCAACTAAACTAGTCCACCGGTGAACGCGGAGTTGTAGTGAACCCAGCCTACTTGGTTAATGATTCTGTCTGCGATGTGAATGGGGTTAAACAAGCCAGGCTCTTACTAGTGTGTAAAGTGGGCTTCTTCCTCCAGCATGTTGAGCCATCATTCCATTGATCGTGGAGGATAAAGGCTGCCACCTTGTTGCGCCAAAGGTCGCAAGAACACACACGCACGCACGCACACTTTGTGGGGTGGGGTGGGGTGTGTGGATTGGTGGCAATCAGAGTTCCTGGGTTTGAGAGAGGCTCCTTTGGCGCCCTCTCAGCCGGCAAATTTACAGCATCTTGTCTGCGGTGCCTAAGCAAATGTGGAAGGGAGAATATTAGTGAAAGCAGTTAGGGGACTAGGATTGGCTGTTATGACCTTATAAGCATTTGTGGCTCCCCCCACCCCTTTAAGGAGAATGCAGTATCATGCTCTTGTTCAGCTGCAGGAGCGGTGGGAGGGTCTTACAAAGCCTACCACCGAAAGCTCCGCCGAGCCACGCCATCAATGCATGAAAAGCTCTATTGCCTTGTTAAGTATATAAGGAACGTCAACCGGCGAATTGCGAGAGTGGGGGGGGGGGGGTGTAGAGAGAGAGAGAGAGACACCCCTGATCCATTCCGGCTCTGCGTAAGTTCCTATGTCTTTCCCACGCGCCTCCATCAATCAATAGCAGGGGGCGAACCCGACACTGTCTCCGCCTTCTTTTGGAGCACGGTGGCTGCAGCAACACCGGTTGCAAGACTTCTGCGGAGCATCGGGAGTGAGCAAAATGTCCTCTGGTGTCGGTCCCCCCAAGAGCGGCTCCCCACTGAGGAAGCGGGCCAGCCTTCAAACTCCCAGCCCAGGAGGTGAGCATCTGTGGATTGCTTCCCCAGCTTCACGCTGGCTTCTATTATGTGCGGGAGAAAGCGGAGATGATGCATTCGTCACGAAATTAATTGCCATTGCTTCTTTCCTGTATTCAAGTTCTCTTTAAAGGATAGAGAAACTGGCAATCAGGTTTCTTTTTATTCATTTCCCTCCGTTTTTTTTTATGGTGTGCTTATTCAAACAGGAAAGATGGTGGTTGCTTCCTTGCTGAATGCTTAACAGCACTTTTCAATTTTTAAAATTCAGGAATAAGTTTTCCTGGGTTCATTCTGGTACCCATGGTAACTTTGTGTGGAATGGCAGCCCTTGGAAGAACTAAAAGAAAGGGATTTCTTGTTTGCAGCTGGATAATGTGGTGTGTTTTGTCCTCCCTTTAATACACATGCGCCATTCTCTTTGTGCATACCGGCAGTTTTGATGAACCTGGAGAGCTCCAGATCTATTGCGATTCCCTACCTATCCTCAAACTACCTAGGATTTCTGGGAATTTGTGTAATGGGTGCAAAAGGGGCCATTAAATTTGGGAGGGAGACCTGGCAATTTTTCACAGTCCTCATCCTAATGGCAGCTGTTTGTGTAATATAAACTAGAAATCATTACTATGAACCTTCTGTAAAAGACATTAGGATAAAGCTTCTGTGTTGTAGTTTCTTTTATGTGTACTTGGACCAATCGCACAAAAATGACAGGTGGTGCCAAAAAACATTTGATGCCATAATTCCTTCATACACACTTGTCACAGTTGACTTGGGGAAGCTTTTCATGAGATGTGCTGGTTGAATAAACAATTGTTTATTTAAATTGAATAACATGAGCAGAAATTTGTTCAATGGCTTTTGTAGTTGTTTTTAAGATCCAGATCTTTAGTTGAGCCAGACCTGTCCATAGTAAATGGTGAGAGCATGTTTTACATTATAGGTAGATGAGATATTATGAATGGCAGGTAGTCATTTGTGTGTATGTGTGTGTGTAATAAACAGTCATAACCAACTTGTATAAATTAACTGCATTCTAATGATCTGTATAAGATGGCTCTACAGTGATTGTAAGGTGCCCATGTTTTCATCTTCCCAGGTTGTGTAGCTAAGAAGGCCCGGTTCATAATTTATTTTAAGCCTACTGGAGGATCTGCAGGTTGCTGCAGTGTTTCTTAAATTCTAGACAATCATAGATCACTAAATAAATGTTCAGAAAATGCAGGAACCACCCAATTAGATTAAAAAAAAATCTTACCTTTTTGTTTTTAACAGCATGAAAGTTTATATTAAACTCAAACAGCTAGGAGTCAGGGGTTCTTTCACTCAATGAAAATGTTTGGGGTTTTTTGTTTTTTTATTTTAATTAACTTTTTTTAAAAAAATTATTAACAAACATGTAAAATACACACACACAAAACTTAGATGTACACCACATTTACACAATATGTTTTTTTTTAAATTACTGTATTGTATTTTCTCTTGGCTTTTTCTTCAGTTGTTTTTGTGTGAACATACTGTAGTTCCACTTGTCACATTACATATACATTCATAGTAACTGTACTTGAGACTACTTTACTTTTGTCAGTGTTTTGAAGCATTATTGCTTCAATGAAACAGGTTTTAGCTATTGATCCATTTTCATGGAGCAGCTGACTGCCACTGAATGCAAAAGATGGAAAGGAGTAAGTGTGCTTCTTGTGTGACCAGTTGACTAATCACTGTGGCAAGACAGGTGGACTACATCAGTGTTTTTCAACCACTGTGCCGTGGCACACTAGTGTGCCGTGACATAGTGTAAGGTGTGCCGTGGGAGAATTACTTTATATATAGTCAATATAGGCACAGAGTTAAATTTTTTTTAACATTTTCTAATGGTGGTGTGCCTCGTGATTTTTTTCATGAAAAAAGTGTGCCTTTGCACAAAAAAGGTTGAAAAACACTGGACTACATGGTGGGCCTTCATGGGCCATTGCTGATTCATAAATCACTCTTTCGGAATTGCTGTCCTAATAGTACTAACCATAAAACAGCTCCATAAGAAAACTGCCTGGAAATACCACTGAGTAGAGACAACATAGTAAACATTTCTTTAAAAAGTGAATAGCTATTTCCTAGCTAGGAGAAGGAGAAAATATTCCACAACTATTAAATAAACACTGGCTTAGCCAGTAAGGTGGGAGTGAGCGAGAAAGATACTCATTGCCCTGTCTGGATTCTTTTTGCTATAGCGGGTGGGGCAGGGCAGAGAGGGAGCATATCAACAGGATTTCAAGATTCTGTTATACCTTTTTAACACTAAAATAAAATTCTAGCAATTCTTGTGGTATTTATTTCTTGACCTAGTCTACCTTGAAGAACTTACACTTTAGCATTTGGAAAGAGAAGTTAGCAGAGTGTAAGTAGACACCTCCCTCAATATGATTGAGGCAAAAGATAGATTTGGGTATGCCACCTATGTCCCTTGAGTAAATAATAACCTTACTGAAAAATCAAACTTGCTTTTTTTCTGTATTGAGGTTTTGCATTGTGGCTTAATTCAAGGTACGATAGGAGAACCAGTACCTGCGGTGCTTTGGACAAGAGGAATGGAAGTGATATTTCCAAATATGCAAGTCTTGGAAATTGGGATATTTTGTCTTTCCTTTAAAAAAAAAAAAAGCAAATAGGGGCATTAAAAAAAAAGCCTCCATGGATATGACATACACAGTCTTCATGTGAAAGTACTTCTATAGCGTAGGAATCTCTGTTAACACAAGATGTTGTATTTGTTCCTACAAACTGCTGTTCCATCTGGCTTCTTTTTATGTTGCCTTAACAAGATCCATTTTTCCACCTTGGAGTGATAAGTCTCCACCATACAGTTGATGATTAAAATCCCTCTAATTACTTTGTATGGCTTATATATTTGGAGATGTGTCTGTTCTGAAAAGAATCAGGTTGCAATTGATCAGTTCAGTGTAAGAGATGTCAAAGTATGTGCAGTGTGCGGATGAATACGAGATTCTTTTTTTTAATCTGTTCGTTTTTCTGTTTTCTCAATATTTCATGATTTTAAAATGTTTGCTTTCAGGTTTGAGCTAGGTGCCATAAATAAGTAAAAACTATACAGTGGGCTTATTGTAACTTCTTGTGACATTTCTTTTCATCCTGGCTGGAGAAACTTGCCGTGAATGAGGTTTCAGTCTCAATGTCATATCCTGAAATTAATCCACAGTGTTCCTGAAATCCTGTTTTCTCCAGCAGTGTGACTCTCAGTTTTTCATCAGTCAGCATTTCAATATTCTACTTACAGTCTAATTGGGGGTGGGGGGTGTATTTCTCTGTCTGGGTTCAGGTTGCCTAAGTAGAATGGAAAGCCATGAGAAATATACACAGGAGTCGAAATGGCTCAAAGGGATTGTCATTCCTGTGATTAACAGGCAGCAGTCCCTTCTAGTATTACAGAATGTCAAGACTTCAAAATCTTCTGCATGTAATAAACAACACAAGAGGGTGTTTAGTGTGCTCTTTTTATTATTGAGCTCATTATAATATCATGGAAGCAAAACAAAATAAGCAATAGCTCTTAGACTTATATATCACTTTACAGGGCTTTACAGCCCTCTCTAAGCGGTTTACAGAGTCAGCATATTGATCCCAACAGTCTGGGTCCTCATTTTACTGACCTTGGAAGGATGGAAGACTGAGTCAACCTTGAGTCGGTCAGGATCAAACTCTAGACCAGTGTTTCTCAACCTTGGCGACTTTAAGTCCCGTGGACTTCAACTCCCAGAATTCCCCAGCCAGCTGGCTGGGGGATTCTGGGAGTTGAAGTCCACGGGACTTAATGTCACCAAGGTTGAGAAATACTGCTCTAGACAGTGGGCAGAGTCAACCTGCAATATTGCATTCTAACCACTGCACCAAAAAATTAGAAGAGCGTGTGTGTATCTTTCAGTTCAGTGGTACCTCAATACTCATCATTAATTGGTTCTGGGAGGCATGGTGAGTATCAGAAATAATGAGTACCAAACCATTTTTTCCCATAAGGAATAATGTAGGGAATCATAAGGCAGCTGACACCAGCAAGTTCTAGCATGCTTTGTTCAGATTACCTGGACAAAATGTTCATGTCAAAATGTGATGAATACCAAATTTTATGAGTGTTAAAATCAGTTGAGTACCAAGGTACCAGTATTTGAAAGATTAGTCATAACTCTGTATATAATATAAAACATTTTATTTTTGAAATAAACTTTTATAAAGTTACAAAAAAAAATAGATCCATGCAAAAATCACAAGAGGTTACAACTATTTTATGGAACAACAAAATTCATTAAAAAAGCTATTGCAGATTGTGAAGAATGATTCTGAGCCAGCTCTAATTAGCCAGATCTTCAGCATGTATTGCACTACAATTCTCACTGTCTTTGGTAAACATGTCCAAAGAAGGAGCTTTGTGTGATGAAAGTTTAAGTCAAAAATATCTAGAAGGGAATAGTTGGGGAAGGTTGCTCCAAGTGATTCCTAGAACCATACGGGTCTACCTCAAACACAGAACTGAGCAGGGAATCGCAGACCACCCTCTTTCATTTGTAATTCTCAGAGTCCATCTTTTTTTACTACCCCACATATAAAATCCATTGGAAAAATCAAGTAATTCACAGTTCTAGTCAGTATAACTAAATTACCCTTTGATAATTGTCCTGACCCTAATTGGTTTGGAAACTGAGTAAGACCAAACATTGTATGCAGTTCCACTGAAGTTTCATGTGAATCATTGATTCAGCTTTCTTCTCTTGGTTAAGTGTCCCAGCTTTATACCTTTTCTATGTGAAGTGAGATGGATTTATTTTTAAGCCAGTGGAAAAGCCATACTCTTCATGTTTACACCGAAGTCCTCAGTGTATAATAAAATTTCCTACCAGAAAGATATATTCTTGCAATCCAAAGGAGGAGAGGTTCCATTTTAACCTAGCATAAAAAGAGTATAAAAAAGAAACTTCAAAAGCAGCAGTAAGTCTTTAAAAAGCACTATATAGCCATTGCCCTGTTGCATTATCATTTCACAGGTGTTTCCTTACCTAAATAGGGAAGCTGAATGGCCACTGTTAGACAAAAAAGCAATGGAAATGAGAGTGACTTCTGGCTTCCTGCTGGCTTCCCCATTGATTTTCCTTGTGGGAACCTGGCAGAAAGTGTTGAAAATGATAATCATGTGACTGTTGCTGACCATGGCAGTGGGGCATTGCAGTGGCCACAACTTTGCCAAATTTCAATCCTATGAGAGTAATAAGACCCAAACTTTGGATGCATTCTTTAAGTTAGCCCATTTGAGGTAGCTAATTCAAAAAAATTGGACTGATGTTACACCGTTTCACCTAACAGAAGGTTACAACTAGAGTTTTAGTAATACATAAATAGGAGATATTAGAGAAAATGATAAAAAGTTGCAAGCAGAATCTTTTTCCTCCAAGTGGGAACATGAATATCAAGTGAAATACATGAATGTATTTACATAAATACATAAATGGTAATTTGTGAGGTACACTTCATTTGATACAAGAATATAAACTAGGGAAAAATACAGCAAATGTTCAAACCATAATCTCTAGCCATAATCCTTTGAGCTAACTTTCTCTGGCAGCCAGAATATTTTTGCTGAGAACTTGTCTATTTTTAAAACTTAAAACAATATTGACTAGTTTTCTCAGAACATTTCTGCAACACAAGCATATTTACTGGTTTTAAACTCAGGAGAGAAAACCCTGCGGCTCAGAATGATCATACTGTGTGAGCTAAAAAGTGTTTCTCATCTGGGAATTTTATAGCAACACAACAATTTCAGGGCGTTCCTTCAGTCCCAGATGGATCTGCATCACCACCACAGGTTAGGAAATTGCTTGTTATTTTAAAATGTGGCTGAGGACCCCTGGGGGTCCCAATAGACTCTTTCAGGGCTTGGTGAAATCAAAATTATTCGGCAGATATTGAAGATATTTGCAAAAAATTAAAATAATATCTATTATTTTTATTAGTTAATTTTTTCATGAAAAACATTTTATCTTAATATCTAATTGGTTTAATATTGTTATTTTACATGAATAATATGAAATGCATCGGTTTTAATTTTTTAGAGTAGCAAGTTGACCAATAGAAGCAAATTTTTTTTTTGTTTTCTACACTTTTTAAAAGTAGGAAGAGGCCCCAAGAGCAAAACGTTTAAGAAACACTGGGCTAAACAGGAGATAAGTGTTGGTGATGAAATGTGGAGACGAGAGTTACGTCTCTCTAGGCTATGAATGGTAAAAGTGCCGATTGAGAAAGATAAGTTGAGCCCTGGAATTAGGGTGCTGTTTAGGATTAGGACAGTAGTTGGCGGCTTTTCAGAGGTACATTTAATGTTTTGTGGCTCTGACTTGCAACGTGGTTGGGTGTCACATGACTCTCACATGAAGGAGAAGTATGTATTTATTTTGTCAGGATGATTTCTTTTTTTTTTAATGCAGTAGACCTGTTTTAGGACTTAGACCACAATTTTCATCTGTTTCCCAACTATGTTGTCAGTTTACCACAGTTGGAGTCAAATAGAATGGGAATCTTTTAAAATAAACAACTATTTCAGTTATTTGTAGAGCTAGGCCGTTGGTGTTGACTTTAGAAATATTAAGCCCAATTCTTCTTTGACCTCAGAACTGGTCATACTTGTTGAGGTTGTTGGGGATTCTGCTTGAGCAACATCTAGGCAATTATTCTCCTTATGTCACTTTAATGGAAAAATCTCTCTTGTTAGTAATGCTAATTCCTTTTCTGATTTGTTGTGTTTGTGTGTGCAAGACTTAAATAAAGTATAATATTTCTTTCCCCACTCTCTTTTAATTAGCATAGAACATTATTTTCTTTTTGCTTAGTCACTATTATGGCTCCAGGTAGTTTATTGTAAACAAAAACATATTGGAAAACATGAGGAAATACCGAACAGCAGGCCACCCGAAAACAACAACAAATTCTGATTGCTCAATGTAAAGCAAGTACATACCTTCATTTATAAGCAGAAGGAAGATTAGGAATACCTCTGGCGAGGTATTCTTTCACTGCCCTACAGCAATTGGTTCAAAAGTCCTAGCTTAAATGTAGCCATAGTTTTTTTTCCTGTGACAGACATACACAAAAATGGACCTAATGGGAGGATCAAAAGCTTTGGTGTAAGTTTCCTATGTTTTGCCTTCCCTCCAAAAAATTCAAGGTAGTCTTTACAGTACTGTATCTCCCACTCACTCATTTGTTATTTCCTCTATAGCAGGGTTGTCAAAGTCAGTTTTATTGAGGGCTGCGTCAGGGTTGTATTTGACCTCGGGAGGCCAGGGTGGAAGTGAGTGGGGTGGAAGTGGCCAGCTAGATGTCACTCGTGTCAGTGCCTGTGGTGGCCCGAGTGAACTGCCAGTGAAAACAGGTTCCTGAGCTCCGTTTTCGGCTGCCATGACCTCTTGCAACCCTTTGCCAATGAAAACGGAGCTTGTGTAGCTCCGTTTTCATTGGCAGAGGATTGCAGGAGGCCATGGCAGCCAAAAATGGAGCCCAGGAGCCCATTTTTGTTGACAGAAGCACCATGGGCTGGTCCTTCACTGTTTAAGGGGGGGCCATGCGGGCCAGATCTAAGTACCCCACGGGCCCCTAGGCCTTGAGTTTCAGATTCCTGCTCTATAGTAATCCTATTAGGTGAGTGGGTAGGTGTCTGACATTTCTGCTATGATTGTTGAGCCAGTATTTCTTAGTTTTTTGGAATTTTGTTTTTAGTTTTTTACATCTAAGTATTGTTTTTATATGTGTTGAAAAAAATGTCCTTCTGGGTTCGGCTCCAAGTGGGAAAAAGACACTGGAGACATGGAGGCTGCTTGGAAAGATGGTTTTAATGGAGGACAGGACCACATGGCTTGAGTCCTGAACAGAAAAGGTGATCACATGCTTCAATGTTGGTGGAGAAGAGAAGAGAAGGGAAGGGGAGAAGCTGAGTCCCTGGTTTTATGCCCTCAGGCCTTTGATCTTGAGCTTGTATTCTGATTGATTGTCAGACTCCCATGGGGCCATGCAGGGGCAACTCTCTAGGCTGCATTTTGAATTCAGGTTTGGTTGAGTTCTCAGATGCCATGTGGGGAGTTGGGTAAAGGGCCAATGTTATCATGCCTCAATTCCATCCCCCTGGAGCTGAAGTAGAGAACTCTTTATTATGTAATGGGACTGGCTTGGCCTTCTTAATGTCCCATTGACAAAGTGGGTGGAGGCAGGAAGCTACAGGGAGCTATTCTCAATTTAAAACATGTTTCTTCCTTTTCACATCCAGGGAAATATAATAGTCTGCCTTTTCAATATTTCCTAGGATATTTCATTTTTCTGGGAGAGGGCTGGGTGATAACTTTCCACACATGTAAGCAAACATCAAAATGGGGCAGCCCTTACAATTTTTCAGCTCACAGTGAAAATACAAGAACCTGTTCAATGAAGCAAACTTTGCCATCGATCCTCATCTGGGAAAGAAGGCCTCTGCATAATTTATTTCAAGTCGTAGGAAAATAATAGATTTTTCATTTGCCATTGGTTTCTATCAGATCCAGCAGTGTGGCTGAAGAGCTTACTCAGTGCTTCTGAATTCAGCTTCGATTCCTTCTGATGCTTAAAAGAAAAAAAATCCTTCTAAAATGAGATGGCATCTGCCTCACAGAAACTTAAATTTTGAGTTTGGGTTGGAATTGAAGGCAGAGAGATTTGGTGCAATGCAGAAGATGTGGGTGGGATGTTTTTTAAAGAAAGTTGGATAATTGCTGGGGGGGGTGTTAGGACTGAAAATAGCTTGAGGATTCACTGCTTCTCTTTCTGATAGCTTCTTTCCTTCTTCACACCTTCTACTGGAGAAGAAGGGACCCCGTCCTCTTGTCAGAGGTTTGAACAAATGGACAGTTGTGGAATCCTTGGTGCTCTTTGAAGTTGGCTGCTTTTATGCAGATGTTTCATTGTCTGCCTAGGTAACATCTTTAATGCAAATGGACAATTTGCAGATAATTTTCAAAAGGAGGTTGAGGGCCTCTGGGTGTTGGTGTAGTTGGTGCAGTTACTTGCTCTGTAAACACAACTGGTTTCAACAGCATCACGTTGATGTAATACGTTAATCCAGGTGCTACAGCCATTAGCAGTTATTACTGGAGATTATAACTGCAGTGGTGTCTGGTTTAAAACGAAAGTATTTCTGTGAACAAAAGGGTTCATAACAGGAAGAGGTGCTGCTATATATATTCCTGACTTTTCTCAATTGTTAGAGTAAGGCTTAAGAAGTGATGCATAACCAACCGTGTGTGTGTGTGTGTGTGTGGTAGGCCGGTTACATGTTGCTATTTTCTGTTTCACCCCAAGAAAAACAAATGTAAATATATCAAAGCCTTCCCCATAATTTCTTCATCCCTGGAAGGGGAAAAAAAGTGATGTGCAGAAGCTCAGTCAGGAATTGACAGAATAACAAAATGAATTTGCTTGACTAAACTGGGATATCTGTGAAATGGGCTTCTTTTATTAATTATTTGTTCTCTGCTATGGCTTTCCTCACTTACAGTCCTTGTGGTTATATTGAGTAGAGGCTGAAGGGCATGCAGTCCTAACGTGTCCTTGAGTTGTGCACAATCCAACAAACTTTTCAGAGAGAATTGCTGAATTGATTTCCCAGAAAAAAACATGAGCAGTTGCCACAATGGGTATACTTTCATCAGTTCTGTAATTTGAGAGAATTTCTCTAGAGCCCGACCTCGTAAGATGGTGGGAAGGTTGCTGGATTCATGTGATTAAGGGTTTAGGCTGCCCATTTTTCTATGAAGACTGTGTTTCTTTCAACTGCCTCTTATTTCCTTACCCATGCTGATTCAGACTCTGTATATTACAAGTAGTCCTTGACTTACAACCAGTCATTTAGTGATCATTTAAAGTTGCAGAGGCACTGTACAAAAGTGACTTATACTCGGTTTTCATGCTTAACCACTGTTGCAGCATCCCTGCAGTCACATAATCAAAATTTAGACTCATGGCAACTGGCATGTATTTATACGGTTGCAGTGTCCCAGGGTCATGTGATGATCACCTTTTTGTGACTTTCTGATAAGCAAGTCCAAGCAAATCTGATAAGCAAATTAACTACCATGTTAAGTTAACTTAACAGCTGCAGTGGTTCACGTAACAACTGCAGCAAGAAAGATGGTAAAATAGTACAAAACCCACTTAACAACTGTCTTGTTTAGCAATGAAAATGTTGGGCTCAATGGTAGTTGTAAGTCAAGCACTACTTGTATTTGGAAACAGTTGTCTTACTTCTAAGTGAACATATTGTTACTCTTTCATTTTCATCTATGGTACCTTTCTTTGGGCAATGCAACCTTCCTTTAGGGCATGCTGCAACATATAGGCAATATAGATGACAGAACTCGTATCTCTTATGCAGATCTGTTGTATGATCAGGTCATACTTCAGTCAATGACCATTCATTCCTGCCTTTCAGCTGTCTTATTCATATCTAGCAAATAAGTGTTCTGCATATTTCTGAGAAAATAAATTTGTACAATCCAGGCATGTGTTTTGTCTTGAGTATTAGTAAAGGCCCTATAAAACTAGATATTTTACTTTTGTTTGGATTTTTTATTTTTATTTTGTAAGGCCAGTTCACTAAAAATAATATTTTAGCATTTCTCTTTTAAATTGTCAAGAACAGACAACTGCTTAGAGCAACCTTGTAGCCGAAAGGTTTTGACATATAATTTTGCAGCAGCTAGTTGGCTATGTTAAGCTTACTCCTGAATTTTTAAAACAACCTTGATATTTCTGCAATGGTGCCCTATCTTATTTAAATCAGGGCTCCACTGAGGGTTTTCATATGTGATGCTTAACATTTACATTTCCTTAGATTGTTTTGTATGAGGCATGCAGAAATTTAATTGAAACAATTTATTTTGCTGCTGCAACATCAACAATAATTATTTGCTCCAGAGACACTAAGTGTCATTCAAACTTGCTTTTTAGTCTTGTGGTAATTAACTTGCTGTTTAGTGCCTTTTACAATTACATGTTTGGAAAGTGTTCAGCATGTCCATTCTAAAATGTTGATGATTTCCCAGTAATTGTGAAACAATATTTATTTTTTAGGGAAATGGAATAAGCAAAAGACCCATTTTACAGTACCTGAACTAAAATAAGGAAATAAAATTGTTGTATATGTAGGTTGGAAAGTAGACAAGTTCTTGATGAATGCTGTGTTCAGAACTATTTGTAATATTCAGTTCATTCCATGATCCCAAAGATATTATTATAGTTTCCCCAACTTCGGAATTTTCAGATAATTGGATGCTATTTCCCCAATTCTGGGGCAAGAACTCTTTAGTAGATAAATGAAAATTATGTTATCCAGCATATCTGGAAAGTACCATGTGGGGTAAAGTTGGATTTTTCAAAATCTATATAAAAATATCACTTTTTAACTTTTTACATCATTCCTTTGCTCTGCTTGTAAACAGATCCTAGAACTGATGCATGTATCTGTCCGCCCTGTGCCAACTCAGTGAAGCGGTTGACGTGATGTGCCAGTGCCTCGAGGCTGTTAGGGACTGGATGGGGCTTAACAAGCTTGTACTCAATCCAGATAAGACCGAGTGGCTGGTGTGTTTCCCTCCTACTAATTGGCCAAGTGTTCCATCTCTCAGGCTGGGGGGTCAAACAGTACGCCCCTCAGACAGGGTTCGCAATCTGGGAGTCCTCCTGGACCCACAGCTGACTTTTGAACACCACTTGTTTGCTGTGACCAGGGGGGCATTTGCCCAGGTTCGCCTGGTGCACCAGTTGCGTCCCTACCTGAACCGGGAGGCCCTCACAACAGTCACTCGTGCCCTTGTGACCTCTAGACTGGACTACTGCAACGTGCTCTACATGGGGCAGCCCTTGAAGAGTATTCGGAGACTTCAGCTTGTCCAGAATGCAGCCGCGCGAGCGATCGTGGGTGTACCTCAGTTAACCCACATTACACCTATCCTCCGCGAGGTGCACTGGCTGCCTATCGGTCTCCGGATACGCTTCAAGGCACTAGTCGTTACTTATAAAGCCCTTCATGGTATTGGACCTGGGTACTTGAGAGACCGCCTGCTGCCAATTATCTCCATTAGACCGATTAGATCCCACAGATTAGGCCTCCTCCGAATTCCATCCGCCGGCCAATGCCGACTACCCGGAGGAGAGCCTTCTCTGTGACTGCTCCGACCCTCTGGAATGAACTCCGCGTGGAGATTCGAACCCTCACCACCCTCCAGGCCTTCTGCACAGCCCTTAAAACCTGGCTGTTCCGACAGGCCTGGGCTAAAGAGCTGTTGCCCCCGTCTCGAATGGTATGACTGTTGTGTTTTAAATTATGCATTGCTATGCTTTGTTTTTTTTTTTTTTAACTTTTTGTCTGTATCCCCCTTCCCTGGTTTGAGTTGTGAGCCGCCCTGAGTCCCCTTGGGGGGGGGGGGAAAGGGCAGCATATAAATACAATAAACTGAACTGAACTGAAAACAAAAATAAAAACAGGTGAAAAGTGTAATATATTTCAAGTAATTTTCTAGCAAGTCAGAATAAAACATTGATCCTTATTAGGAGGTGAAGGTGACTGCAAAGAATCCATTGTGAATTGGATCATGGCTTATTTATTTTTTTCCAGCAACAGGAATTTAATTTCTGTTTAGATTGCTAAGAAATCAGTTTCTATATGTAGACAGCTTTACATCTTGCACTAAGGTAATGCAGTGTGTGAACTCAGCTATGAGATCTGCAAATGTCCAGATGATTATGAGGTGGCAGCAAAAGGTTGGGATGTTCTGTATCTATTTGTTGCCTTCTCATGGTGATTGCATTTTTGCAACACCTGCATTAAGCAGTCCTGAATGATGAACTGTGAATCTAGCCTTGTTTGCCCATGTGAATATCATCCTAAGCTTCCAGATAGAATTTGCTCGAGAGGGTTTTCATCTCGGCTGCCTTTGAAGACCAGGGAGGGAGATGAGATGCTTGTCACTGTGACACTCCTGGGCCTTTTATATCTGGGAAAGATACTCTGTGACACCCAGAGAGTGGGAGGAGACAGCAGCTCCTTGGAGGTCATTGTTGATAAATATTCAGTGACTACAGCTCTTGGAAATAAAGCTCGTCCTGCTTCCACCTTCAATCTGCCTCTATTCTCTGCAGATTTTTGCCTTTTTTCTCCCTGTTACATTGTAAAACCAGACCAATTTCAGTTCCCAATTGGCTTCACATGTTTGCAAGATTATGGTAACTGTGTAAATTAGATATTGCAGCATAGCTTGGGAAGTAACAATGCCTGATGATTAGAAGTGGCTTGTTGGAATGTTTTAGTGGTTGCTTTAAGTCTTTGGCTTCTAGGTGGAATGGATTTAGGAGGTAGGGATGTATATCACACAGCTGAAAAGTGAAAACTATGTGGCAAAGAATATATTACACTGCTTTTAACAACCCTCAAGGAAACTAAAGCACATTTGTTTGTTTTAGTTGCATTTGTGTGCACACCGACATGTGGACATCAGAACAGGAGAGTTTTTTTGAGGCTCACCTTTTTCTTACTACCCCCAAATGACCGGTATGTGGAGCTATGTGCTTTTAGTTTTGGAAATCCCTTTGCATTGGCATTCCACTGTAGGGTGAAAAAGAGAGTGCCAGAAAGAGAGCTATAACCCTCTCTGGTACTTCCAGGGTTAATTCTTCTTTACTTTGAGATTAGAAATTAGCTTGGCTGACCAACCATTGGTGGCTTCTTTCAGTTGTCTATTGCTCTGCCTGTCTCTTAGCAGTGGCTACAATTTTGGGATTATTTCCTCCCTCTCCCCCTATGTAGCTGTGATTGGTACAGCCCAAGCCGGCTCCAAGGCTGGAATCCTATGAGATTGTAGCTCAGACGGAGAAACTATGAAATGCTGGTGGCCTCAGGGACTGTAGCTTCCTCTTCTATCGCCCCAGGTATATCCTGGAGATTTCTTGGCCCATGATTGGGTAGAAGACCATGGGATGCCCCTTCTTTAGTTTGTCAGCTTCTTGGTTTCCAGGTGGAAGAGCTGTCCAGTGAGGTCTTGGTATTGCCAGGTCTGTAAATGCTTTTGCAACCCTTTCCCCCCTTCCATTTTTTTTCCTTAGGGTGACTAAATGACTTGAGACGGTGAAGCTTTTTATTGGTATGGAGTTAAGAGATACTTGACAAGCCAGTCTCTTGTAAAATTGAAGTGACAATAACTGTGCTGGTGGGATGCCTTATAAGGCTTTTGACAACATAAGAAAGAAGAACTTGTTCATATTGCTGCTGGAAGTAAATGCCTAATAGTTATTGGAAGGACGGGCAAGTTCTCTCTCTACTATTTAGGTATGTTGGAGTTTATGCTGAGAAGGGGAGTTTCAAAGGAGTGGGAGGAGAGATTTTGGTAAATAAGAACCCAAGTTAACAGTTCTACAAATTCATCATTCAAGGAAGATCCATTTACCAATCTAGTTTGGGCAAATTTGTTCATCTCCTTCTGGAGAAGATATGTGGGGGGACTTAAAGACATGGCTCTTAGAGTTGACCATAACTATTGGTACAGAATGCATTTTCTTTCTCTTTTCCATGCAGAAAATCCCATGTAATTGAGAAACCAGTAAGGTCCTCTTTGCTTTCTGAATTAGACTTAGACATCATCTCTTCCAAAAAAAACACTTATTGATAACCATATCAGTTCCTTGTTTTGTGCTTAATTTTAATTAGGCTTGATACTTCTTGCAATATTCTGAGTAAACTTTAGGATGATGACTTTTCTTGACTTTTCTTTTTTAGGAAAAAATGCCTGTTTGATTTTCTAGTCAATTTCAAATTTGTCCTCTTTTTTTTTTCCCCACCTAACTTTTATAGCCAAAGCCACTTTTCTCTCCACTCTTTAAAAGCAAGAAGAGAAGGGTATTAATGACAAGATATCTGTCAGTTTTGTCTTTTAAAAAATAAAGAAAGATAGCTTGTTCTTGTACAGTTTAAGAATGTCTCATCTTTGGAATAGTGACATTTTGATTACAATAAAAATGTATGGATAATACATACAATTGAATGGAGCAGTAATAAGAAAACCATGGCTTATAGCCAGGCATAATATTTGTTTAGTCCTCGCCAATATTTGCTTACACAGTGATGGAAATGGGTATGTTCAGTGGGAATGCTACCTTTATAACTCAAATTAAGTTGAGTCAGAGAATGGACTTGCTCTATACAGCAGAGAATAGCACTGCAACCTGAAATAAATGGCAACTCACAGAAAAAGAAGTTTTCAATCAGGTATATCATTTTGTATTTTCAGGGTTTTTATACCAATGGAAAAATGGCTATCCTGCACTTCTTAGTGGATTATTTTTCAGTTAAATGAAAAAGTTACAATAGTAAGAAAACTTAATCTACCATACAACAATGGTCTGGAAAGGTATTGGAGAAGTCTGTGTTCTGTGAACGAGACAGCATAGCTGTCAAGAAAGATTTTATCTGGAAACAAACTTGTTCCTTATCTTGTGATCAGTTGGGTTTCAAGAATGATTTCTGGTCTTGGAGAGAAATGAAAGTTCATAAGGAATGAGATGCTCCTTCCTGTTTAACAGAAAGCATATTCAGGTTCTAAATAGAAGAAAAAAATTAAAAATAACCACCACCAGGACACTCCTTTGATTTTATATGCTTTCAGAAATAATTGTCAACTACATTTAAATCTACATTTATTTATATATTTAAGGCATACAATTTTAAAATATCAGAATACTTTTTTTTCAGAATTACTATCTTTAAGAAAAACTGACTATTTCAAGGAAGATCAAAATATTAATCTGAAAACCTTTTTACCTGGTAGTGCTTGACAAAGAAATTGTAGCTCTCTAAACTGATAGAATCTCCCTTTTTCACAGTGAGGCCAAAATAGTAGCATATAGCAGAAGAGTGGGAGCATATCATGCTTTTTGACTTCACAAAAAAGATTTTATTTTTATTTTTTGGGAAACACAAGTCCCCTGTGCGTGTGAAGTGGGGGGATGGGACAGCATGGTTAACTTGCATAGAACAAGAAAAATGTATGATAACACTTAAATCAGATGTAGTATCTCTCTGACAGTTGCCAAAAAGGTGTCACAATAATTTCATAATACACCTCTTGAGAAACCTCACATTTGGCATGTATTCTATTAGCTACCAGGATTTTCAAAAGAATGCCATGAAAAGCAATGCAAGATGAATGTAATATTGACCTAGTAGTATCTATAATTTAGTATCTATAATTTGGTGAAGGCATTTCTTCATAAAACAGGAAGTTGACCTGGTACAATTTGGTCAGCCTTCTCCAGTTTAGTGCCTTCCACATGTATTAGGACAGGGGTATCAAACTCGTGATGACACGTTGTCATGTGATGTATCACAACTTTTCCCTCCTTCACTAAACCTGGGGCAGGTGTGGCCATCACGTGATGCATTGGGCTGCAGACCATGAGTTTGACACCCTGTATTAGCACTACAGCTTCCAGAATTTTTAGCTAATGTGAATTTAAGAAAAGATAGTTCTTTCCCAAACTGGTGTCTTCTGAATGTATTGGGGCTGCAGCTCCCTGAATTCCCAATCAGCATAATTATTTAGAGCAGTGTTTCTTAACCTTGGCAACTTTAAAATGGGTAGAATTCCAGAAATTCTGGAAGTTGAAGTCCACCCATCTTAAAGTTGCCAAGGTTGAGAAATACTGGTCTAGAGGGCACCAGGGAGAGGAAGACCAGAATTAATCATGCTGAGGATAGGGCAGGAAGTAAAATAAGAATGCTTTGTCTTCATTTCTCTAAGCTTTTTGAGGGCAAGTATGAAGACCAAGGTTTAAAAATCCCCCCCCCCCCATTTTTGCTGCAAAATTACAAGGGTTGGCAGTCTGGGCTTAGAATCAGTGATTTTCAATTGAGAGACCGCTCAGCCAATGTGAAGCCCTGTTCTGAAGCTGCTGTGAATGGGGGCAGAATGGGAGTGGTGGGAAATTTGTGTTGCTCAGGCTGTCCTTGAAGCTCACACGACCAGCTGTACTTGCCTGGGCCCCTCATGAGATCAAGACAGATGCTGGCTTTGATAGAGCTGCCAAGCTTTAGCCTGATAATTGGCACAGCCCTTCCTCAGCCCTGCTGGTTTCTCTTAATGAATTGGCTGTTTGCAGTGTACACAGAGATCACATTAGAGAGACATGTGATGGTCATTAATAAAGCATGATGGAGTTTATCTCAACGTAGCCTATGCCTGAATCAAGAGTTAGAGAGAGGAGGGTTCGTCTCTGCAAATATTTCTTCCTGCCATATACCTACTACCATATACCTTACTATTTAAGCTGGACTTAGGAACCTGGAAGGATGCAAGGGCTATAAACGAAATTTGACAGATGTGATCATGGCCTGATGCTGTCCTGTTATCACCCAGCCAGATATTAGACTTGTGTGGGCTCACTGAATTCTTATGTATCTTAAGTGGACTTGGAGATGAATGAGCTCAGAGGCCAAACTAGTTGTTCTTGCATTGCCCCACTGTTCTGTCTGAGTGTGGTGCTAGCAAAACCTGTTCTGTGGTTTGTAAGAGAGTAGGAATGGGGTTACTTGAAGCTCTGAGGAATAGGCTATTAATAGCAATAGGGTTTACACCACTTAAACACAAAAAGCATGGAAAATCTGCCTGCTAAAATATTATCTCATCAGCCACTGTTCTGCAGCTGTTTCTAGGGTGCAGTCAAATCCTCCTAGTCCTGTTTATTTATTTGTTTGTTTATTCTGTCATATTTGTATAGCCACCTATCTCACATAAAGGAGACTGGGTGATGTACAACACTATCAAAAAAGAAATCAATACATAAGAACAGTCATAATGAAAACATAATTATGAAAAGACACACAAACAAGAGAAGATGTTATTAACCATAGTAAGAGAGCCATTGCAAAATCTCCCTGGTCCTCTGGGACTCCCCAGGCATGACAACAGAGCCAGGTCTTTAGGGACATGTGAAATGTGGAGAAGGGATGGAGATGACCTCATTTGCGGGGGGGGGGGGGAGGGAGGAAGGAAAGAGAAGGGCAAGCTATTACTTCGCAGCCGGCTGAGACACCAAGGTAAGAATTCTAGTTATCGCAGCTACGATTGCTAAAAAGTGGGCAACTGTATCCCATTTCAAAAACAATGTTTCTAGGAATATTATATACAAACAGGCTTTGACAATCTAAGAGAGTCTTCCTCTAGTTTTAAATACTCTTGAGGTTGCAAAAAAATGCTTCATGTGAAATTGTCACATTCCTGGTCCATTTCCTGTTGACCATCATTACCAAACCTTGCATCCCCATCGCTATCCACCTAAGACAGGGGCAGAGTCCAACAGGGGAAACTCCAGAGACTGGTTGCTTTCCTGATACCTTAGGATGTCTAAGGATAAAGGCAGGATTTATGGGTTGGTATATGGATTCTTTGGGAAAAGACTCCAAACCCCTAGGTCCAATATCTGGCATCTCCAAGTAGAACTGGGAAAAGTCCTTTGTTCTAATTCCCTGGAGCACAGGCATCCTGGATGAACATTCATTTCGAGTTGGGGGTAGCCATTGCATTTTATACATTGCTTTTTTCCTAAAAGTGTCAGGGCTAAGACAAAAACATAATTGAATTTATTGAAAAATGTTATTAAAATTACTTCAGTAAAGTTCTTTTAATATAATCACTCCACATCTGCTTAATAATTTTCCTTTCTGCTACATTAAAAATAACAATTGACCATAATATTTGGTGGGGATTTGGAATTACACCCAAGGCTTTGGGGAGGGGGGGCACATACAACTCTGGCATGGCTGGTCATTCATGTTAGGGATAGATAGTAGTAAGCCAGTAGTAAATTAGGTTGAAGGTAACTAGTTTCGTTTCTATGTACATTAATTAATGCTTCCCTGTGGTTTATGTAAACTGCATTTGGTATTGATTTTTGAGAGATTTATAGAGGTAATTTCAAGAGATAAATTGTTCTCTGCTACAATCATGTTACCCACCCTCCTTTTTGACCTTAACCTTACTTCTCCTGCTACCATAACTACCTGATGCAATTTCCAATCTTTCAGGCCACTAATGAATTTCCTTGAATGTTTTACATATGCAATTATTACTGATTACGAATACATGTTTAGAATAATATATTTGAGTGATGACCAAAAAGGGTGTGAAAAGGAAATGAACATTTTGAGAATACCTGGCTCGGGTGGGTCATGACCAGCACTACAGAGAGTAATTGCTTGGGAGAAGGTAACAAGTATACACATGAACAAGTGGATGATGGCAGAGGTCAACCAAGGAATGCCAGAATGGGCAGCACATATTTATCACAAATTGAATGTTTCTTGAATGCCTGCACTTATGACAGCCTCTGACAAGGCTGAGATGTCTAGCTTGGCCAAGGGGACAAAACCTGAAGGTAGACTGCAATCCTTTCATGAGGCGACTACTTGATAATGGCTAAACTCTTTTGTGTGCTGTCCTGGTTTGTAGGATGGGCAGCTACATAAATTGGTAAATGAAATGAAATAAGAAAAGAAAGAAAGAGAGAGAAAGAAAGAATGAAAAAGAAATAAAAATGCATGCATGAATGAATCTGGATAAAATGTTGCTCATTGGAATTCAGAAATATAATATAATATAAAGCTTTAAACTACCTACCTCTGGACAGCAGGTTTAAGTCCCATGTGAAGAAGTTGGCAGAACTTATCCAGTTATCCAGTTCTATTTTGTACAGACAAAATGGACAGAGAGAAATAATGTATCATATCAACACTTGACTCCTGTGGAACTATGAGCTGCCATTGGACACTCTGTTTATCCATGGTAAACAGTTTAATACGTAAAGAGGACATATGTGAAGAAAGTGTGGCATGGTAGTTAAAGCATTAGTCAAATGATAAAAAGACCCAGGTTTAAGCTATTTTCAGCCACCAAAGGTTACGGATGACTTTAGACCAGTCACACTCTCTCAGCCCAACTTCCTCACAGTGTTGCTATTGTGGGAACAGAGAGAAAGAGGGATGCTGCTTTCAACTCTTGTACAAAAAATAACAATTCAACCAAATAAATAAATTACAGTATATGCTCCTGAGGTACCTTTTTAGCATTTACCAAAATTATTTTCTGGGCTGTTTAGAGCAGCAGTCCCCAACTTTTCGGGCTATGCAGACTGGCTGGGGTGAGGTGGTGGGAAGGATTCCATGCAAATTGCAGGCAAGCGTGCCTGTGCAGCTCCATTTGTGTAAGTGGCAGGCATGTGTGTCTGCCGCTTGCACAAATGGAGCTTTGCAGGCACGCACGCTCGCCTGCTGCTTGTCCAAGTGGAGCTGTGTGTGCATGCAGGCACACTCACCCACCACTTCTGCAATCCAGTTCCGAACAGGCAGAAGCCTGATAGTGAGCCGGAGCCAGAGGGTTATGGATCCCTGGTTTAAAGCATTTTAAAAAGAACAATGCAACTATACAAGCAGTTTTTTAAATGTGGAACTGAATAGTAGCATTAACCTCATGGATTTTCAGCTTGCTTCTCCCTGCTAGGAAAAAGGAACACCTTTCAACGGACCCTGGATACAGTTATTTTCCTTTGAAAGATTGTAGATAACATTAGCTGGGATATTTTGGTAGCTTGGAAAAAAATGGTGCTGAGGAAGCTGTTGAAAGAGAGAAATACACATCTCCACATGGGTGTAGTATTGTGGTGTGTGACCCATCGTGTTGTGGTTGGGACTCATAATTGTTTCTTACGTGTTCTGAGTCCCCCCACCCCACCTTCCATTCAATCCCTTTCCTTTGGCCTCCATGTAGTTTGCTTTATTTTAGGAACATTGAGATCCGTATACATTCTGTGTGGATGGAAAGCTACAATGAAAGGAGATGCAGTCAATGCTGGTGGTTCTGTGTTTTTACTATTTACTGGGCCCCTCGTGCAGAGGGAGTTGGAGAAAGGAATTACTCTTGGCCATCTCTCCCTAGTTTTCTCCAGCACTCCCACCCCCTGCCTGTGCCTCGAGCTAGGAGGGACTGTTCTGTTGCAGCAGCAGAGGGGAAAGGTCTGATCTGCAGGCAACAGCTCTCATTAAAGAATGAAGAAGGCCTGAATTTTGAAAGCACAACAAAATGGAGCAGTTTGGGAGCAGTTCGTTCTTGCAATGTTATCCCTGAAGCCCAGGATAGAGGCTGGTTGATTTCTCCCAAGGGCTTGCTCTTGGCCTCTGCAGTCTATATAGGAAAGAGCAGGTTGCCAGGTTCTTTTTAACAGGACAAAGGATGTTTGTTCTTTCAGTGTCTCTGGAAGACAGATAAGATACTGATTTCCAAACTGACGTGTTAGTTCTATACTAGTTAAACCTAGCAAGGTAGGACTTTGGCCTTTTGATTTTGATTGGGAAGGATTTCCCCTGGCTGAAAAGAGGCGGTTGTGTACTATATTGAAAGTGATGGAAAATAATTTTTAAAAAGGCCTGTTTCTCTTGCCTGGCACCTTCAATAGCATTCTCTTGTCCTTATCACTGCCAGAAGACCGATAGAAAATTCTACTACTAACCCAGTGTTCCACATATCCTAAGCAAATTTAGGACTCTCAAAATGATTGTGAAATTCTGAGCTTTGCTGTCCAGACAACTTAAAAGTTACTGAAATGGAGAAACACCAAGCTAATGTCTTAACCAAGCATGGCAGACATTAGAACTTTCTACTTTGAGAGAAGAAGCAGCAATGGTTTTTCCCCATTAAAATTTGGATGGCCAAATCCTATGAAAAGTCCCCTTACTATATCTGATTGCAGATCTTTTTATTTCACCTTTGGCATTTCCCATGCATACCCAAGGGAAATTCAGATACGAAGTGCCACTTCAGTGTATGTGTTTCAATAAACACTAAGCCCATTTAATGATTTGTTTTTTCTGCATTTGAAGTCAGTCTTGGTAACTCTATATTTGGAATAAGATAGCAACAACAACAAAAACCCCTATGGCCTGGGTTTCCATTGGGGAGAAGACGTGAAATAACTTCTTGGCTTTGATCATTCACTATTATCTAAGGCCAGTCCATTTCTTTAGTTTCCTACCTGGGGAGGAGGAATAGCAGCTGGGTTGAAAAGGTGAGGTGTATGCTTTTTATGCTATCTACAAAAATAGTGCATGTTCATATGGTGAAAGAAATGAGGTTCTTTCATGTGGAAGAACTATGCGGAAGGAAGGCTGTTTTCATTATTAGGAGGGGGATTTCCAGCTTACATAAAATGTAAAGGTTAGAAATCTGGGGCTTTCTCTCTGGTATCTGAGTGCTGCAGCACCCAACAGGGAAAGTTGGTATGAAGATGCTTTTCAAATGTTGACAGGCTCGTGGAGAGAGAGAGATATACACATTGACAGCTGTCATTTGATTCTGGAGCTCATTTTATTTCTAATGATGGGCCCTTAGGGACAGATGGACAAATCTGATCTGGAGACAGATAGCACTTCTTTTAGGACCAATAGAAGAGAATATAAGTAGCTCAGGATTGAACTGTGGAGTCCTTGTGATCTCTGAACTTGGTTGTTTATTTATTGCCTTCAAAAAATAAAAAAAGTGCCTTCAGAAAATATAGTGCATCCAGAAAACAAAGACCTAAACATTGATGAAGATGAAATTATGGATTCATTCAAAGTCACAGTACTCTTTATGTTCATACATCCAAAACTCGTGAAAGAATCCATAGCAACAGTATTACCCAACATGCCAGACCTAGCCAATACACTAAGATTCAAAACCCAAAATCATGGTTCCATCAACCTCTGCCTCAGTGCTTTCAGTTTGATGGACACATATATCAACAAATTAGAATACCACCTGTGGGTTCTCAAGACTCATAGAAAAGAGTGTAACCCGGCATCTAGAAATTATAGCACTGCCATTCATACAACCAAAAGTATAAATCCAGAAGGTAGACGACAGCTTAACATCATGATAAAGATGGAACAATTAAAGAAGACACATGAAAACAATCAACAGTATCTTGGAATAAAATTCACAAGAGAAGAAAAAATAACAACAACACACTACCCTGAATATACTGTAAATGCATCATGGCAACCCAGAATGCCAGAAAAAGAAAATAGACTGCTAACTTTATCAAAAAGTGCCTGATTAGTTAATTCACTAAAGCACCACCACACAGGCTACGTAAAGGACAACACTACCACGTATCAAAAGCAACTCAGAAGTCAGAGATTATTACAACACATGGCATCACCATAATACACAAACCAATAAAAGCCCTCCAAAACAAGTTAAGTAAACCAAAGGACCCCAAGAAGAAAAATCAGCAGTCATCTACAACATGCAGAGTAAGAACTCACTCACAGTCAGAGGATACAATGAAAGCTCCTTGATCATACAACACATGGACAATCAACAATAATTTCAGCTGGGAAACTATGAGCATTCTAGACCAAGCTAAATCCAAAGTGTTAAGAAATTCCTGGAAGCTTGACATTCAGACAAATCAACCATCAATAGGCACATAGTCAATCAAAATATAAGCAGGAAACAAAAAGAGCAGAACACATCCTCTCCAGAAGCGTATGCCCAGATAAGCAAGGATTAACACCAGATAATCAAGCAGAAAACAATACCCAAATCAAGGAACTTCCAGACAACCATACCCCTACCAATACTGGCAGGGAAAACTACTATATATAAACAGGGAGCAAACGCCGCACTGAGTAGCACTGATGGTGTTCTTTAGTCATGTGATGAAACATTTGCAAGCAAACAATTAAACTCAGAGAACACTCCACTTTTTTTTAGGAAGCTATTTCTTATTTTTAATGTGGACTCAATCTGTAACAAGCAAATTTGGCATGGGTTCCTGCATTGAGCAATATGAAGCCAGAAATGAAAATAAAACCAAGCATGCTTCACACAAATGTTCATATTTGTTTTAATATATATTTGTTAGTAGACCCAGGTCCCTCCTAACCAGTTTGAATACTAAAATTGTCTTTAGTATCAGACCTCTAGTGGACCTGGGACATGCGTCCTAACGGCATATTTTTCAAAATATGAAGCTAGAAATAATTTTTGAAAACTATTCACAAAGAACAAGTCTGTTTCTCTTGTAAAGAGGGGGAGCTGAAGGAACTAATGCTGGGCATTTCTAAAATACATTATGGAATGCTCTCACACCCTAGTCGACATAGTTAGCAGTTCTGAACTGATTTCTAAGGCTATTATGGGAGGACATTGAATTGGTTAGCAGAGGGGTATGTATGATATGTGTGATACAACTTCAGTAAGCTAAAGTCACCTTCCCTTAAATATGCCAACTGGACTGGGGCGGTATTATGAAAAAGCTAATTGTCTTGCAATACCATTAATTCAGTGAAAGTCTGCTGATGTCCAAGATCTGCCGATGAGTCTGAGTAAACTGAGGTCTAGTACTGCAAATTTATGTATGGTCTAAGGAGAGAGAAGATGTTATTAATATCTCTCTGGTTCCTCCTGCTTCTCAGGCCTAGTAGCTTTTCCTGTCTGCCTGATTGCTGTCTTCCTTGCATCCACAGAGATTCACGGAGGGCCGAGGTCCCGGCAGTTGCAACCTGCACGTTCTCTCCCAGGACCTTCCCACTGCCTGAAGCATTTTCCCGTTGACCTACGGACCTCCATGGATGGCAAGTACAAAGAGCTTGCTGAGGTAGGTTGCTTATTCCTCACTAGTTGTGTGTGTGTATGTGTATGCACCGTTCACTGTAGAACAAGGGCTGTGAAATGAACATGTAAAAATCATGCAATTTTTCTTGGATTGTTCTTAATATTTTAAAAAAAGACCATTTGTAAATGCTATTTTGAGAAATTTCTTTTGAATCCGTGTGATTCTCTAGCATTTATAGGAGAGAAGGGTTGACTGGAGAAAATTGATTTAAAGTTTCTTAGTGAAGAATTGCTCTTGAAGCAACTTATTTTTGGATCCCAGAAATAAAAGCAGAACAGTGATTTTTGCCTGTTCACCTTTTACTTTGAACTCTCCAAAGTTTGCACTGGTCACCAGCCACTGGAGGTGGTAGGATTGTAATCTAAAACAGGTGGTCCCCATTTAACAACTACTCATTCAATGAATTTACAGTGGTGTTGAAGGAATAGTAATTAAGACTGGTTATTTTAGTTATGGCTGTCACCTGACTCACAATTACAAAATCTCAGCATCCTGAGGTCACATGATTGCAATTTGTGAACTTCCCTTTTGGCTTCTGACAAGGGAAAGCTGGCAAGAATTTGCAAGTCCCATCATGAACCTCATTCAATGAGCCGTGCCATCATCGTTTAGGACACACAGCAACTGGGACACCCAGAACTGCCCATCACTAAGCAGCCTGGTTGTTGTTTTTGACAAGTTGGAAAGGCACCATACACTACACTGTTGTGTTTCTCAGACTTCACATCTTGGTGGAGAGAAGGAAATGTTAGCATATGCTGGCTGGGGAATTCTGGGAGCTGAAGTCCACATATCTTTTTAGTCGTGAAGACTGAGAAACGCTGTGTTAGGATATGCTTCTGTCTTATTTTCATAGGAAGCAAGTAAGAGCTTGTTTACTTGGCAGTGCCAGTTCCTTGATGTTGACAGATCAGTGTGTCTAAAGCATACTGGAGAAGGCCTGCTCCTGGGTGTGGCCTTGAGTTTATTAATCATTGATGTGTTCTTTGATGACCTGGACAATGAGAAGCAGCAGTTATAAGATTCATTCAACAGCCGTCACTGGAACACTTTTAAATTACTGCGGTTATGACCTCAATGTAAATTACTATCCTAATCAGGAGTACATCATGTTATAGTTTTCTAATCCACTGAGCAGAGCTACTTTCACTGATGTTGGCATGAGATTCTAGTCCTGGCAGATTGTCCCAGAACAGCTTTTAGTGGACTCCTCAGGTTGTTGTTTCTTATGGATAACAGAGATTTGCTTCTCTTATTTATTTAAAATATTTATATACAGGTACTCCTTGACCTATGACTGATTGCTTAATGACTTTTCGAAGGGATGACAACTCCCCCCAAAGTTAGTTACAACCCAATTTTGAAATTCCGACCACCCTCGTCAGTCACGTGACTTCATTTTGGGCGCTCAGCAAATGGTTTAAACTTCCCATAGTCACGTGACCGCATTTTACAACCATTTTGCCAGCATTTACTTCTGGGTTTTGGCAAAACTGCTCTATAGCAAATCATTGTCTCATTTAGCAACCATGGCATTTGCTTAACACATACCACAAAAAAGATCATAAAATCAGGCCAGTCACATGGGTGACCTGATCTGTGACCATCCTGACTTAACAACTGTAATAAACTGGTTCCATTATGGTCGTAACTCAAGGACTATCTGTGGCTGCCCATCTCATACCAAACTCTGAGTGACTCCAAATCAAGAATTAAAACCACATTAAAAAAAACATATTAAACTATTAAAAACACAAATACTAAAAAAAAACAACCCAACTGGTGCCAAGTCAAGCTTCTAATTTGCTGCCACCTCATCCTATCCCAGCACATGGGGTGGAAAGCCAGAACTTCAGTGCTTGTTGGAAGGCTGGGAGGATAGAGGCCTGCTGAAATTGAAGTTGTAAAAGCCCCAACACTGGAAGTCTTTAAGAAGATGTTGGATAGCCATTTGTCTGAAACGGTATAGGGTTTCCTGCCTAGGCAGGGGGTTGGACTAGAAGATCTCCAAGGTCCCTTCCAACTCTGTTATTGTATTGTATTGTAACTTTGCGGGGGGAGTGTTTCATAGGGCAGAGGCTGCCACAGAAAAGGCATGCTTTTTGGTTCCCGTAAGGTGGCAGTTTTTAAGGGAAGGGACTAGAAGCATGCCCATCCTATCTACCATATTTTTCAGAATATAAGACCCACCTTTTTCCTCAAAAAAGAGTGAAAATCTGGGTGCATCTTATACACTGAATGCAGCATTTTTGGCCTACCGAAACCCTGCCTCCTTTGCAAAAATGGATGTGCAGGGTTTGGGAGGCTTGCAAAGTGCTCCTGGGGACTGGGGAGGGCAAAAATGAGCAAAAAAAGGGACCAATTTTGCTTGTCCCCCCCCAGCCCCCAGGAGCACTCTACAAGCCTCCCAAAGCTCTGCATGCTCCCCTCTTTTTTTTGAAAAAAATGAGGTGTGCAGAGGGTTTGGGAGGTTTGTAGAGTGCAAAACCTTTTTCTAAAATTTACCTCTTCAAAATCATGGTGTGTCTTATAGTTCAAAAAATACGGTAACCTCATAGAATGTTTAAGACCTTCATTCAAGTTGCATGCACACTTGGCTATTCCAGTAGCATTCTGCTGCTATGCTTGCAGGAGTTGTTTTGTCACTCATTGGCTGAGAGTGAAATGCGCAGTGCTCCCTACGAATTCCCAGAGGACAGCCCCATCGAACAGTTGGAAGAGAGGCGTCAACGTTTGGAGCGGCAGATAAGCCAGGATGTGAAGTAAGTTGCCAATGCTTTTTGGACTTTCCCTAGCTTCTCCTAACACCTTTCAATATTTCAAGAGCAGGATGGAACATTTCACCTGAGTCTTGGGGGGGGGGGGAAGAAAACGGGATGAGTAGGAGTATTTGAAACTGGGAAAGATGGGAAGAAATCAAATGGAGGTAACTTTTATTTACAGTCTAGAAAAAGCATGGTAGAGACTTTGGAAATATCCAGGAATGTCATTTCATTGCTTCTACTTCTGCAGTGATAGTAACCATCATGTCAAGAGAAGCATTCATACAGTCATCTGTCAGTGGCATGACTGCGTGTTTATGTGCATATATGTGTGTGGCTGATATTTTTACACTTTGCTTGTCCTGCACACAGTTTTCTTACTGTTAGATTGTCACTGGCAAGTTTCCTTAGCAATCAGCAACCTCACATCAGGTGGGAAATATCTGGGTTTTATCTCTTGCCTTCTTGCTGTTCCTCTCTATAGTTCTTTAGAGAGCAGAAGATGGGAGAGGAAACAGTATGGTGGAATAATGGCACATTTGGCCATTAGGATTCTGCAAATGTTTACTTCTAACCAGAAACCTCACTTGGGAAGGGCTGCAAAGTCTGAATTATTTCTTCAGTGGTTCAAGACAGGGCACCAGCATGAGGGGGACTCCCAGTGCTTTGGCAGAAGAAATGGAAGCTACCAGTTGCCTATTTACCTGCCCGATGCCTGGCAATTAGTGGTGCACTTGTGCTGCTCTGA
The DNA here is from genome assembly GCF_051295495.1 of Thamnophis sirtalis. NCBI lineage: Eukaryota > Metazoa > Chordata > Lepidosauria > Squamata > Natricidae > Thamnophis > Thamnophis sirtalis. Next base: position 44,125,991 of record NW_028261387.1, on the reverse strand, counting down.
AGAAGGAAGAGGGGATTGCAGAAGGGAGACAGAAAGAATGGAATTGGAATGAAAAACTTAGGCAGAAGGAAAACAATAGGCAGAACCTGGTTTGCTGCAGAGATCCATGCATGTGAGTTCTGTTGAACAGATAGGAGGCAGTCTACTCAGTGGGGGGGGGTCTTCATTCCCACCATATTTAGAAGCCCAGTTTTTCAACTCCCAAAAGTGCCCCTTGGGGAAATGTTGTGGCAATGTAGCAAAAGCTTCTCCTCTTAGAGGAGAAGCACAAATAGAGATCCAGGAAAATATCTTCTGAAGGAGACTATAGGACAATGATGGCTGACCTTTTCAGCACCAAGTGCCAAAACTGGAACGTGCACATGCCGGACCCCCAGAACCTGAAAGAGGGCAGCTGGCCAGTGCACATGCATGTGGCAGCCAGCTGGTCTTCCGGGTTACAGCGTGTGCATGCGCGGCAGCCAACTGGTCTTCACGCAAAGACCAGAAGACCAGCTGGCTGGTGCATGCATGCGCACCAGCCAGCTGCTCTCTTCTGGGTTATGACACACGCATATGCGAAGACTGGCTGGGCGGTGTGCACATGCATGCCAGAACCCAGAAGACCAGCTGGTGATGGCGCATGTGCCCACAGAGAGGGCTCTGCGCATCCCCTCTGGCATGCGTGCCACAGGTTCGCCATCACGACTATAGGACTTCCTTTTACCAGGGCAATATTGGAGATAACAGATTCCTTTTCTTCCAGTGAAAATATTCCCACAACCCCAAACGTCTTTGATCTACAGTTGGAAAGAGGCATTATACTTGTGCAATGAGATTTGTTCCAGTGAAGAAAAAGTAGTTGAGCTATTTGTCTGCCGATATCTCTTAAGGCGAAAGGGGCTTGGGTAGAGGGTTTAGGAGTGGTTTGGAAAACAAACTGGCTACTGGTAGTCAAGAAGGTGGGAAAGAGGGAAGGAAATTCAAAGGGAAAAGATGATGTGGGAACCAGCCGTGCTTTTCCTATAATAGCCAAACCATAGCTTAGTCATGGTATGTTACCCGGACATTCATTCTCTTTTGGATCCCATTGCTAGTATATTGCTGTATAGAGTCTGTCATTTCTGATATTGGTTTCTGCATTAATGCTAGTGTTTTTCTTTTTCTCCTCATCTTCTTTACCATTTCCTCTTTCTTCCTCCTCTCTCTGACTGTTTGTCCTTTTCTTGGCCTTGGCCTCCACTTCCCATTTGTCCTCAGACTAGAACCAGAAATTTTACTCAGAGCCAAACAGGACTTCCTGAAAATTGACAGTGCTGCCGACCTACAGTGAGTGCCTGGCCTTAATTCTCTTGGCCCTTGACTCAGGGGGGGCGCGGGACTTTCCCGCAGGCTGACTCTTCTCCTTATTCCCACCCTGACTGATCCAGAGTGAGTGACCTTCTCTTTTGCAAAGTTCTGTCCCCCTGCATACATTGTATCCCACATGCAATTGTACCACTGCTGGGGGTGTTGCCATTAAAATCAATTCCACAGATTGTGAAGAAAACCTTAATCCACATTAAGTTAAGGTACTTATTCCCAACATGTTGCTCCCCTGCTGTTTTGGGTTGATGATGGAATGCCTAACGGGGACCAGGCTGGGGAAAGGCTGAGTAACAACATTGGGAGGATTCTGAATAGTCAGATAGAACCAGAGTTCAGAATGGAAGTGGAGTTACTCCCAGAAGTGAATTTGTCCTCCAAGAAAAGTTTGGTATGTTAGAACAAAGGTACCTCTGGAAAGAAAAGGCTAAAGTCAGCTGTCTTATTGATATGCTTATCTGTGTGTGTCACTTAAGCAAACTCTTCTGAGAAAAAAAAGCTTATCTAAGGTTGAAAAAATAGGGGAACCATTTTATTTTGGACCAGGCCAAATATTATTGGACTAAACCAAACCTCGTTTTATTTTTTGCATCTTCCAGTCCCACAAATCTCAACACCATTGAGTGGGGGATTCCTCATGTCATACTATTGGTTGTTTTCCCTTGTTCCTTTTCTGAGCTCTGTTTCCCTCCCTGTCCTTCTTAAAGCAATTATTTTCAAGGCAGGAATAGTGGATAGAGCTGTTTGTCTCTGTTTTATATTTGCCTTTTTCCCGTCCCTCTTTCATTGTACATTGGTTGACTGAGCAGCTTGGATCCTAGTGAACCCAGAAGCTCAGCCAAGTAGGATGTTTCTCATTGTTTTAGGCAGATGAGCAGCTCCTTCAGTTTTGCCAGGACAAGTCATTGCCCTGGGAAATCTATTCTTCTGATACTCTACAACAGGCTTTTTTCCCCCCCAAACTGTGTTTGATAGAATCATGGAGAAGAAAAAGAAAAGGACGGAAGGAAGGAAGGAAGAAAGAAAGAATTATTTAAGCATAGTCAATTTTTTAATCGGTAGAGGTTTGCCTTCTGATTATGGATTCCAGGATTTTTTTTTAACCTAAGACTTTTTGCAGCCTGAAAAAGTTTGAAAACCCCTGTTTAACCCAAATGTTTGATTGTCCAGTATAGAAATTTGGGGCTCAGGAACATTTTCCTACCAGTTCTGCTGTATGTATTTGTTGCCCACTGATGTTCCTCACCCCTTTCCATAGTTCAGAGTGCTGCCATTGGAGGATACGCCTGAAAGGCCCTGTGTTGCCCGTGTTTGTGTGTTCAATTTTGTGTCTTCACATGCCTGCTGGAAAATGGGACTCCTGTAGACTGACAGAATTGATCGGAGACTATTCCTCATGGTGGTTCCTTCATTCCCCCTCTTTTCCCCTTTCTTTTCCCCCCAGATTATTTAAAGAACAGGGTGAAGACCTAGTAGATTACCTTCCAAAAGATCGAGATGTATTTTTGGATAGAGAGTTCCAGAGGGTCACCATCTCTGGAGAAGAGACATGTGGGGTAAGCCTGTTTGATTTAGGGGTTGTTCTCATTTCCCCCAACCCATACTCACTGATTCTCTTTTAGAAGCCCTCACACAAAGAGGGGCAAGTTGACATTCTCCACCTAACTTTGACTACAAATGTCTCAAAACTCTGGTCACCATAATCAATAATCTGATTGTTGTGGATGAAAACATCTGAAAGATACTTATTCCTGCTACAGAACATAGTGCCTGCTATATTTGAAAATATCAGGGTGGTGCAGTGATTGGAATGCAGTACTGCAGGCTACTTCTGCTGTTGGCTGCCAGCAGTGCAGCAGTTCAATCCTGATTGGCTCAAGGTTGACTCAGCCTTCCATTCTTCCAAGAGTTGGCAAAATGAGGACCCAGATGGTTGACGGCAATATGCTGAGTCTGTAAATTGCTTAGAGAAGGCTGTAAAGCACTGTGAAGCGGTATATAAATCTTAAGTGCTATTGCTATCCTGGAAATGACTAGTCTCTGATACCCATCTACAACTTGATGCCTGTTGTGTTAATGACAACTCCCATTAGCCTAAGCCACTTTGGTCAAGGCAGATGGGAGTTAAAAGTCAGAAAGACAGAATATCTAGAGGATGCTAAATTGGGGAAAGCTGAACTACTGTCCTTGCTCTGAGTTAGGGATAAAACATAGCTTGGACATAAAGCACATGGATTGCAAGCAACATATTTCTTTGGTTAAAGTTTCCTATAATGAAGAGTTTAATAGGGTAAAGTAGTAAATTAGTTGGACAGATACGCTAATCACATTGCAGAAAGTTTTCTACATTCCCAAAATATTCTATACGTTCCTTGAAAATCACAGAATTCAAAGAGTTTCACATTAACTAACTACTGTGTGGTGATACTGAGTTTAGTCCTACACAGTGGCTGGGACTACTTGAATGCCCCAGGCGGAGTCCCTACACTACGGCATCTGCTTAAAGCCAATTTTTTTTGCGAGTTGTTTTTAAAGTGTGGATTGTGAAGTAGCCAGTGGGCTGCATGTGACCAGGTTCTGTTTAACAGCCTCTCTGCCCTGCTGAAATCTGACAAACCTAATCCCACAGTATGATTTTCTGCTTTTAGAAAAAGAAAACGAGCAGTAAAATATCTGTAGAGATTCTTAATTGTCCATGTCATGGTTATGCCAAAACGTCTTTTCCAAAAGGCAACTGGACTTTCTGTGTAACTGAATTTCTGATTGTCAGAAACTGACAAACTGTGACAGTTCTGAATTTCTTCAGAACTGAAGAAGCTTCTTGGATGTGAAGCAAAACATTTTCAAGGAAAAAAAAAACCCAAGAAAATCCACTTGCCTTTTTGGAAAAGCACCTTTCGGACAGGCAGTAAAATAGGAAAGTGAAGCTCTGTTTTTTTGAGTATTTTAAAAAAACCCACTACCATGTGTTCTGCTCCCCCACTTCAGCAAAGGGCTGTAAATGTTCTCATTTTAGAGACCCTGGGGATTAAAAAAAACACATTTTAAAGGGGGTGGAATCCCTTCAAAGTGCTTGTTCACCCTTGTTTTAAAAGAACATTCTGCTGGCTCTTAATTGTTTTTCCTAGTGGTGTCTCAGAAGCTGAGGAATGAATTTGAAGGGGAAAAAAACACCCCATACTGCTGCTACTTCTGCTGCAAAAGCATGTGGTTTTCGTTTTGCATATTCTTCCATGCTGATTTGGGTTGACTTCCAGGGCAATGCGGAGGGAAACTGCTGTTGCTGAGAACAGGAATGTTGTTTGTTTTTACAAAAACCCAAGGGCTTGCAGGGTTCTGGGAAGTAAGTTCCCCAGGAGCCTTGAGAAGAGAGAGCCACTCCGCCAGCTGAGCTGCCCTTCAGCCAAGTTCAAGTCAGGATGTTCTTCTTGGAGGTGCTACATCAGCCAGGGATCTGGGATGCAGCGAGCCAAGAGGGGGCATTCTCAGGATTCCAGCTTGCCAAGTCTCCCCCTATTGAGCTGGGGCTGGGGCCAAACCCTCGAAGTTTCCGGGGATCAGTTTCAGATGCAGCTGTTTATCTATGCTTGGGTTAAGCTGGCTCCTCTGTGCTGCTCTGGCATTGTTGCCCAACGTTTCAGAGCTCGAGGGGGAGGGGGGAATAAAAGTTTGTCAGAATTGTCATTTTGGACCTTGTTTTTTTAACTCATTGTTCCTTATTTTTCATGAATGTGCTCCAGTTTGGATTGTTCTGTTAATGAAAAGACAGGAGAGAAATTTAAATTAGCAAACAAATACATAAATATGTAAAGCAAAAGAGAGGGAAGCCAGTGAATCTAGTGAGTGAGAAAAAACTCAACCCTGGAGCCAGCCACAAATATTGTTGTAATTTCCTCTGCTGAGAAGGTGAGCAGTAAGCATATCCTTCCCTCTCACAGTTAGTAAAGATAAAGGTTCCCCTCGCACGTATGAGTTAGTTATTCCCAAGTCTAAGGGGCGATGCTCATCTCTGTTTCAAAGCTGAAGGGCCAGCACTATCTGAAGATGTCTCTGTGGTCATGTGACTGGAATGACTAAATGTCGAAGGCGCACGGAATGCTGTTACCTTCCCACCAAAGGTGGTCCCTATTTTTTTTACATGCTTTTGAGCTGTTAGGTTATCAGAAACTGGGACAAGTAAAGGAAACTCACTTCGTTACAAGGCACTAGGGATTTAAACTGCCAAACTGCTGACCTTTCTGATTGACAAGCTCAGCGTCTTAGCCACTGAACTACCCTGTCCCTCTCTTCACAGTTACACTGGTGCTATTAGTGAAGAGCCAGGGTCCACACCTAGAGAATATTTATTGGTAGTTCAGAGCCTAATTCTCCCCTGATCACTTCTATGCGAGCCAGAATCTTGGTGGTCCTGCCGCAGGCAACCATGTTGTGAGTGTGGCGATCAGTTTTTCTCTTACCACACCAATGCAAGAAGGAAGAGGATGGGGTTGTTCACTGCCACTTGCATAATGAATTATACAAGTCTTTGCAGACATTTCATTACCAAAACTAGGTAACATCAGCAGTGCTAGTGGGATTAAAGCATACTAAACAATAAAATGATGAACAGAAAGCTTCCTAAACCTTCCCTTATTGGTTGACTCAAGTCAACTTGCCATAAATCCTTGAGGAAATATGTATGTAAGAATGAGGGTTTTGCTGAACAACCAACTTGACTTCGCTTTTTGCAGTCCCACCAGATGTAAGGTTGGCTGCATCATAACTTCATCTGTAGAACTATTATGTTGTAATAGCTTCAGTTGACTGAACTAGCATGCATATGAGATAAAACATGGATTAAGCATCCTGTGATCTCCAAATGCGGCTTCCTGTAAAGAAAAAAAAAAAAACAGATCACAGAAATATTAGAAAGCATTTTGGCAATGTTCCTTAACAGTGGGGTGGTTGTTTTTTTGACAATCACTCTGGTAGAATGCAAAACCTTTGGTTTCTATCTTCAAGTATACAAAGTGCTTTCTCTGATGACTTCTGTTTTATAGTGTGTGAAACTTTCCACAATGAGGCTCTGACAGCCCCCTCAGTTGAATAAACTGCTTTTCCTTTGCCCTACGCAGGTGCCCTTCACAGACCTGTTGGATGCTGCTAAAAGCGTGGTCAAGGCATTATTCATTCGGGAGAAGTATATGGGGCTTTCTCTGCAAAGTTTCTGTAAAACCACAGCACGATTCCTGCAGGACCTTTCTGAAAAACCCTTAGTTCTCAGGATGTATGAGGAGATCGCTGAGACTCCTGTGGCTGCAGGTAAGGATCAGAACTGGGCATGGATTGAAAAAAAAGCAGTTCCCTAATTCTAGTGACACAGATGGGTAAGAAGATAGTTAGAAAAAGAGATTTTAAGACTGATTGTTTAAACTATTTAAAGCTTGGCAAATAGTTTTGAAGGAAAAGACCTTGGAGGCACAACAACTTCTTTCACAATCAGTGACAGTTGCAATAACAAATCCTGCATTATCTGCTACTGGGGTAGACTAAATTGGATAGCTGCAGGAACTCCACAGTTATCTCCATGCTTATGTATTCTGCAAAGTTTCTGTAAACTACAGATTTTTTTTAAATGTGGGGTCCAAAAGAGAGATTCAAAAAACCATGAAGGAAATTCCAGTTCTATGCTGAAAAAAGTTGAATCTTCCATTTGCTTATTTGGTATATTCTATTGATTGCGAACCTATGGCACATGTGCTGGAAGTGGCACGCAGAGCCATCTCTCTGGGCACACCAGTCGTTGCCCATTTTCGGGTTCCGGCATGCACATATGCACCAGCCAGCTGGACTTCGCATGCACAGAAGAGCTGGAAATCGAACTGCAGCTATCTGTTGTGCAGGCCAGCTGGTCTTGATGCGTGCATGCGTGCCAGAAACTGAAAGACCAGATGCTCTTCCAGTTCCTGGCACTCCCGTGCATGTGCACCGGGGAGCTGCTCTTCCGGTTTTTAGTGCCCCCCCCCCCCCTGCACACGTGAACTCCCGTTTCGGCACTCAGTGTTGAAAAAGTTCGCTAACACTGGTATATACTGTGTTCTTATTTTCTATTTGGATTTTGTTAATAAAGGAAAAGGCTAGGAAGTGAAAGAGACAGGATCTTTGTTAGCTCTCCCAGGAGTTTCCAGTGCATCTTAAGCTATGACTAAAGCCAACTAGAAATTTACTTCTAAAAATTAAAAGAGAAAACGAAAAAGTCATATTTCTCAGGAATAACAAAGGAATTCTACATGTAGGCTAAATTTTCAACTGCATTCAAAGCCGCACGTTCTCTGTGTTTCCATAGAAACATGCAATCTAAACAGATTATGAGGTAAATGGGAAGGAGTAACATAATTAGGCTTCCTCAACATTCTGCTCTCTGGACACTTTGGATTACCCATCTCCTTATCCTCCAATATGGAAAGCTGACAAGTGAATGATGGGTGGAGATGTCCAATATACAGTATTCGGAGATTCCCTATCAAATTTGGGGAAGACTGGATGTAATTTTTTTGCAGTGGAACCATCACATTCTATATGCAATATAAACTTAACCGGTTACTGGTAGCCCTCAGCTATGACTATTCATTCAGCAACCACTCAAAATGACAGCAGCGGTAGGGTTACGACTGGTCCTTGAAGTTCTGGATATCCAAGCACTACCTAATCCCACAATCGTGATAGGGGTGCTTGGCATTTATGACTGGTTTGCACTTAATGATTGTTTGCAATACCATTACGTGCTCACTATTTGCAACCTTTCTTATCCACTTTGCCCAGAAAGTCAGTGGGGAAGCCGGCAGGAAAGATCACAAATCACTGGGATAATTCTCCCTCACCCATGCAACCTCCCTCGCCCTCTCTTCACTTGTGCCAGTTGCACCCTCTCTGCCCCTTGCCCTGCTTCCCTTGCACCTTCCCCGTCCCGTGGCATACCTCTCGCACATCTCTTTAACACCCTCCCTGACCCTTACTGCCAAGGTGGTGCAGTGGTTAGAGTGCAGTACTGCAGGCTACTTCTGCTAATCACGGCTGCCAGCAGTTTGACAGATCGAATCTCACCAGGCTCAAGGTTCTCAGTCTTCCGTCTTTCTGAGGTGGGTAAAATGAGGACCCAGATTGTTGGGGGTAATAGGCTGACTCTGTAAACCGCTTAGAGAGGGCTGTAAAGCATTGTAAAATGGCATATAAGTCTAACAGCTATCGCTATTGCTGGGTTTTTCTGCGCATCTCTTTGCATTCTCACAACCTCACCAACCTATCTTGCATACACTCTCATACTCCCTCCCCAGCCCTCACCCCTCATGCACCCTTGTTCACTCTCCCTGACCCATGCCTCTCATGCACTCCCCTTATAAACCCATACTGACCTTTGTTTCACCCTTTGTACACTTTTCCAGATTTTTCCTCGCACAGTCCCCAGCCTCTCCTGCACCCTGGATACTTTCTTGGTCCCTTCCCCACCTGGCTACAGCCACTTACCTCCCTGACAGCCTGAGACTTCCTGCTGGTTTCCCCACTGACTTTGGTTTTGGTTCTAGCAGGACGTTGCCTTGCTTAACAGCCATGGAATTTGATTAACAACAATGGCCGGGACTGCAGAGATTGTTATCTCTAAGTGATGCGGTCACACTTTGTAACCACATCACTTAGCAATGAAATCCCAATCCTAATTGCCATCACAGGATTAGCTGTACCTGTTCAGCCTTTGCATAACTGATTTGCTTGGTTTGTGCCCATGAACGCTTAGAGGAAAAGGATGGAAACAAACAACCCCTGAAATTGGGGGTGGGTGGGTGGGTGGATTATGGTATGGGCCAGAGGTTAAATTAGCATTTGATTTCTCTTTTAGCATTCCATTAAACGCTTTTAGGTACAACAGCCAAGGTCACTGGGCAGATGGATGGTTTGTCGTAAGCATTTTCTTCTGTTACAGATGCCCCAGTGCACCCTCCATTTGGAAACCAGCATCCTTATGAGAAATGTGATCCTGAATCAATGCCTGGAGATCTTGGCTTTGGCCTCAGGATGGTCAATGGAGTAGTTCATGTGTACACCAAGCAGGACATCACTGACAAGTAAGTAGGTGGCTGAAGGCATGAGAATGACCTGGTTATTAGGGAAAATCTGGGAGAGAAATAACTTCTGGGGCAGTGATGTTATCTATGATTCATGTCTAGCTGAGCAAGATTTATGATCCTCTCATTTTTCTCTGCATCTAACAAATTGCAAAGGAAACAGATTTGAAAGTAAAAAAATTGATCTATAATTATCCCAAACAGAATTTATTTTAGGAAGGTTCATTCTTGAGCAACATTTTGTGGTATACACAAAAGGATCTGCTACTTTTTTGCTAATCATTATTGATGTGCGCATAATGTACAGTGATTAGTATTGAGTCTCTCGGGAATAGGGCGGCATACAAACTCAATAAACTCAATAAAATGAAAATGAAATGAAATTGCCACAATAACAAAAAAGCACGCTTCTCTCTCTATCCATCTGCCCACAGGAAAGTCATATTTATTAAATATTGAGGGGGCTGTGGTTGCCAATCAGCCATACTGAGAAACAAATTTCAGTTAGGAAGGCTCATCACTTGCCCTAAAAAGTAATAGAACAGAATAAGTTAAAGCAAAAAAAAATGCACTGTACTTTTATTTTTCTTTTCACTTTCAAAGCAAAAAGATTATTTGAAAAGAATATGTAAACCCTCACCCTTTAGTAACAAAGCAAATGACAGATTTATAACATCCCATGTTAAACAAAAAGCCTTTTAAAAGTACATTGCAAGTGATGGAAGAAACACAATGGTGCAATTGGAAAGATTGCTAGCAAACGCTCACAAGTTTGCTATGATTACCAAGCGTTTCTCTTCAGTTCCCATCAGCGTAGCCTAAAAACACAGGAACTGAAAACAGAAACACCTTCAGCTACATAGTAGTCTGGCTATTTAGGCCTTCTCTGAAAACAATTACTAGCCAAGATAGGTAAAACACAAAGAAATGTAATGTATCTGTAGCTTGTGCTAACTAAATAGTGAACTTGGACTTCAGCATCACTGAAGGTTTGAAGTCACATTGATTCTAAAATAGGCTACTACAGTCCAGTCTAGAAGCTTTAGATGTGTGGACTTCAATTCCCAGAATTCCCCAGTGAGCATTGTTGAAGTCCACACATCTTAAACCTGTCAAACTTGAGAAACTTTGACAGGCTGTTACTAGTTTTTGTATCAATTGCAGCTAGTAACACACACTTCTGGACTGAGAATGAAACAGCAAAGAAGGAAAAGCAGGATACTGCTGCTCAGCATCTTCATCTTCTCATCAGCCATCTGATATTCATATTGCCCTTTAGCTCAAGGGCATCTAACTCGCGATGACATGTCATCATGTGATGTATCACAACTTTCCCCCCTTCGCTAAACCAAGGGTGGGCAAAGCCAGCCTGTGACTCATCCGGCCCATGGACCGCGAGTTGGAACCCCCCCCCCCCCCGCTTTAGCTCATAACCAGGTTAAGGGCTCCAGATATTGGGCTCCAGTCGTAGTGCAACTCCTTGATCTGATGTAAAAGAAACTTTGAGGCCAATGTCAGGAAGATATTGATGACACTGTACCAGGGGTCTCCAACCCCTGGGCTGCAGCCTAGTATCGTTCAGAATTGGACCGCACAAACAACAGGAGCTCATGCACACAGTTCCAAATGGAGCTATGTGGGCCAGTGTGTTCCCACGCTGTTCATGCAAGTGGAGCTGCCCACATGCCCACCCCCCTGCTTGCATGACCTGGAACCATCCACTCTTTCCCCTCGCTGCTACTGCCGCCGCCACCGATCTACAAAGGTGGAAAAATTGGGGATCGCTATTCTAAACCATCTGTTACAGCAGTTACATATATTTTGCATTGCTCATTTCCTTTCTGCCTAATATAGAAAATCAGTTGTTATTCCTTACTAATCCTGGAGCAAATGTAAAACCCAGGATTTTGCCAATTCAAAACTATGATTTAGTCTACTTCAAGGCTGACAAATCATTCAGAACATCTTGTTTCTCTTTATTTTTTCCTAGTAAAATACTTCTTACAATTTTTCGAAGTATTAGTGACAATGATATAGGGCTTTTTTCCCTGGATTATTGGTAAGGCTGTTCTTGGTTTGACAGGTTTATATCTATTGGGTTACTCAGAAAACTATCCTCTATGCACACCCAGGCAGTGGTGGTGGCTGTTCTTTCCTTGCTTTCTTTTAATGATGCAACTGAGCCGCGGTGGCACAGTGGTTAGAGTGCAGAACCACAAGGCTACTTCGGCTGCCTGCAATTTGACAGTTCAAATCTCACCAGGCTCAAGGTTGACTCATCCTTCCATCCTTCTGAGGTGGGTAAAATGAGGACCCAGATTGTTGGGGGCCATAGGCTGACTCTGCAAACCGCTTAGAGACGGCTGTAAAGCACTGTGAAGTGGTATGTAAGTCTATTGCTATGGCTACTGCTATTTGCTCATATCTTTGGGGTCTGTTCTCTATTGCATTTTGAAAAGGACCACTGAACTGGACTTGCCTTATCCTGACCTGCAGGAGTTTGTGGCTGACATGAACGTTCTGATGGCTCTGATCATTAATGGCCCCATGTAAGTTTTCTACCTTTTTGATCTGTGCATGCAAAATCAAGGTGTCAAACTCCTTTCCAAATATTCTACAAGTGTGGCTTATGTACATTATGATCTTAGAATCTATTATGTAAAACACCCTGTCATCATAAGATTACACGGGAGACACATTTATCTTCTTTTTTGTCGATTTAACATAGTTCTTATGATTTTTTCTGGAATAATCAAGGTGTATTCTTCAGGTTGAAAGAAAGTTTATTGGACTTTCTTGAAAGAAACAGTGTCCTCTAGAGCAGTGGTCACCAACTGGTGGTCCATGAGAAAATTTTGGTGGTCCGCAGAAAAATTATTTTCATTTTTTATATTGCACTAAATCAGGGATCCTCATGTGCAATGAACATTTGTGTTGCTGCAGAGTCTGCCCCCTTGGGGTCTTTTTGTGTGGATTGGAGGGGGGCAGAAATTCTGACTTGCGGTCTGCTTCAGCCTCCTGGTGTGGGGTTTTGGGCGAAGGCTGGAGGAAAGTGCCGCTGGTGGTGAAGAGCTGGAAGACCTTGTTCCAGCGGGACTGTATCATGGCCTGGAACTGGCTGGCCATCTCAGCCCGCCAGTACCTGGACTTGCACTCCTGCAGGTCTTCCCTCTGCTTGGAAATCCTATGCTCGTAGTCCTCAGTGAGGTGCTTCTACTGAACCTTTGCCAACTCTTTCTTTTGGTGGCTGCTTAACTCCCACCACTGCTTCCTGTTGGGGCCTTAAGGACCCTTGGCAGGGAGGCGAGGAGTGGCTGGGAGGGGAGGGGCAAGTAGAGGCTGGCGAGGCGCCCCTCAATGTGAGTGACATTGAGTTGGCTATGCCCACTCAGTCACATGACTACCTAGCCACGCCCACTCAGCCGGTGATTAGGAAGATCATATTACTGGTCCGTGGGACTTAAAATTATGAATTTAGTGGTTCCTGAGGTCTGAAAGGTTGGTGACTCCTGCTCCAGAAAATGCTTCAATATAACTTTAATACCAGGAACCAAAAACAGATGCTTTGCTTTTCAATTTCTTCGCATTTTTGTAAGTAGACAGTAGTCCCAAAGGAGTTTTTTCAAGAAACAATTGGATTTTCTGGATTTTCTTTGAAGATGCTTCACTTCTCATCCAAGAAGCTTCTTCAGCTCTGCCTCTTGAAAAGGTGCCTTTGGGATAACATGGCTTGGATTACTGTGACTCTCCATAGACATAAGTAGGCAGTAGCTACTTAAAATAGCTACAGTAGCTACTGTAGACTCACCATTAGGCTGACTAGGCATAGGCTTAATTGTATGGGATCTTCCCCACCCATGTAAAATGACTTCCCCACCCATGTAAAACTGGAAAGGCAAATTGTTCCTTTATCAATTAATTGTGCTGAGACAGCTTCTGGGATAATAATGAAATTTGATCTCAAATGGAAAATAATCAGGATGTGCAAATCTGAAATTGATTTCTTTTCACCTTTGGACAGAAAATCCTTCTGCTATCGAAGACTTCAATACTTAAGTTCAAAGTTCCAGATGCATGTTCTGCTCAATGAGATGAAAGAGCTGGCAGCTCAGAAAAAGGTGCCACATCGTGACTTCTACAACATTCGGAAGGTAGAAGCGCTGTATAATTTGAGAATATGTGCTGGTAGTTAGGGCTACAGGCTATGTCAGTGCCACAGATTGTTGAGCCTAGAAAGTTCAACAGTTATTGTAGAAAGCTTCACCAGTACAGCCCTTGACCTCTTTGTACTGGTAAGAGAACACTAGCAAATCCTACAGCTTTTAAGTTGGTAGCAAAATACATGTCATCGTTCCAAGTATCATGTAGAATTAAATCAGAGTCGAAGGCAAAACGATCCTTAAAGTTCCAATTTAATGAAGCAGACATCGTAGTACATCTGTGTTAATCCCAATTCTGGAAATGACATCAGAATTCCACCCAGTTAAAAGTTCATGATCTTGCTCCCACATCCACAATCCATCACATGGTCCAATCTTCTTCTTCCTCACTAGCACCCACGGCCAACTGCTTCTGGTCAGGTGCAAAGCTGCGGAGACAAAAGATGACCTTGAGCTTCTAGAAAGGAATTTTTTATTTTGAAAGCAACACATTCTACCCCTTGCTATTCCCCCCCCCCTTAATGAGTGTGTGGCCGGCCAAAGATTCTTAAAGGAACCTCTGCAGGCCTGACAATACTTTCAACAGAAATGCTGAGTTTTGTACTCACATTTGCACCTCTGGCCTATTTTGGATTGGTATATACAGATTGTCTTTTTAAAAAACAAAATTCAAATAATTACCGTATTTTTCAGAGTATAAGACACACCTCCCCCGCCCCCCAAAAGAGCATGGAAATGTTGGTACGTCTTATACATCAAATACAGCCATTTTTGGCCTCCCGAAGTCCTGCCCCCAAATCCCATTTTTACAAAAAACAGCCCATTTTTTGCAAAAAACTGAGGCGTTTTTGCTTCCCCCAACCTCCAGAAGCACTCTGCAGGCTTTAGCAGGGTTGGAGAAAGGCCTGTTTTCCACAAATCTTCGCAAAAATTGGTGTTTTTGCCTTCCCCCAGTCCTGCTGAAGCCTGCAGATTGCTCCTGGGGGCCGGGGAGGACAAAAACTTTTTTTTCTTACTTACCTCTTTGAAATATTGATGTGTCTTATACACCAGTGCATCTTATAGTCCGAAAAATATGGTATGTTAATGAATATAACAATCTTAGAAGAAAGTCAGTATTACTTCCATTTAAGGGATTGAAAAATAGAATTGAGTTTGAGAATAACAGTTTTTCTTGAAGTCAGCGAATGAACTGATGTCTAAGATAAGCTTCCATCTTCCTAGCTTGTATACTTATCCACTAATCCTTTGATCAGGTGGACACACACATCCATGCCTCATCCTGCATGAATCAGAAGCATCTGCTGCGCTTCATTAAACGGGCTATGAAGAAACACCTGGAGGAAATCGTTCATGTGGAAAAGGGCAAGGAGCAAACCCTTAAAGAGGTCTTTGAGACCATGAATCTCACAGCATACGATCTGAGTGTGGACACCCTCGATGTCCATGCGGTATGTCAGATGCATTCATCAAAGAGGGTAGCTTTCCTCTGACTTGCAAAGAAAATTAGAAACTGATTTTCCTACTGGACTAATAGCAATCTTAATTTTGGAAACTAGGCTGGACAAAACTTTCTTATTCTTTACAGTAGAATGGTCTCACATGCAGAATGGTAGTTTCTGAGTTTTTCAGGTCTATTGGAACACAGCTCTAAAGTTGCCTCAATTATAAGCAACTAGCTGAAAACCTGGTGGTGCCCAGGGATTTATTTATAGGGCGGAAATGTCTGGACCTAACATAATTTCTAATGTTGGATTTTCCCCCTTACCAGAGGTAGCCTCCTTGTGGAGTACTGTGAAGCCATTACCATGGCAACTCTTCTGCACTGTACAGCAGAATCCATTTTACAGCAGTACAGTAGAAGCTATCTTAAGGCACAACATGCTGTATCTTAACAGAACACACATCCCAAGGGGTTTTAGGGGTGTCTTACCACCACAATATTTGTTTCCAGAGACTAAGTCATCTATGTACCAAGTTTTGATTGAAATTGCTTGAGGCGTTCCAGAGTTATGCTGGAACATACACATACAAATATGTGTGTGTTTGTGTGTGTGTGTGTTTGTGTGTGATTTGGCAGTATTTATAAAAGAGAAGAAAGTGATCATTGAAGAAATACATAGCAGCTTCTGATCTTGGGAGGCAATGCTCTCCAATCAAAGGGAGATGATGGAGGGAATTATGAATAAGAAATATATCTTTATCAGTAGTGCTAAGTGAGGAAGAGAAGGCACTGCTGTTGCATTCTGGCTTATCATGATTTATCTTGGCATTCTCTCTATTAATAGGATCGTAACACCTTTCATCGATTTGACAAGTTCAATGCCAAATACAACCCCATAGGAGAGTCTATTCTGCGGGAGATTTTCATTAAAACAGACAACCAAGTCTCTGGAAAATACTTTGCTCATATCATCAAGGTGAGGGCTGCTGTAATGGTGTGTGGGAATGTCCCGGAGAGATAGGGAATTGCCCCAGCCAGGAGAAGAGTTGGACAAGAGACAGCCTGCAGAAGGAATGTGGGCATGGCAGATGTCTCAGAAGGGACCCTCCCTAGTTTTTTAGGCTGCAAAGGCAGTTGGGGGGGAGCGGGGAGAAATGGATTTTCAGACTGGCAAGATCCTGTTAATGTAACCTTATAATAAAGTAGGATCAGTCCATCTGCTTGTGCTTTGCATCTGGACTACCTTGCGAGTTGGCCTCATTTGTGGATACTTTCTTAAAGCCAGGGGAGCTGAACAAGTTATGCAGATTTAAATATAGCTATCTTTTGGGGCTTTGAAGCTTGGGAAAACCAAGCAGGTTGGTTTTGGAGAAGTAATAAGTAATAAAGTCACATGGGGGAGCAGAAAGGGGTGGTGGGTGTATAAAGGTTATTTCTTGATTACTGCAGGCCCAGTAATGGCCATAACTCACTTCTGAACATTAGAAGCCCGATCTTAAGTGTTTATATGTTTGTCCCTCAATTATCAGAAGTTGAAGCCAATCTATTCATGTCACACCATGCTACAATACTTACCTAGTCATTGTAGTTGGAAACCACGGTATGCCTAGCCCAGTGATGGCGAACTTTTTTTGCCTCGGGTGCCATAAGTGCCCACCCCCGCACAGTGACCCCTGCGCATGCGTGCATGACCCCCCTGCTGCCCCGCACATGCGTGCATGACTTTCTTGGAGCATGGGGAGGCCAAAAATGGTCTCCACTGCCCCCCGGAGGCCCTCAGGAGGCTGGAAACAGCCCATTCTCCTGTGTGCTGCTCCGGGAATCCAATCATGGGTTAACTTAGCCTTCTAGCCTTGAGACTGAGTATGCAAATATCAAAGTTACGCCTCCTCTGACTGGACTTCCGTTTCCTCTCCAGTTCTTATTACTCAGTCAAGCCTACGAGACTTATTTTCAACGCTCTCTTGATTAATTGCTAATATTTCAAGATTAAGGATGAATTTACTTGGTTTTCACTGTGGATTTCTTGCTGGATTGGAGGTAAAGCGGCAGATTGCTGCCAGCCGATTCCTCCCTCGCTGTTTCCCTTAAAGGGATATCGGATCGCTACAGCTGGAGTGGGGCGTTCTCCGCCTGCCCTCCCTTAACATCAGCGCGCAAGGAAGCTGAGTCTCCCAGCGCTGCTCTCCACGCCGGATAGCACCCGCCCGCGAGCGCGGTCAGATCCGAGGCTTTGGCTTGTCGGAGCGGGTCTCCCCCCCTCCCCGCCTCCCTCCTTTGTGCCCTCGCTGGAGCGGCTGCCGGAGGATTACATGAATCGGCTGTTTGGGAATTTCCCCTGCGGTTCCTTTGAATTTCGCGCCTTTGATGCCGGTGACCTTATTTGGTAGCGCTTTTCACACATGCGCAGTAATGCCTGGGATGAGAAGGCAGATTTGCCCGCGCGCTTGAGTTTGCGCACTGCTTCCGCCCCTCCCTTTTCCCTCACTCGAGTTTGCTGACTCAGGGAGGAGGTCGCTTCTCTTGGTCTCTGCTTCCACGTGGCGTTCTTGGCGAGTGCTTTCAATTGCATTCCTTTGTTTCGCTGATTGAGCTCTTTCAAATTCATATCATGGCTGATCAATCGGTATTGCAAGGTACTGTCCGGCCAGTTTCTGAGCCCCGCTCCCCTGGCGAGGGAGGGGCCAGCCCTGGGCCTAGTAGGGCCGCGACCAGGGCCTCTACTAGCAGGCCTCGAGCCTCATCTACTGTTCGGGATAAGTCGCACAAGCGCAAAGACAAGGCCAAGGTTCCCCCCAAGGCATCTGGGGCTCCTATTTCTTCCCCTCCGGTTCTGATTCAGCAACCTGGGTCTCCGGTGAGGGTCGTTGAGCAGGGTTGGTCTCCTGATATTCAGCTTCCCCAGGGCCCTATTCCTGAGGTAGGGGCTTTCGGGCCTCGTTCCCCCCCAATTATTTCGGAGGCTAGTGGGGCTTCTCTTCGTTCACCTCCACGCGCTGGGCCCTCTGCCACGTTCACCCCCACAGCTGCAGGCCTCAGGCCTCTGGAGGGCCAGGATTTGGGCCTTTCTGCTGAATTCTACAGCATGATCTCAGAGGCTATTTCCAGAGGGGTGGATGCGGAATTAGCGCGTAGATCCCAGGTCTCCAGGCCTACTCTGGCCTACTCAGGCCTGGCTCCCCAAGCAGTACAAGGGGATTCTTCCATTCTGCAAACTGATCCTCCTTCCCCTTTACACTCTGTGTTTAGCGCACAATCTCCCTTAGTGGAAGAAGGTGAAATCCAGGATAGGGAACTCTCTGGTGACGAGGGCCTTCCTGTGGACCAGCCTCCGCCCCCTGGGCTTTTCAGGCACACTCTTTTCAAATCCCTGCTATATAAGGCCAAGACTACCACCCACATGGGGGAGGCAATTTCTGCAGAAAGTGCTGCTGTGGGCCTGGATGCCACCGAGCGGCTCTTTGCTGAGCAGGTGGCTCTGCAAGATTTTATTCCATCTCCCAAGCTTTTTCTTGATTTAATCCAAAAGCAGTGGGATGAGCCGACCGCAGTTAAGCCCCCTGGGTCTGGTGATAGGAAGCTTTTCACATCTTCTCCAGAGTTGGAGGCCCTCCTGCAGTTTCCCACAGTGGATGCTCCCATCGCTGCTCTTGCTTCACCGGCGTTAATTCCTTCTGAAATTTCGGAAGGATTGAAGGCCGAGGACCGCAAGGCCGAATCGGTCCTTCGCAAGACTCATCAGGCAGCAGCATGGGCCTTGCGATCAGCCACTGCAGCTTCCTTCTTTAATAGGACTTCTTTAGTTTGGCTGAGACAACTACAGGAAAGGCTGGATCCGGAGGAACTGCGCCTCCATCAGGATGTCACCAAACTGATAGCGGCCCTAGAGTTTTCTGCCGATGCCACCCTTAGCGCGGCAAAGTTTGCATCCCGAGCCGTGGCTTCCAATGTGGCTTCTCGCCGTTTGCTCTGGCTCCGCCACTGGCAAGCTGATATCAAATCCAAGTGGCGTCTAGCATCCACGCCCTTTAAGGGCGGGGCCTTGTTTGGTTCAGTGCTGGATCCCATTCTCATTGAGACTCGGGACAGACGTAGGGTGCTTCCCTCCACAAGTGCCCGTGTGGCCAGAAGGCCACAGCCTTATGGTAGACGGCAGCCCTTTCGGTCTGGGGACTCGGGGTTTACCTCTGCCCCCTATGTCCCCAACTATACCAGGGGGTTCTCCCAGGCACAGGACCGTGGCCAGGACCGAGCCGGGGCCAGAGACAGGGGGCGCCAGCAGAGTCAGGCGCAGAGTAGACGGTCATTCCGAGGAGCGGGCAACCGTTCCTTTCGCAGATACCGCTGACTCGCAGGAGGCAGGGCCCATAGGAGGACGTCTCTTGACCTTCGCCCACCGGTGGGCGGAGCTCACGTCAGACGCCTGGGCCCTTCAAGTAGTGAGTTTGGGTCTCACGCTAGAATTTCTATCCATCCCCCCGAGAAGGTTCATCAGGTGCCCTGTGCCCAGGTGCCCGTCGAAGCGGCGCCTTATGGACACCGAGATATCTCATCTTCTCACCATCAGGGCCATAGAGCAAGTTCCCAAAGGGCAGGGAGGCCTAGGGTTTTATTCCATCTTGTTCCTAGTACCAAAGAACTCCAGGGGATGGAGGGCAATCCTAGATTTGAAACAGCTCAATCAGTATATCAAATACCAAAAATTCAAAATGCACTCTCTAAAGAGCATATTGGCTTCCATCCGCCAAGGCGACATGATGACTTCCATAGACATCAAGGAAGCGTACCTCCATGTGCCCATTCATCCGGCACATCGGAAGTTCCTGCGGTTTCACTTCAACGGCCGTCATTATCAATACCGGGCCTTGCCATTCGGCCTCTCCTCAGCCCCGCGCACGTTCACCAAACTTCTGGCAGTATTGGCAGCCTCCCTTCGTTCAATTCCAATACGCATCAATTGTTATTTGGACGACGTGTTGGTGCTGTCGTCCTCTCGAGATCAGGCCCTCCGAGACCTTCGGGTCACGATGGACGCATTGCGGGACCATGGATTTGTCCTCAATCTGCCCAAGAGCCACCTGCGCCCAACCACGTTCCTCCTTCATCTGGGAACCACCATCAACTCGATGTCGTGCGAGGTTTTCCTGTCCCCGGAAAGAAGGCAGAGCATATACCACCTGGCGCATCATGCGCTATCCCATCGGCGAGTACCGCTGCTGTCGCTGTCCAAACTGCTAGGGAAGATGATCTCCTGCATCAGCGTGGTGCCCTGGGCCAGGTTCCATGCGCGTCCTCTCCAGTGGTTCCTGCTGCCCTTCCAAAGAGCGCATACCAGTCATTCCCACATCAAGGTGCAGCTCCCGGGCAAGGCCAGGCGGTCCCTGCATTGGTGGATGTCGTCCAGGCTCCTCAGGGGATGTCCATTCAAGGAGCCGGACCGCGTTCAAGTTACAACGGACGCCAGCTTATTCGGATGGGGGGCCCATGCCCTGGACAAGGTGGCCCAAGGTCGATGGTCGGATCAGGAGCTGGCGAACAGCATAAACTGGCTGGAGTTGCGGGCCATCCGTCTGGCTCTCCTGGAGTTTCGGGACATTGTATCTCATCACCATGTGTTAATCTTGACCGACAATGTGGCCTCCAAGGCTCACATCAACCGCCAAGGGGGAACGCAGTCCAGAGCTCTGATGCTGGAAGCGGAAAGGTTGTTCCATTGGGCGGAGCCCAGACTCTCATCGATTCGGGCGGAGCACATCTCGGGCGAAGCCAACACTCAGGCGGACTGGCTGAGCAGAGCGACTGTGGATCAGGGGGAGTGGCAGCTCCACCCCATTCTCTTCCAGGAGCTCTCTCGCCGCTTCGGCCTGCCCGAGGTGGATCTGTTCGCTCACCCGCACAACGCACAACTTCCCCGGTTTTACTCCCGATACCAGACTCCGGGGGCGGAGGGAGTAGACGCTCTACGCAGCCGTTGGCCGGCCGGCCTTCTCTATGCCTTTCCTCCTCTCCCGATCCTTCCGTCGGTCATTCAGAAGATCTTGACAGAACAGGCGGAAGTGCTGCTGGTCGCTCCAATGTGGCCCAGACGTCCCTGGTACGCAGACCTCGTCCATCTGTCCGTTTCGCGTCCTTGGAGGATCCCGGACGACAAGATTCAGCTCCACCAAGGGGCTCTCCGGCACCCGGGCCCTCAGCTGTTGCAGTTAGCCGTGTGGCACGTGAGCGGGAGATGCTAGCGGCCCTCCACTATTCGGACGAAGTCATTTCTACAATTCAAGCGGCCCGTCGCCCGTCGACTACCCGTATTTACGAGGCTACCTGGCAGGCCTTCTGCCGCTGGTGCCGACGCACCGGGGTCGATCCCATCAAAGCCTCGGTGCCCCAGGTTCTGGATTTCTTGCAGTCCGGCCTCAACAAGGGGTTGGCACCAAACACGCTTCGCCGTCAGGTCACAGCCTTGTCGACGGTGGTCGGGGGTGGCCAAGGCCGCTCCTTATCCCAGCACTCGCGAGTTCGAACCTTCCTTAAGGGTGCTTCCAACTTACGACCGCCGACGGTACATCGTTATCCCACGTGGGATTTGACCTTGGTTCTCAGGGCCCTTACAGCTGCCCCCTTTGAGCCTCTACATTCCATCAGCCTCCGCTTGCTGACACTCAAGACGGCCTTCCTGGTGGCCATAACATCGGCCAGGAGGGTGTCGGAGCTAGCAGCCCTTTCGGTTCGTGCGGATCTTTGCATCTTCCACCCGAACAAGGTAGTGCTTCGTTTGGATCCGACCTTTCTTCCTAAGATAAACTCGTTGTTTCACAGAACTCAAGAACTTGTCCTGCCGGACTTTTGTCCTCACCCGTCTCATTCGCGGGAGCGTCAGTGGCACCATCTGGATGTTCGCAGGGCTCTTCGTCGCTATGTGAAGCGCACGGCGTCGTTCCGAAGATCGGAGGCCCTGTTCGTCTCCTTCCAGCCATCTTCAATGGGACAGAAGGTGTCCTCCCACACCATCGGCCGATGGTTGAAAGCTTGCATTGCGTTGGCGTATGACTCCCACTCCAGACCGGTTCCAAGGCGAATCACTCCTCATTCCACCAGGAGTGCGGCCACCACAGCGGCCTGGGCGACGCAAGCGTCTGTAGAAGAGATTTGCAGGGCGGCCACTTGGGCATCCCCCTCGCCTTTTATTCGCCACTACAAGATTGATGTCTTCGCCTCGGCCGAGGCGTCCTTTGGGCGGAGAGTGTTGCAAAGGGTCCTTCCGTCTGCGGAGGAGCCTGACCAGCCTAGCTCCCGCCCTGGGAGTTCATTGCTTTGATATATCCCATGATTGGATTCCCGGAGCAGCACACAGGAGAATGACCGTTGTCTTACCTGAACGGTCCTTCTATGGGTGCTGCGAAGGGAATCCAAACCCGCCCGCAGCTTCGGCTGGTCAGGGCTCCGTTTTGATGTGACTCTCTGACTTGTTACTGACTGGACTTGACTCTGTAGTGCCGGATGACTTGCGGCTTGTTTGAGGATTGACATAATGATCCTTCGGTGGACTTCGTAAAAGAACTGGAGAGGAAACGGAAGTCCAGTCAGAGGAGGCGTAACTTTGATATTTGCATACTCAGTCTCAAGGCTAGAAGGCTAAGTTAACCCATGATTGGATTCCCTTCGCAGCACCCATAGAAGGACCGTTCAGGTAAGACAACGGTCATTTTCCAACTTCTGGTGGGCCTGATACATCGATTTTTCACCCTCCCCAAGCTCCAGAAACTTTCTAGGAGCCTGGGGAGGGTGAAAAATGGCCCAATATGCAAACCAGAAGTGGATCAGGCAATCTGCAGGCAGTTTCTCTATTTAACTGCATGATTTGTTGAAAGAATTTCAACCGGCCTCTTTGTCACTCAACCTGGTTCATAGGATTGTTGTTTGGGAAGAAAATGAGGGGAGATCCCCATCTGAGTCACCCAGAACTTTCAGACAAAAGGCAGGATATAAGAACATGCATTCGTATTGGCTTTTTTTAAGGAAGAGCTCCTATTCTTAAAGTGCTAACAAGCTCATTCTCTCCTGGTAGGAAGTCATGTTTGATCTAGAAGAGAGCAAATATCAGAATGCAGAACTGCGGCTGTCAATCTACGGCCGAGCACGGGATGAGTGGGATAAGTTGGCCAAGTGGGCTGTTACCCACCGAGTGCATTCCAACAATGTACGCTGGCTGGTGCAAGTGCCTCGGCTATTGTGAGTACCTCTCTCTTGGTTTGCATTTTCAAAAGCGTGCAGAAACTTGCAGAATCACAAAAGACTTTGCATATATTAGCTGTTGTATTGTTAATACTCAACAGTCACTTCTGTCTAATAAAAAGTGGGTACAGGACTTGCTTTTTTTTAATAATTCTGGCACCAAGATAACACCCTAAGGAAGATAAATGTTACTCTTCCCCTGTCTTTTTTTTTTTTAGAAGACTTATCGAAAACCATGTTGTTTGGACAGGTATGATTAAAGTTAAACCTTAGAGGCTGCAATCCTAGAACCAATTTCTGAGCGTCCATGTTTAGGATCAATGAGATCGCTGTGCCTTATTATATATCTGGGTGTCCTTGGGGGGAAATTGTTCTGCTGCCTTATAGAAGGCTCTTTATGCTACAAGTAGCTTTCCACTGTATTTTTTGACAGTCACAGAGAGCAACCATCTTCATAAGAAATACAGAGGGCCCTTTAGTTTTCTGTGGTTGGATCTTAGCTTTGATTTCCACAGCAGTTGTAATCCCAGTTAGTGGGAAACCACCGTTTAGCTGCTCAGTGTAGTAAAATATCAGCTTATGAGCTAAAGTGGTAAGACTTGCACTGATGATGTTACAGGATCTAGTTGAGTAATGAAACATCTGAACTGGAAAGGGTTGCAACAGATTTCTGCCTACCATTCAGAAAAAAAACACTCTGTTGTGGTCTGCAGGCTGCCAGCAGAGCTGGTGGCAGAGTCGGGCAATGAGGAGGTTGGAGAGGAACTTGGGCCAGTGCTGAAGTCTGGGAAAGGCTCTGATGGATGCTCTGCGTCGGACGCAGAGATAGAGCCAGGGCCGTCCGACATTTCCCAGCCACCAGAGAGGCAGCTGCCTTTGGAGGCTGAAATGAGTGAGGAGGAAGAACAGCTGAGGCCTGTTCCAGATGCACATATGCACAGAGCAGTTAGGAGAGGGGAACAACGGAGGACAAGGAGTCGACTCGGGAAGCAAAGCACACATGGACGGCTCCCTGGCTGGGGGATAAATAGAAGGAAAGGGGAGTGGTTGTCATAGGAGACAACAGTTTGTATTTCTGAAGATTTTGCTCATTGTGTTTTGTGCCACAAAGACTGCTTTCCAGAACTTAATTTTCAGCCTTTCGGCTGGGAGCTCACAGCCTTGCAAGTATCGCAAGGAACTGATAACTGTTACTGCAGTTAACTCTAGCAAAGTAGCAAAAAGCTACTTTGAAAGTATTTGTAAATGGTCATAAAAACTTGCACATTTCCTCCAAAATACACCCTCTGTTAACTAAATCACTGTGTAAGATATCTATGGAGATTCTCAATCATCCAGTTCCAAAAGTGCTTTTTCCAAAAGGCAATTGGACTTTCTTGGTTTTTTCCTTGAAAACATTTTGCTTCTTATGCAAGAAGCTTCTTCATTTCAGGACTGAAGAAGCAAGAAGCAAAACTTTTGCACACCTTTGGGGGGGGAAAAGCACCTTTGAGTGTAAGATTGTTATTTCTTCCAACCATCTCTGCTGTATGAAATCTGCAGTGAAGACTATTGGGAATTGGATTTGTTGAAGCAGTTGGGTTTCTTAAGTGATCTGGCTCTCATTCCCCGAAGCTGTGCAAGCCTTACCACAAAGCAGCCGATTTTAAGTGCGATCAAGGCACACTTAAGTATTCGTTCATAATTTCTGTGGTAACTTTAATGCCAGGGAAGGCAGAGATGTGGGAAGAAGTGTTTGCAGTTTTTTGGTACTAGAGGAAAATCAATTTGACTGGGAAACATATTTATTTATTCATTAAAATTATTTATTAATTAAATTTTTATGCCACCCATCTCCCTACAAGGTGACTGGGCAGCTTGAGATTTTTCTGGCCAGAGAACAGGGAATTGGGTACCACCTAATACATTGACAACAGAAGGGGGAAAATGAACTAGTTTAGTCTTCTAGGAAGTATGCTACCCACTCCTCTCTTCTTCCAAGGATATGAGTATGTGGAGTGTCACAGTACACGACTGTTAATTACAGCCTCAGTCAGCTCAGAACAAACTTTGAGGAACACGATTGTCAATTGTCAGGAATGAAGAGATTTATGTGTGATGGAGCACTGTCACTTTTTGTTTCTCGATTTTTAACAGTGACGTATACAAAACAAAGAAACAGTTGGCCAACTTTCAGGAGATGTTAGAGAACATTTTCTTACCTCTCTTTGAAGCCACCATCAACCCTGCCAGCCACCCAGAATTGCATCTCTTCTTGGAGCATGTAAGTAGGGATGTTGCAAAAAAAAACAAAAAACACCTAATTTCTAGTACTTGTTAAAGGGATGGCTAATAGTATCTCTGCATTTGGGGAAGAGTGAAGGACAAATGTTATATATGTGATTCTTGTATATGCTTGATCCTGAAGACCATTTACTTAGCATATAGTAGAATGATATACATTGATATATTATCAGTCTTAAATAACTGTCACGATCATTCTGTCTGATTTGCATAAAATGAATGACGATGCAAGCATATTTTCATCCCCTCCCTTTCTTTCCTCTGGTTTATGAATGGATAGGTGGATGGTTTTGATAGCGTAGACGATGAGTCCAAGCCAGAACACCATATCTTCAACTTGGACAGTCCCTTACCTGGCAGTTGGATGGAAGAAGATAACCCGCCATATTCCTATTACCTTTATTACACCTATGCTAATATGGTGGTGTTGAATCATCTGCGTAGGTAGGTGGTCTGCTTCTTATCTGCCTCCTCACCCACCTTTTCTGAATTTGTGTCTCCTCCAGAATGGTTTTTAAGGCCTTGAATACCCTTTTTATCACCTTTCTGATAATAATAGCAACATATTAAGACACTCAAATACCCAGAGCTTGTGGCCTATGTTTCAGCTTTATATCTTTGGTGCTGTAAGCTGGGCATTAATTCCTGTTCCTCTTTCCCATTTTACCAGCATTTTGACTTCTCCTTTTCCGAAATGCCATTCATTTGTAAGCTGTATATTTTGCTTTCCTTTTTTTCCCTAGGAAGAGGTGCTTCCACACCTTCGTGCTGCGACCCCACTGTGGGGAGGCAGGACCCATCCATCATCTTGTGTCGGCTTTCATGCTGTCCGAAAACATATCTCACGGCCTCCTCCTTCGCAAGGTAAGGGAACGGAAATGAGTTGATGCCACGTCTAGAAACATGGACTTCGGGACATGCCCATATGTGTGATGAAGCAGAAACATTGCTTAGAAGCAAAGCTGCTGCTTAAACCACCACATACCTTTGGGTGTTGTGATCAAGGCTACTGTAAACATGCAGTAGGAACCTAGGCAGAAGGCAAAAAAAAAATCACATCGCACTTGTGTCGGAAGCACCAAGGTGCTTATTAGCTGGTGACATCACCATTCTCTGGGGGGGATGCCCAGTTGGGGAGTCCTTTCCCCATTAACGTGCTCACTGAAGTAGCACCTGTCTAGCTACTTGCAAATGCATGCTTTCGAAATGCTAGGTCCGTGATGGCGAATCTTTGGCATGTGTGCCAGAGGCGGCACATAGAGCCCTCTGTGTGGGCACATGTGCTCTAGCCAGCTGCTCTTCTGGTTTAAAAAAGAGGCCATTTTCAGGCCAAAAAACTCCCCAAACAGCCCCAAAATAACCTCAAAACAGCTTGAAAAACAGCCTGTAAATGGCCCCAAAACAGCCTGAAAAAGGCTCCCAAATGCCCAAAACCCAGGTATGTATGCACCGGCCAGCTGGTCTTTGAGTTTCCCATGCTCAAGCACATGCACACATGTTCTGGTTTGGGCACTCGGTGCCAAAAAGGTTGGCCATCACTGTGCTAGGTCAAGAGGAGCTGGAGCAAGTGACGTGAACTCATCCGGTCCCACAGCAGCATTTGGGTTTCAAAGGTGGGCTTGCTGCTTGTCAACCCAGTGCCCTAATCACATGAGCCACTGTGCTCCTATAAAGGAAATGTGAATAGATCATTATTGGGCTTGCATGCTGGTGATACTTGCAGTCTCTTGAAAGAGTTTCTATGCACGACTTTTCCAACTGGAAGGGGGAACCCATGTATATTTATCCAGAAGCAAGCATTAAGAAGGGCTCAGTGTTTGCTTGAGATACCTCATGCCTTAACATTGAGTTTCTCTCTAGGCACCGGTGCTGCAGTATCTCTACTACCTGGCTCAGATTGGCATTGCTATGTCTCCACTTAGCAATAACAGTCTGTTCTTAAGCTACCATCGTAATCCGCTACCTGAGTACCTGTCACGGGGGCTCGTGGTCTCCCTGTCCACAGACGATCCCCTGCAGTTCCATTTCACTAAGGTGAGTGTCACGTAGCATGTATGACCCCCCCCCAAGGAATGAAAGATGGCACAAGGGAGGAAAGATGCCCTTCTTTTTAGCTGATGCAGTGTGGCCAAATACTAGAAAGAAAAGATAGCAGTATAAGTGTTTCCTCTGCCTGTATCATGTGTTAACTGCCTAATGCTTCATTCCAAGCAGCAAAGCTGCCACGTTTAGATCTCTGCAGATGTTCCTGTTGTGCTTGGTTTAGTACATGTGCTTCAACAACAGTTCCATGTTTTCTCGTGATTATTTCATGTGTGCGTCATAGCCAGTCAGAACTGAAGGGTGCATATTGCCATTGTGCAAAAACAGAAAATATCTAGAAAATGATGGTTAAATTCCAGGTTATTTTTGTGATTAGCATCCAAACATTTATGAGAGACACAGGGGAAAGTGTTAGGAAGCAAAATCTTCCTTGTCTAGTGTAATTGAAATGTCTCCACCTAGTGGCTCAAAAATCAAACTTTGGTCACAAGAACCAAAGTAAATAGAACATGCTGCCTTTGGTTCAGTCCGTAGAAATATTTGTGGCAACTTGGGACCCCCCCCCCCCCCAACCAACCAACTGTTTTTGGAAACCTAAGATGTTGTTTTAGCTGTTCACAAGTAGTCCTGGACTTATAACAGTTCATTTAGTGACTGTTCAAAGTTACAACAGCATTGAAAGAGTGATTTATGACCAATTTTCACTCTTATGAATTTTATATCAACAAATTTTGATCATGTGATCAAAATTCAGATGCTTGGCAACTGGTTCATACTTATGACCGCAGCTGTGTCCCAAGGTCATGTGATCCCCTCTTTTACGGCAAAGTCTGTTGGGAAGCCAGATTGACTTAGCAATTGGGTTACCATCTTATCAGCTGCAGTGATTCACTTAACGGCTATGGCAAGAAAGGTTGTAAAATGGTGCAAAACCCGCTTAACAAATATCTCACTTAACAACAGAAAGGTTGGCCTCAATTGTCATCGTAAGTCAAGGACTACCTGCATATCTTTCACTTATCCCAGGCGCACACTGTTCTCCAATTTCTCTATTGGAGATAAAATAATGAAAATATTTTCTGCTCAGTTTTTATTAGAAAGTAAACTTGCTTTATTCCTTACTGATGTTGGAGTTTTGTCCTGATATGGAAGTGGTTGCCTTCTTCTGTGATAATTCTCCACTTTCCAATCTAGCTTATAGCTCTGGACTTTTCAGTTGCTGCCTACTGCCAGGGGTGGGTTCCTGGCAGTTCTAACCTCTTCTATAGAAGAGGTTCCACAAATCTACAGTGCCATTTAGAACCGGTTCCAGCTCCCTCCCTCCACCCGTCCGCACATCATCAAGATGAAGAGCGAGAGGAGGAATTCTGGGAGTTGAAGTCCACAAGTCTTAAAGCTGTCAAGTTTGAACACCCCTGGGGTTTTTTCTTTTAAAGGGTTAGGGGTGCAAGGGTCTTGTAACTTGACAGCTTTAAGACTTGCGTGCTTCAAATGCAGAGTTTCTGAGCCAAGATTTTGGTTGCTAAGCAAGAGCGTTGTTAAGTGAGTTTCACCACATTTTACAAGTTGGCCATGCACACCCAGTCACATGACTGCCAAGCCACTCCCATTCAGTCACATGGCTGGCAAGCCACTCCCACTCGGTCACATGGCTGGCAAGCCACTCCCACAAAGCACGCTACACCCACAGAAGAGGTTCTAAAAAATTTTGAAACCCACCACTGCCTACTGCATACAGTTTGCACTGTGCACAACTAATTTGATATGTGTTAACATCACTGAAGCCAGTCTGGTATCCTATTTTGCTGCTTGGTAATGTTCAATTTGCATGTATCTGGGTCTGACTGACAATATTGCTTCCAGGAACCCTTGATGGAAGAGTACAGCATTGCCACACAGGTTTGGAAGCTCAGTTCCTGCGATATGTGTGAACTGGCACGGAACAGCGTGCTCATGAGTGGCTTCTCCCACAAGGTAATGTAGAATCTTCTCTGGAAGGGATTGACTTCAGGCTATCACCTCCCCCAAAAATGCTCTGAAGTTCAAGGGGAGGGGATTTACATGGTGGCTTAGTGGCTAAGATGCTGAGCTTGTCGATCAGAAAGGTGGGCAGTTCGGCGGTTTGAATCCCTAGTGCTGCGCAATGGAGTGAGCTCCTATTACTTGTCCCAGCTTCCAACCTAGCAGTTCAAAAACATGTAAAAATGTAAGTAGAAAAATAGGGACAGTTGGTGGGGAGGTAACAGCATTCCATGCGCCTTCATGATTTAGCCATGTTGGCCACATGATCACTGAGACGTCTTCGGACAGCGCTGGCTCTTTGGCTTTGAAATGGAGATGAGCACCGCCCCCTAGAGTCGGGAACGACTAGCACATATGTGCAAGAGGAAACTTTACCTCTACCTTTATTCATCTAAACCAGCCTGTTTGCTGCAGAAGACTTAACACCTACACGCGGCCTCCTCTTCAACCAAGTCTGTACTCAAGGGAAGGCAATCCTTTGAGGACTAATGTTCAAGAAAGCATATCCAATACCTCCCTTCCCTTGATTCCATCTTCAGCAAAAGAGCAGCCTTTGTCCTGAAAGCGGCATGGCAGTCCTGGGAAATTAGGCTGGAAATGAATCCATTTTATGCTGGGGAAATTGTAGATAAAGACCCCTGCAGATGTGATCCTTTCACCAGTGAGGTAGCTACCCTCCTGAAGTTCAAAATTTGTCTTAAAGAGTCCAGTGGGGCGGTATCTGCCATCCCCCTTTTTCCTTCAGCCTTTCCTTCTCCCATGTACATAATAGCTGCTGTTATCTTCTCACTTATTATGCTCAATTCTTATTAAACTGATTTAATTTTTTACGTAGGTTCCCTCCTCCCCTCCAAAAGGGTGTTTCTACTTCCCCAAATCATTGGTTTGTTCTCAGCTTAGGGCAGCCTGCTTGTTGTCCGTGGATGCCAAGGAATTAGTTATATTGATATGGCATGATAAACCTACTACACCTTGATGCATCTTGTAAAATTCCAGGAGGCATTGCACTCTTGATCAAAATCCCAGTGAAACTTGGCACATTAATTGTGCAGCAGTAAGAATAAGATGGATATTTAAGCCCTTTTCTCTGATAGTTTTAACTACTACAAATGAGCAAAAAGCAGAAATGCCTGTCCAAAAACTTTATCTTTGCCATTGTAGTACCACTGTGCCTCTGCTAAGATATCTTGTTCTCATGGACTGAATGGAGGGTAGCTTTTCTGGGGGGTGGGTACGGGGTGCTATTGAGCCCTTTGTGCAATTCTTTGCTAGGCAAAAGTCCAGAGCAGGCACTAAAATGAACATAAGGCAAGAATTTAAAACCCATGAGTGAATGTATTAGTTTGCATGTGTGTGTGTGTGAGAGAGAGAGAGAGAGAAAGAAAGAGGGAGGGAGGGAGAGAGAGAGAGAGAGGAAGAAGGAGGAATAGTTGGTGCTAGCTCTTGTTTTGTTTTTTAAAGGATTTGTTAATTTATTTATTAAATTTAGACTTCCCATTTCACTCCCAGAGTGACTATAAATTATACCGTATCCTTCATTAATGTTTTTGTCTTTGTATGTCCAGATGGAAAACATAGGCTGCTCTTGGTCCTAACCCTGGGTTGATTTCTGCCTTTGTTCCTCAGGTGAAGAGCTACTGGCTTGGACCCAACTACCTGAAGGAGGGGTCAGAAGGCAATGACATCCGTCGTACCAATGTGCCAGACATCCGGGTAGCCTATCGCTATGAGACACTTTCCCAGGAGCTGACTCTCATCACCCAGGCTGTGCAGACAGAGATGCTGGAGACCATCCAGGAAGAATTATGAGCTCCATCCGGGATACTTGCTGAAAGAGACTCATTCGTCATCAGTCTCCCTTTCAGCTCCACACTGGCTTGACAAGCTGGTTATCTGTTATGTGAGCGCAAAGAGAGCCTGACCATCCACCTCCCTCATCCCAGAGACTTTTCTACTTTCCTGGTGTGTGTGTGTGTGTGTGTGTGTGTGTGTGTGTGTGTGTACGTGTGCGCGTGTGCGTGTTTCCTTCAATATCTCTTTTGCACTTGGTAATCTGATGGGGCCTCCTGGGAGGTGAATAGTTAGAAGTGTTTCCAAGGTTTTGTGTCCAGGAACCAAGGAAAGCCTCTGTAGTGGGAATGGAAAGGCTGGTCAGATCGTTTGAGAGCCAAGGCCAAAGAGGTAGAAGGGGACATAGGCCAGTTCAGTGCAGAATAAATTCTGGAAGTCCTGCCATGTGAATACATTTGCTGGGTGGCAGAAAGAAACACCAGCATGTCTACATGTATCCTGAGCAACATCTGCCAGGGACAAAGTCTTCTGGGGGTGCCTTGTGCTACTTTGCTTTTGTTTCGGGGAGGGGGGTTGTCCCATTGGCTGGTCGAACATCTCTGAGAGGCTGCAACCAGCCCTGCCTTTGGCCATCAGGGCAGAAAGTGGTTGTCAGTCCCGCTAGGTAAGAGCCTCCATTTTTTCAGTGTTAACCTCTAACACGGTCTTTTTCAACCTTGGCAAACTTTAAGATGTCTGGACTTTAACTCCCAGAATTTCCCATCAGCATGACATAAAGTCATGACATCTAGAATGACAACATCTTAAATGTTGTCAAGATTCAGAAACACTCTGTAGCATGAAGTGGGGCAAGGGACAGATTCTTTGCTTCTCATTTCCTTTCGAAGCCCAATAATGTTTGTCTTTTTCAGCTCAGGGAAAGCGCTAATCTTTGATTCCCTCCATGCTTTAAAGGTGAACGACTGTGCGCTGTCAGGGACAATGTGGACTTGAGGTAATAGAGGTAATATTGCTGTTAGCGTGCCAAATATGGTTGTTTTTTTAAAAAAAATTGTACTGTATCTTTTGTGAAACTCTTGGTCTCCCTCTGTAACCAAGTATTATAAAAGGAGTTCGATGCAGTTATTAATGCAACAAGGAGATTGAAGATGATTCTGGCACTGAAAAAATAAAGTAACTCCTGGAAGAAAGCCTTGGAGCCAAGATACCTGCCTAGCATGGAAGGAGTTTAGGAGAAATTATTATGATTGTTATTAATTATAGATCAGGTTCAAAATGGAGACGATGAAGGACAACTGAGATCAGTTGTTTTTAAAGCGAACTTTTAAGTAATTTTAAGGCTTGTTTGGATCAGCAGTTGGTGTGGGAAGATATATGGAGTTGCATGAAGCCATTTATTGGGTCTAATCTACTTTCCCAAAGTTGTTACTAGCTCAGGAATGATAGCATTTTGTTCCCTACCGAGTTAATGGTGGAGTTACAGGAGGAAGAGGGGTGATAGAACAGAATCGTTATCTGTGGGAGAAGAATTCATACACTCTGGCAGTATTGCCCTGGTTTTTGGACTGCTGCTTCCTTCAGCTGATTTAAAGTTTAGGGGTTTTTTCTTTGGGAGGGTTCCCCATGTTGGGGGATCATTCCCAACATGTCTGGCAGCCATGTCTGGTGTAATGTCTGATGCAGAAGCTCCTGGGAGATGAAAATTGTTTTAGGCTGGTTAGAATGCAGCAAATTCAAACTGCTTGTTATACGACCTCTCCCCTCTCTCTCCTCCCTCCCTCCCTCCCTCCCTCTGTTTCTTTCTCTTTCTGACAGCTTTTGACTCTCATGTGCTACTTTCAATACTTGTAGGCTATTGTCATCCTATTAATGGTTGTTGTGCCATCAGTCATAATTTTGAAATCGTTTATGGGCCTCTCTCCTGAGGTAGGAAACCAACCTCAGACTCTGCTCACTCTCTTCAGGTTCTTAGACGAATGTTATGTCTATAAAAAAGGCAGTCAGTTCCCCAGTTCTTGCTCCCAGTTGCTGCCAATAATATGTGATCTTACTATATTTCAAGCAGATCCAGTACAAAGGGAAATATGTGTGTTAAACTTGAGATTAGTAGATAGCAAGGAATGCTTCTAAAGTGAACCGGAAGCTTGTGATGCCCTCCTTCTAAATTTGACTACCTCAACTTGTCATTCTCCAGATACATTGGACTAAAAGTCTCATAATCCTCAACCAGCATGGCTGCATGAACTTGTGCTCCAGCACAGTTAGAAGTGAAAACTGCTCTAGGTGGCTGTGGCCAAAATCTGAGGGTTATAACAAATGTCTGCTTAAAGATATTCACGAAGTGCACCGTGACTAAATAGGTTGCTTTTTTCATGTTATTTGTGGAAGAAGCATTTTGTTATAGTTTGTGTCATTATTTTGAGGGTTGTGCATCCAAGAAAAAGAAGCCATTCGCTAAAGCCTGTCTAGTTGGAGTTTCACCTTCATGGCACAGCATGGTAATTTCTTTTCCTCCCCCCCCCCCTCAAGTTGCTGTCTCCCAAGCTGTTTTGCAGTGGAGCTGCCTTGCATTTGTTTCAGCCAGCATGGACGCCTTGTTAATCTAAGGCAGGGATCTTTAAACTTGGCAGCTTTAAGACTTGTGGACTTCAACTCCCAGAATTCCCCAGCCAGCTGGCTGGGGAATTCTGGGAGTTGAAGTCCGCAAGTCTTAAAGTTCCCAAGTTTGGACACCCCTGATCTAAGGGTTGGGTCCAACATGTGGTTCCAGGAGAAAATGGTATAATCAGTTGAACTGAAATGAAACATAAACTGCCTCCCTGCTTTATCTCTCATTTTCTTCCTTTCTCCTTGTCATTAATCTGCCTATTGGTACATCGTGTTAGTTTCTGCTTTGATGTCAGAATTGAAGCTGGTATTCATTTAGCAATCACCTGTATCATCCTCTCACTAGGCTATTCTATGTACCTTGGATAAAACTATGCTTGTCTGTGCTGTTAGAAATCTTCTGGAAATAAGAGCATGATCCACCATTAAAGATTATTTAAGTAAACCGAGTCTTTGTACTTCTGATTGAAACAATTTCCCCTCCTTGTTTGGCTTCCTAGCAGATGATAAAATCATTTTTTTTCTCCAAGGGTGGATTTTGAAGAAGGAGCATTTATCCTCTAGGAACGTGATGGTGAACCTGTGGCACATGTGCCAGAAATGGCACACAGAGCCATCTCTCCGGGCATGGGAGCCATTGCCCGTTGCTCTTCCGGTTCCGGGGTGCTGGCCAGCTGGTCTTCACACAAGTGGGAGCACCGGACACTGGAAGGGCAGCCATCTTCCAGTTTCCAGCGCGCATATGCGCACTGCCCAACTGGTCTATGTGCATGCATGCATGCCAGAAACCGGAAGACCAGGTGGCATGAGCACTGGGTGGCTGCTCTTCCTATTTCCTGTGCATGCGCATGTTCCCATTTTGGCACTCAGTGCCGAAAAGGTTTGCTAATTGGCAGTGCCATAATTCCTGATTAAGTACTACCTGACCGTGTCATCTGAATATCTTGGAACATGAATTCAAGACTGTAGATTTCTATGTAATTTATTGGGCAAGTAAGCCATTGCCTTGAAACTACTGTTATGATAAACTCAAGAGCCGAGGTGGCGCAGTGGTTAAATGCAGCACTGCAGGCTACTTCAGCTGACAGCAGTTCTGCAGTTCAGCTGTTCAAATCTCACCGGCTCAGGGTTGACTCAGCCTTCCATCCTTCCGAGGTGGGTAAAATGAGGACCCGGATTGTTGTTGGGGGCAATATGCTGACTCTGTAAACCGCTTAGAGAGGGCTGAAAGCCCTATGAAGCGGTATATAAGTCTAACTGCTATTAACTGCTATTAACCTTATACTAATGCAACTTTCTTCATTTGTTATGTGATTATATTGACAATCTGTGTAGCAGATTGGAAGCAATTATCTCTAGAGGCCAAAATTGTATTTTAAAAAAAGCTTGAGTTTAATAGCTCCTTCACACACTTGTCAGTCTTTTCTCGGAAAGGATGGTTAACATAAAGAGGAAGCATTTCCCTTCTAATACTTCTGGAGTGTTTCCATACAAAGCAAAGGCATTGGGAGATACGCTGTTTTCCTTAATCCATGTGGAGATCTGCATATCTGTCTGTTCTGAATGGCCCTATGAATACCTATGCACACAAAAGTCCTAGTGCTTCATAGATATGGGAAATAATCTGCTTACATAAGAAAACAAGCTTGGTAATAAAAACAAAAGCCTGAATTTCTACCTATTGGTGCTCAACTTGTGCCATGCCCTATTAAACGGTGCTGTTAAAGCTTCAAAGAGAAGCAAATGAATGCGTAGATACAGTATCTATGAACTATCTTGCTATGAAGTCCTCCCTCCAGAAATCATTCATACCAAGGGTTTTTAACCAGATAAAAGGATCATGAATTTAATAATTTCAAGAACGTTTCCAAGGTAAAAAGAAACGGAGTAACATATGAACAGAGGCTTCCAGGCAGCTGAAGAAAACAATGGTAACAATGTTCCACACCATTGTTAGCAGTGGTGAAATTCATTTTTTTACTGCTGGTTCGGTGGGCGTGGCTTGGAGGGCGTGGCAGGGGAAGGATACTGCAAAATCTCCATTCGCTCCCCAGTCCAGGGGAAAGATACTGCAAAATCACCATTCCCTCCCCACTCCAGGGGAAGGATATTGCAAAATCTCCATTCCCACCCCACTCTGTGGTCAGCCAGAGGTGGTATTTGCTGGTTCTCCGAACTACTCAAGTTTTCTGCTACAGGTTCTCCAGAACCTGCTGAATTTCACCCCTGCATTGTAGATACTATTGCTAATGGAGATAAGGGAATATTAGGGCAGGTCCGAATCCTCCTTTCAAATAGATTAAGTTGCAAGATAATAGTGGTTGTCAAACCATTGGCCAGGCTTCGTGTCTACTGATTTAGACCAATTTTGTCTAGTGCAGTGTTTCTCAATCTTGTCCCTTTGAAGATGGGTGGACTTCAGTTCCTAAAATTCCTCAGCCAGCTTTGCTATCTTCAAGGGAACAAGGTTGAGAAACACTGGTCTAACGTAATTGGCAGTCTCTCAAAGGTGCCTTTTCAAGAGGCAACTGGACTTTCTGGTTTTTCTTTGAAAGCCTTTCCCTTCTTATCCAAGAAGCTTCTTTAGAGCTGAAGAAGCTTCTTGGATAAGAAGTGAAACGTCTTCAAAGAAAAACCAGAAAGTCCAGTTGCCTCTTGAAAAAGCACCTTTGGAGCAACCACCTGGATAACTGAGAATCTCCATAGGTAATTAGCAGTGCCTCTCCATGATTCCTGATTATGTACTACCTGACCGTGTCATCTGAATATCTCGGAACATGAATTCAAGACTGCATTCACACAAAGATTGAGTTCTGCTACCAATAGGTAGATTTCTATGTAATTTATTGGGCAAGTAAGCCATTGCCTTGAAACTACTGTTATGATAAACTCAACCTTATACTAATGCAACTTTCTTCATTTGCTATGTGATTACATTGACAATCTGTGTAGCAGTTACTATATTCTATTATTATTTTGCAAACATGACCTTGGAGATAAAGGGCTGATGTTGAGTTCAAATCAGCTGTGGTATTGCAGACTCATGCAAGTTGCTTAAGGCTTATTTTTAATACTCCAACTATAAAGGCAATACTGTATACAAATTGGGAAATGTTTCACACATTTAAAAAAAGGTTTCATAAATAGTAAAAGGGAGACACAGTTTTGAAAAAAAAACAAACCAATAATGGCAAAATACTGTACCAGTAATGACCAGAAGATGGAGTTACAGGTAAAGTTAAAGGTTCCTCTTGCACATATGTGCTAGTTGTTCCTGACTCTAGGGGGTGGTGCTCATCTCTCTTTCAAAGCCAAAGAGCCAGCGCTGTCCGAAGATGTCTCCATGGTCATGTGGCCGGCATAACTAAATGCCAAAGGCACACGGAGCACTGTTACCTTCCCACCAGAGGTGGTTCCTATTTTTTCTACTTGCATTTTTGCATGCTTTCGAACTGCTAGGTTGGCAGAAGCTGGGACAAGTAATGGGAGTTCACTTCATTAAGCGGCACTAGGGATTCGAACCGCCAAACTGCCCACCTTTCTGATCGACAAGCTCAGCGTCTTATCCACTGAGCCACCGTGTCCCACAGAGTTACAGAAGTGGTGAAATCAAATATGATTTGGAATAGAGCACGTATGATTTGCAGCAGATTTGTGAAACAAACTGAAATATGAAGATTAAATCTAAAACTTCATGACCTATTTACAGGTATAGAACTTGACCTATAAGAAGCTAGAAACAAAGTCACGATTCTCCTCCCAATCTGATTCTAATGAGAAAATTTTTAACATTTGCAGAAATGCTGGTAGAAAATAGAAAATTTCAGGAAATGGTTGCTTGGATGACTATAGATGCATTTTTAAAAGCAGTTTTTCAAAATAGTTTTGCTCATGATAATGTAAACTTGGAATATTTTTAGCTAAGTCACTATTGCATTTAGAGACTGGCACAACACATAGTTTAAAGAAACTTCATTTAGCTCAATCCAGTGTTTTGGCTATGCACAACATAACCAGAAGAATAAAATAACCACATGGAGTGGATTCACACAATTTGCTAAATTAACATGTAAATGAGATTGGGTAGTTTATGATTCAAGAATGTTATGTGAACAGTATTTATTTCTATGCATAGGCATGTACAAAACCTAAATGAAATACATATTCTCCTTTCCAAAGGATGCTGCCTTGATTTTTAAGGACCTTACAGGGTCTCCCTTGCTCATTTCTCTTCCCTTTCTAAGTGAATATTGACGTCTTGTGAAGATGTTAGAAGTAAGTTAAAAGATGGTGACTTGGACATCTCACTAAAAACTAGTAAAGAATTGTATCAGATTCAGCTGAGTCTTGGATGCAATTGGTTAATTCAAATAAATTCAGAAAATGTCTGGATTAAACAAAAGGTGCTCCAAAGCAAGTCAAGCAAAATCAGGCTACTTTATTTTTCGGAGTATAAGACGCACCAAGTTTTTGAAGAGGCAAATTGAAAAAAAAGTTTTTGCACTCTGCAGACCTCCCAAAAACGGCTTTTTTCCCCCCAAAATGGGCCCGCTTTTTTTTTCCAAAAAAGGGGGCATGAATAGCCTTTAGGAGGCTTGTAGAGTGCTTCTGGGGGCTGGGGGGAGGGACAAAATTGAGCAAAAAACAACCTGATTTTCACTCACTTTTGCTCTCCCCAGCCCCCAGGAGCTCTCTGGACACCTCCTAAAAGTTATGCATGGGCATTTTGGTGAAGGAGGTGGGAGGCAAAAAAATGCTGTATTCAGTGTATAAGACACACCCAGATATTCAGTCTCTCTTTTGAGGGGAAAAAGATGTGTCTTATACGCCGAAAAATACGGTATTTCTTTCACCACAGTCCAGTCCAATTTCCCTACCTGAAAAATTTATAACCTGTCAATAACAAACAAATAAAACATCCCAAACCTGTACTAGAATGTTGTTTATTAACAATGAAGAAGTTGAAAGCATTCAGGATGATAAATAAATAGCATTGCACAATACTTTGGAGTATGTGAGGAGCATGTATTTATCATCCATCTGAATGGATGGTAAATGCACACTCCTTAATCAAACACAACTTTTCTGGGAAATGCATTGTAAGCTGTGGAAGATAAAAGCACAACCACCACAACTTGAAGCCACAATGATTTTGATTGTACATTACACGAAAGTATGATATATTAAACACTATCGGAATCAGTCACAAACCATGTTTATAAAGGTTGGGATAACCCAATAAATTATCCCAATATTACCTAATTCATATATTGTCATAAAGCAAGATTTCTTAACTATAGTTTATAAAATAAACCAGTTTGCTGAATTTGCAAAACACAGTTGGCCACAGTTTTATAAACCCCAGTGGTTGTGTCCAAACAATAGGATAGACCCCAAGCAAGCATGCCACTTGGTGAGTATGCAAACTGACCCAACTTCTAAAGAATGCTCAAAATCTTGAGAGAATAATCTGAGGATCTCTCTAAGCTACATAGAGGATTCAGCTATGTCCTGCTGAATTATGAACCTTTTTTCATGCAGTAAGTGATGAATTAAATTCACTGTACAGCCCATTGCCAGCTATTTCCAACCTATTTATTTGTGAACCTTTGGGGCATTGAACCACAACCAAACAGGATCCAGATGAAAGATAAAGATGATGGAAGTAACAAGATCTGCACTATTGGCTGGTACAGTATGCAACACAGAATGGAATTAAAGTATGGATATTTGTTGCCAAAATTTACTGAGTGAAGGGGATGTACAACTGGGTATCACCAACATTTTAGTGGCATTGAACTCCAAAGCTTTAGATGACTAGTTACCTTCCCCAGAAGATTCAGGTTGATGTTAAATAGCATAGGAGATAAGATGGAACTTTGTAGGTTACTAGAAATCAGTGGCTAGATTTCTCACTATATTTCTCATTCATTATTTTATGTCCCCAAGATCCATTTCCACCTGAAGGATATCCTAGTAGAAATATGGATATCAAGATTTTTTTTATATTATGAAAAATATATTTAAGCTTTATTAAAAGTAAAACTTTTTAGTGATAATATACGTTTTGGTCTAATCTTTGACTTTCCCCATTCTTACACTTCACCCATATAATCAGATTAATAAACTAGTACACGCAAACAATATGTTGGAAGAGCCCACTGTTGGAAGAGAAAGTGAGGAACTCCTAGGCCTGAAAATAGAACTGTCAAAAATTTGGGACAAAATCCATAAGTGTGCAGAATCATCTACAGCTGAGGCTGCCACGATGATGGGGATACATTGAATATAAATCTAGATACTTATCAAACACTTTTATCTATTTTAATTCTAAACTAAGGACATTGCCACTCTCTTACTTCGTGGCACGACAAAACCGTGCTATGCAAAATAGCGGAGATTAAATCGCGTCGCTAAAGTCGCGACGTCATCACCACGCGTCATCACCGCGGGGACAACAGCGCGGCGACAGAAGGGCGTTCTTTGCCTCCAAAGGTAGCCCTCCTCCTCCAGCTGACAGCGGCAGCGGGCACGGGGCAAAGCGGGCTGCCCAGCAGCAGCAGCAGCCTGCGGGAAGGGTCCAGCACAGCCACGGGGGGCAGCAGGAAGCCCGCGGGGGGGCTGAGCAGGGCCGCCGACGCTGGCGGCGGAGGAGGACGCAGCAGCAGCGGCGGCGGCTGAGGCTCTCCCGGGGCCGGCGAAGCGGGCTTGCCCGGCAGAGGCAGGCCACCCTCTTCTTCCTCAACAACATCTCCTTGGATGGGCGGCCGCCGCCACCGGGCAAGCCCGCTTCGCCGGCCCCGGGAGAGCCTCAGCCGCCGCCGCCGCCCACCCTGCCTCTTCCTCCGGG
The DNA here is from genome assembly GCF_051295495.1 of Thamnophis sirtalis. Lineage (NCBI taxonomy): Eukaryota > Metazoa > Chordata > Lepidosauria > Squamata > Natricidae > Thamnophis > Thamnophis sirtalis. Next base: position 44,085,119 of record NW_028261387.1, on the reverse strand, counting down.
GGAGGCGCCGGCGGCGGAGGCCGCCCGTCCAAGGAGATGTTGTTGAGGAAGAAGTCATTTTTTCCTCAGAATTGGAAAATAAAAAGAAATGTGCCAAGAGATATTTGTTCAACTTTATGTACTAAAGTTCATTGTTAATTCTGTTCTATCTTTCAGTCTCTGTTATCTCATGGTGCAGACTCCATATGATACCTTTTGACCAAGAATTATATTTATGTTTAGATTTATGTTTAGATTTATGTTTGGATTTATGTTTGGATTTAGATTTAGACTTATGAGCCAAGCATGTAGTGTGAAAAAACATCTCAGACAAGCCCATCTCTAATTCACACAAAGATAAAGGGAGGGATGGAGAAGCATATTCAGACATGCAGGATTCTGCAATAGTATGGTATAGATACTATAGTATTACAATCAAAGTAGTTTTGACCTACGGTAAACAGAATTGACTTCCTAGACGGCCTACCTTGAAGGTTGACAGAATTTTAGAACTGCATACCCAAATAAGGTTAAAAAAAGGATTTTGGCATTTTCTCAAACAATAGCTTTAGGGAGGAGGAGACAGAAGATTGAAAGAGAGATAGCAGGGAAATCAGGTCTTGACAGGTCAACCTTAAATAAGAATGACCTTTAGCGTAATTGCATTTTACTGAAGCAATATCAACACTATATTCTTGTATGTTTGCTCTTCTTGCAACCACATCTCCATCTTGCCTAACCTTCTTAGGTGGGTTTACATTAACCATTCATATCTCTGCTTAGAGTTCCTAATTTTGATACAAGTCAGTGGACTAGTGTGAAGAGAGAAGGTGGGCTTGGACAGACAAAATATATGAATGTTTTTGAGTTCAATGTTGCCTTAAGATGAACATGATTTCCTTTACACGATTGCAGAACATTGTTTTCCCACAGATAATGAAATGGCCAGCGTGGTCATGAGGGAGAATCAGTTGACGGATTTCCAAATAGCCTTGCTATGTTGTGCTACAGTTCTGATATTGGGTTATGTTTTCTGCCTCTCTTCTCTCTCCCTTCCATCTCTATCAAAATGGTATTAGACTGTAACAGATGATTTGAAGGTTAGTTTGGGGTAGTTTTGGAGTGAGTGGGCAAATTGCACAATTAATCAACCCTCTTATTTCTGGGGTAGGAAAATGAGAGAAAAGTTCTCTGTTTAGATGTCTGTGGAGATTTTCAGTCATGTAGGTCATAGTTGTCAAGTTATAAGTCAAGTTATTAAGCAGAGGAAAGAGAGCAGGAAGGAAATCAAAAGGTTTAGAAATGGGAAAGTTAAGATTTCACAACAACTTTCTGGAAACCAGTCAGTATGTAAATTTCTTTTCTTTTTTTTCAACAGGAAAAAAACAGAAACCTGAATATTTGGATTCAATGCCAGGAAGTTGAAGTTATACTCTCAATTTCTGGAGAACAGATATCTGTGACCAACAGAGAATCCATGACATCTGACACACTTTATTGTTCCATTTAAATATTTTCCATTATTAATTTTGCTTATTTATTTTATTGCAAGAGATTTCTTGGATCAGCACCAGATGTTTCAGCTGGATCAGTTTTCAAATCTTAAGGATTTCCCTGAGGGAAATCTACTATGATTTATCCTCCCCAAATAAGTATTTTTGTTGGATCAGTCCAGAACATGAGGGCCACAATCGCTTCTAGTCCTCAAAGATAAAAAAGAGTTTTTTAAATCATCAAAGTATAAGTGTGTGTGTGTATATACATACATACATACATACATACATACATACATACATACATACAAACATACACACACATATATATATACACATACACACACATGTGCCTATCATATCTATGACAGAAATCAGTGAAAAGTTATTCAAGATATGATGAGAGTTATATTAATTACAATTTTAATAAATTTCAGAGAAATTGTACCATATTTAATTTTGGTTTTGACTCTGAGCTCTACTCTTTTCAGAGTAACTCTTAACAAAACATTTCCCTCCCCCCGCCCCCCAAAGTCTCTAGTTCAGATTCTTACAATGTGTAATGATATTGCTAGTTAATAACAAAGATCCTTCTGTTGGCTTTCTCTGTAGGCCTTGGAGAGGATGTTTGCCTGCACAATTTCAGGTTATTTCATAAAGACAGTTATCTTCTTGGAAAGGGTCAAGTGGGGCAACCAAAAAGAACAGAAGAGATCAGGCATCTTAGAACATTTTGTTCTAAGCCAGTTGCATTTAGAGCAGTAATAGCTAACCTTTTCTTCACTGGTGGCTGAAAGCACACCCAGGCGCCCACCATACAATGTACGTGTGCCCTACACATCCCACATCCTCTGCAGACACGCATAACCCCCCCACATGCACCCCACCTCATGTATGCACGCATGACCCCTGCACATGTGAGTGTACCCCACCCCCATGCATTCTATGCCTCTGCATGCACACACACCCTCGTGCTCCCCCACCCACCCACATGTATGCATGTCTCCCACATGTGCCCCCCCCAGCGCATATGTGGCAGAGATCTGAAAACCAGCTAGTTGGTGAGAAGCATGTGCATATGTGCAGTGGAGCTGAGCTGGGGCGACGGCTCACGTTCCCGCAGAGAGGGTTCTGTGTGCCACCTGTGGCACACTGCCATAGGTTTGCCCTCATGGATCTAGAGGTTAGGGTGCTGGGCTAGAAAGCAGGAGATCATGATTTCTAGTCTCTCCTTAGCCATGGAAGCCAGTCACCCTCTCTCAGCTAAACCCATCTCACAGGGCCCAAGATGGAACCTTGAGGTAGCCCAGTGTATGCTTCCCTCCATGTAGACCTGGATTGTGTGCTTCTGATTGAGAGCTTTGTAAATCCCACCTCTTGGGATTCTCTTACTGCAACATGCTGGCATGAATAGGTAAAAGAGTCCCAAGACATAATTACCACAATCATCCTTTCAAGCCCAGAAAAGTCAGGAAAATCTAGCATTTTTTGTGACAATGAAGGAAAGGGAAAAGGATGTGGGTCCAGGGCTGAAAGAGGAGGATGAAGTTGTCTTTTGTCTCTGACCAGCAAACAGGTGACAGTTCTTTCTGCTAAGCTAGAGCTGCTGATCAGTTAATCACACCCCCCCACCAATGTCTGATGCCCAAGTAGATCCCAAGGTCATGTGATCCAGATGTTGGGAAAACATCGGAATATAGACCAAACAGCCCAAATGGATCTTGGATATATTTTAAACCAGAATTCAGAATGGAATGGAATGTGTTGATCTGAGAGAATTTGGTACTGGATCCAAGGTGAAGTAACATTCAACAAGGTTTAACATTGTAGTGCCTCTCCTGTAGTCTTTGGGATATATCCATTCTTGGGGGGAAACATTGGTGCTTCTTACATTCTTAACTAACTTTTTGTCCTGCATTGTGAATGACCTCAACCTAATACAGATCTCTTCCAGCCCTCCCCTCCATCAAGATCAGAAGCTAGGTCACACAGGAGTGGACTGTTGTGAATGAATTAAAACATGGACAAACTTTAATAATATTATTTTGATCCATGTGATTGCCCCCCTCACACGGCCGCTCTGGGTAGCTCATAATATGTTTTAAAAAGTAACATTGATAATGCTCAAGCACACTTTTTCAAAGTATTGCAGTTCTTAAAGCTGTTTGCTCATCATATTTATCATGAGACAATGACATGGCTCTCCCCACCCCTGAATTTGTTCAGAGATCCTGCTGGACAGGATGCACAATATTTCAAAACAGCATAGGTGAAATTCCACCTGGGTTTATCTTTTTCGTAAAATAACTATTCTCCTTCAGCAGAAGGACAGCTGTGTAAATAGGTCATTGCTTATGGGCACTTCATATCATCTGTAGCCTTTTCTGTTATGCATGCTGGGTATATTTTGCATTAATCTACAGACAGGGTGAATAATGAGCACATCTGACATATTGGAATCCCACCATGCTTCAAGTGTTTTCCTTGTGCAAATTAAATCACTGCTAGTCCTCTCGTAGTGGTGATGGGGGATGGTTAAAAAAAATCAAAACTAAACTGCATTCACGCAGTCTTCCCCCCCCCCCCCGTTTCTTTCGTTTGCCGCTCAAGTTGGTTTTTTTTTAATAGGAATAATTGATGATCAGGATAAACCCAAAGCTCAAAATTTCGGAAACGAACCGTTAAGGCATCGAGACGCGTCTCTTTAATCTGGGGGGGGGGGTGGATCTCCTTTGGCTCAAACGAATTGCCGTCACCTGAAGAAACGGATTTGTTTGAAGCTGATTGATGGTTCGGATGCGAAATGGGGTTCGGCGAATGAGGGCGGGGGGGACGGGACTGGCAATCCGACACCTGGTCGTCCGCACCTCGGGGAAGGCTTTTCCCATCAGCACTTTTGCCTGTGTGGTGGGAGTCGCCACCTCCTCCCCTCATTGGGATATCCTTCCGCGGAAGTATAAAAGCAGCTCTCGGGATCTGCCGGTCTGCTTGCGACGGGAGGCAGAGCCGAGCACGTCAGACAGCACCAGCGGAGAAGATGGAAGCCACGCTGGGCTACTGGGATATCCGAGGGGTAAATAAGCAGCGTAGAGGAGAGGTCTTCAAACTTGGCAACTTGAAGACTTGTGGACTCCAACTCCCAGAATTCTCCAGCCAGCTATGCTGGCTGGAGAATTCTGGGAGTTGAAGTCCACAAGTCTTCAAGTTGCCAAGTTTGGGAACCCCTGGCGTAGAGGGAGGCGGGGTGGCCATTGATAAAGCTTCCCTGTCTCGGTACCTCGCTCCGGCCCAAGACTCGGCGCTCTCCGCCTTCGGAGCGACCGAGACCGAGAGGCTGCAGGCGGGTGGGGGAAGCCACGCAGCATTTTCTCGACGGTTTCGGCCATCGCTAGAAAACGAAGCGGAGAGAGCCGCTGAGGCAAGGGGCGTGTTGCAGAGGGCTGAGCTTAAGGCTAGGGCACACGCCCCCTTCGGATTCATTCCACAACCGGCGGTGGCGGTGGAGGAGCTGGGACCATTTTGGTGTACAGGTCTCGACTTACAGCCGTTTGTTGAATGGTCATTCATAGTTAAAAGGGCACTGGAGGGGAAAAAAGGGATTTTTTCACACGATAGCTGCAGCATCCCCCTGGTTCCGTGATCCAAAACTTTGGACACTTGGCAACTGGCATGTAAAACACCTCGACAAGTTGCCATTTACTTAACAACTGCAGTGAGTCACTTAACCACTGTGGCATGAAAGGTTGCAAGATAAAGGTAAAAGTTCCCCTTGCACAAGCGTGCTAGTCATTTCTGACTCTAGGGGGCACTCCTCATCTCCGTTTCCAAGGCGAAGACCCAGCGCTGTCTGAACATGTCTCCGTGGTCATGTGGCCGGCATGACTCAACTGCAAAGGCGCACGGAATGCTGTTACCTTCCCACCAAAAGTGATCCCTATTTTTCTACTTGCATTTTTACTTGCTTTCGAACTGCTAGGTTGGCAGAAGCTGAGACAAGTAATGGGAGCTCACTTCAATACATGGCATTAGGGATTTGAACCACCGACCTTCTAAAATGACAATCTCAGCGTCTTGGTCAATGAGCCCTGTGTCCCCTAGAAAGGTCGTAAAATGGGGTAAAATTCATTTCGCAACTGTCCTGCTTAGCAATGGAAACTTGGGGCTCAGTTATGGTCATAAGTTAAGGCCTACCAGTAGTGATTAAAGGATCAGCCTAGGAATCAGGAGACCAAGAGTTCTAGTTCTGCCTTTGGACTAGATGACTTTGGGCCAGCCACTTCTTTTCAGTCCTAGGAAGCAAGCAATGACAAACCACTTCTGAAATCTTGGCAAGAAAACTGCCAGGAGTTAAGACAATGCCCAAATCTCCTGAGGGTAGCAGCCACTGACAACCACAAATATGAGGTCAGGATGAGAAACCTTGATGGGAGGAATACTGGGAAATCTGCCTGTTTTCTTTGGCCAATCATTTGGCTTCACTAAACCAGAGCAAATTGCTTCTATTAAAGGCTCCTGCCATCAGCTCCCAAACCAACCTACCTCTACTCTCTCTCTCTTCTGCTCACAGCAGCCAATTTCGGTGTCTCACAAATGAAGGTAAAGATAATGGATGAAAGTGTCCCAGGATAATGTTGCAGGATCCAATCTGGGATGGTCACTGGGATCAGAGGTTTTGTCTTCTGAGCTTTTGGACTCATGTTGGATGAGCTCCAGCTCAAGTCCGAAAGCTTGGAAGACAAAACCTTTGGTCCCATTGACTGACCCACATTGGAGCCTGCAATTTAGGTGCTTGTTAGAAATTATCAGCAGCACAGGCGCAAAGCAGCCCATACTCCTCCTCCCTTGATATTGGAAACTAATCAAACTATTTCCGTTTTTTATAAGGCTGTCTTAGGGGCAATTATCAATGAATTGTCTCACCATGATATTCTTTTCCCACAGTTGGCTCACTGCATTCGACTGCTCTTAGAGTATACCAAGACCCCCTATAAAGAGAAACATTATGTTGGTGGAAAAGGTAAGGAACTAAACAGAGGTCTTGAACTACAAGAAGGCTTGTCTAACTTTCTGGGAGAAGAATGCGGGCTCACCAGAGTATTTTCTGAACTGGCATGTTGGCTCTTTCCAGGCTTAGAAATGTTGCGCAAGTATTGGATATGTCTGGACATCAGATTTTAACATAATAAATTTTTAACAATTCAGCAAACACCCAAAGAAATGCACCCAATTTTCAAATATTAGAATTGCCTGAAGAAACAAAAGCTACTTGTTATCTGTAACACAAATTGTTGTAGTTAGTTGCGAAGTCATGTCCGATCCTTTGTGACCTCATGGACAATGTTCTTCCAGGCCTTCCGGTCCTCTACCATCCTCTGGAGTCCATTTAAGCTCATGCCTACTGGTTCAGTGACTCCATCCAGCCACCTCATTCTCTGTCATCCCCTTCTTTTGCCCTCAATCGTTCCCAGCATTAGGCTCTTCTCCGGTGAGTCCTTCCTTCTCATTAGGTGGCCAAAGTATTTGAGTTTCATCTTCAGGATCTGGCCTTCTAAAGAGAAGTCAGCGTTGATCTCCTCTAGGACTGACCAGTTTGATTGTCCTGCAATCCAAGAGAACACAAACTTGCCAAAGATTTACGATTTCGTATTTTTTTCAAAAATGGCCTAAGTCATCATTAGCTTACCAGTATAAAAATAGTATTTTCCTCTTATTTTGACACTGTCAGTGACAACATCATGGTGTGTAAAACTTTGGCATTCATTCCCTGGGAGGCAAAGTCAGTTGACCCTTTCTGTTGTAAAAGCACTGGACAATTGGGACTGGCAAATCAGTCAGAAAATTGGTTGCTAAGGGAAATTTTGATTGTTCTTATGCTCTTACTTCAGCTCCCCTTTGCTTTAAAGACCTGTGAAAGTTTGTAAATGCAAGGACTGATTGCAAAGTTAAGCTTTCATCACTGTTATAACTGTGAACAGTTGCTAAATGAGGATTACCTGCATGTGTGAATGGAGATATGTTTGGGGGTTCAAGGAGAGCTTACTCACTCTTCTTTGATTCCTACCCAGTCCTCCACCTATCATTTCTGTCCTGCCTTTGCCCTTTCCCCATTAACATTTTGTTTCCTTTCTTTTCATATCTGTCACCAACTCCTATCCAATTTTTCTCCAGGAGGCAGTTTGTACAGTAATCTACATTATTCTCAAAATAATGATTGTGCCATCATCACAATTACTGGCCTTATTATTTGCATTCCAACAAATAATGCAAGTATGCTGACTTGTAATCTGCATTTTTGCCATTGCGTCCCCCCTTTCCCTGTTGCAAATTCTCATGTCTTCAGGTTTTCAACAAGGTGATTTGCCAGTTTCCCTGTATTTCCTAGTTTCAATCATATTCCACCTGACTCTAAGTGAGAAAGTTGATTGTCTTGGATCAAGTTAGAGTTTCATTTCTACTGGACAGAATCTATATACTGTATTTCCCTAAAAATAAGACTGGATTTTACATTAATTTTTTCTCCAAAAGATGCATTAGGGGTTATTTTCTGATTAGGGTCTTATTTTGGAGAAAATATGGCACTAAATGCATCCATCTGGCTGACAATCTTTATTGGGGCTTATTTTGGGAGTAGGGCTTATATTGCAAACATCTTGAAAAATCATGCTAGGACTTATTTTCCGGTTAGGTTTTATTTTAGGAGAAACAGGGCATATAGATATAGCATCACAACAAGTTCTGTTTTCTTCCTTTCTGTGGCTTTCCTATAAGGTTCTTTATCTTACTGTATTTCTTTCTTGGGAGTTGCAGGCTGTAGAAAACCAGTTTAGAGAAGCTTGAATCTCAAAGACAGAACCAAGCCATTCTGGCTTCAGTAATCTGATTGATAGATATCTTCTGCTGATTGGTGACATATTGAAAGGAGATGGCAACAAAGCCAGAGAAAAAGCTTCTTGTAATGAGTTGTACACTCACTGATCAGGGTAATAATTAGCAACGTTTTGGAAGAGATATTCTAGACCAGGATTGTCAATGAGGCATTGATTTTCTCTGACCCATTCATGATGAATCACTTTTCTTGCCTGCACCCCTCAAGCTGGTCCCAAAAGGTGAAATGAATACAGAATTAGGTTTTTAATTTCAAGCAAAGTTGACAACTTAAGATACCATAATCACCTGGTTAGGTATTATTTGTAAAGACATCTTCCTGGGAAAATGTATAAATAATAATGACCATTGTTAGAGTAGTTGTGGGAGGGAGTTGTCTTATTTTTAGAAAAGATTTGTATCCTGGACAAACAATGGGTGAAATCATAGTATTTAGAGGCATGGAAAAAGTACATTTAGTGCTTGAACATTTTATATTCTTTAAGCTGTCTATTCAATATTTGCAAAATAGTATATATAATACAAATACATATATATTGATAAGTATACAATTGCATCTTTTTTAAATTAAATTTTATTTTATTTTTATTACATAGACAACACAATCACACAACAACAGAAAAAGAAAGGCAGAGGGAACCCCCCCCACACACACACACAAAGGGGAAAAAACAAACAAACCCATCATCCCATACAGTATGTTATTTGATTACAGGTGCATCCTACTACGTTTCCCCCCATACACACACCCCGTATCTCTCTGTTATATATTTAATAGACACCACAATAACCTAGGTTTTTTTTTTTTTAAAGGCGAAAAGACCCAAAAAGGGGGGGGGGGGGAAACCATCATCACATGCAGCATGTCGTTTGGTTACAAGTGTTTTAGCATCTGCATCTTCAAATAATATTTACCGTCTCAAATATTTCATCTAATATAACTAAAGGCCTCATTTTCATTCTACAATATATATTCAATTGCATCTTAATGTGCATATTTAAATGCTGATTATTGTTATTTAAATATAAACATAATGCATCTCATCCTAGTGCAAAACAATGAACTGAAATCAGAACAAGTTGGAAAGATTGGCATTGGTGAGTATGGGATGGGAACAAAAAAGTTTTCTAACTACAGAATACAGAATAACAAAATTGGGAATGACCTTGGAGGTCTTCTAGTCCAATCCCCTGCTCAGGCAGGAAATCCTGTACCATTTCAGACAAACAGTTGTCCAATCTCTTTTATAAAACCTCCAGTGTTGGAGCATTCACAACTTCTGGAGGCAACTTGCTCCACTGATTAATTGTTCAGTCAGGAAATTTCTCCTTAGTTCTGGGTTGCTTCTCTCCTTAATTAGTTTCCACGCATTGCTTCTTGTCCTGCCTTCAGGTGCTTTGGAGAATGGGCTGACTCCCTCTTCTTTGTGGCAACCCCTTAAATATTGGAACACTGCTATCAAATAAAATAGGGAATCATCTATAAACTGCAATGTATGACAGATGTAAAGGCAATGGATCATATATTTCCATATTGGAAAGATCCTAATAATTGAATTTGTCTGCCATGAAGCTACAAAGGCAATGGAGCTAAGCTTTATCCAGATTTTAATTAGTAGGCGTGGATAGGACCTAGGTCTCATCTGCTGTAAAACGAAGACTTCAGGTTGGTCAGCAAGGAAGCAACACTAGGAATACTATTTCAGATTAGCCAGCTTCAGCCTTAACCTCTGATTCAATAGAAATGGGAAGCATTCCATTCCCAGCATGGAAAGACCAACTGCAATCAGGACAGGCCCTCTATGCAGTTCCAAAGCTGCTGGGATGTCCAGGAATTCAATGTGCTGGGTGGAAAGGTCAGTGATGCATGGAGTGGGACTGTTTGCCTCGTAGCCTTCACCGCCCCTTGTTCGCCCCCAGGGTTTCGCCCCCAGCCATTAACCTCTACCATTTGTCCTCCGCTGAAAAGACCCTAGCTGTTTGTCCTGGCCTCTTCAGTCCCAGAACCTTCATCACGGGCCATTTGGTGAAATACTGCTCACCCCGGGTTTTTGGACTCAGGAGCCAATTGGAGGAAGGGAAGGGAGTAAGAGAGAGGGTGGGAGGAAGTGTTCTGTGTGGAGTTTCCTCTCTGGGGCTGCTCTTCCCCCTTCCCCCTCTTCCCCTTTCCCAGGTCAAGGCAAACAGTCCTTTTGTGGAGAGGAGGCAGAGCAGTGTGATTAGTGGCTGTTGTGTTTCCCTCCCAAAGATCCGACCAATATTCCATCACTCAGGCTGGGGGGTCAAATTTTATACCCCTCAGAGAGGGTTCGCAACTTGGGAGTCCTCCTAGATCCACAGCTATCGTTTGACCACCACCTGACGGCTGTGACTAGGGGGGCATTCGCCCAGGTTCGCCTGGTGCGCCAGTTGCGACCCTACCTGAACCGGGAGGCACTCACAACAGTCACTCGGGCCCTTGTGACCTCTAGGCTGGAATACTGCAATGTGCTCTACATGGGGCTGCCCTTGAAGAGCATCCGGCGACTTCAGCTAGTACAGAATGCGGCCGCGCAAGCGATTGTGGGTGCACCTCGGTTCACCCACATAACACCTATCCTCCGCGAGCTGCGCTGGCTACCTGTCGATCTCCGGATGCGCTTCAAGGTGCTATTAGTCACCCATAAAGCCCTGCATGGTAGTGGATCCGGATACTTGAGAGACCACCTCCTGCCAATTACCTCCCTGCGACCAATTAGATCTCACCGATTGGGCCTCCTCCATATTCCATCGGCCAGCCAATGCCGGCTGGCAACTACAAGGAGGAGGGCCTTCTCAGTAGTAGCCCCGACCCTTTGGAACGAACTCCCTGTGGAGATTCGTACCCTCACCACTGTCCAGGCCTTCCGCACAGCCTTGAAGAACTGGCTAGCCCGTCAGGCCTGGGGACAAGGATAGTTGCCCCTCCCGAATGATGAATGTATGTTGCTTATTACTTTTATTATATGTGTCTATGTCATTGTTGTATTTCCCCTCCCTGATTTTATGTGAGCCGCCCTGAGTCCCCTCAGGGAAAAGGGCGGCCTACAAATGTTAATAAAATCACGAAAAGAAAAAAAAATCAGTGTGAGAGATGTAATAATGGAATCAAACAATTGACAAATCAATCTTAAATGAGAATAACCTTCGATGGAATCTGCTGTAATCGCATTTTGCTGTAGGGATGTCAAAACAATGTGTCATATATTTGCTGTTGTTGTAACCACAAAACCTCCATTTTGCCCAATCTATTTAAATGGATTTGCCTTAACAACGCATGTATCTGCTTACAGTTTCGAATATGGAAGAGTCTGAATGGACGAGTGTGAAGGAGAAGCTGGGCTTGGATTTCCCAAATGTATGTAGCAGTTGTGAAATAAACAGCGGTATATTCCTATGGGTTGAGAGGGGATGGTGGCTCAAGTTACTGTTACTGCAATGAGGAGAGTCCTGAGATGTTGTAGAGGCAGTCAAGGCAGGAAAAATATCTTGACTGAAGTCTGCTTGATTGCAACCACGGTCTATAATTGCAGAGGGAAGGTGGGACAAGAAAAAAAATCAACATGATCAGAGGTGGGTTCTTACAGGTTCGGACGAGTAGGTAATAACTTGGCCCACCACGTCCCTGAACCGGTTCTATTGTAGTCAGCACAAACTTGATTTTCATTGCCAAATTTTCTTTTTTCCCCCTTTTCTAATGTTGTGTGCATGCACAGTCCTTTTTAGGTGCAAATGCTCACGCGCACGCAAGGGAAATGAGTGCGTGTGCACACATTTTTTTGGTGCGCCAAACTGGCAGCAGGAACCCACCCCTGAACATGATTGACCTTGGGACCCCAAATCCTAGTGTTTCACCTGAGCAGAATTACAAACAAGTGAACAGGCTGAGACGTTTCAAAGCAAAGTACTGTAGAAATATCTGGAAGTTTAAGTGTACTCAAATTCTGAATGGAAAAAGATAAAAGGACTGGGAATAAATTGGGAACGCTATATGTGAAAAGAATGTCTCAGGAGAGCAGAATGAATTAGAATGGGAGAAATAATTGGATATTTCCATTTAGTCTTGGCAGAAGCCAAAAGTTACTATTGTGGCCTCTGACAACTCTGTGCAAAAGTGTTGTATCCTAAGCAATGTGTGATCATAAAAACACGAATTCAAGCCACTCAAAAAATCCTCTTCTTGATTCATTCTAGAGTTTAAGAACAGTTCAAGGGTCACGTTTGGACGACGTAATAATTCATAATATCTTTGCATCTTTGCTCTTCTTCTTTTCCTTTCTCCCTAGCTCCCCTACCTTATTGATGGTGACAGAAAGATTTCCCAAAGCAACGCCATCCTGCGATACATTGCACGCAAGCACAAGATGTGTAAGTGGTTCAGACTCCCCTTCAATCTTGCTTTAAAAATGATTTCCTTCAAATAATTGCAGATTCTTAGTTCTGTAGGACTTTGTGTCGCCACAGGTGGTGAGACTGAAGACGAAACAATCAGTATGGACATACTGGAGAACCACCTCATGGATTTCCGTGTGAGCTTTGCACACTTGTGTTACAGTCCGGATTTTGTGAGTGTTGTGCTTTCTGTCTTCCTTCAAAATGCTATCAGACTGTAACAGGTGGTCTGAAGATCAGCTTGGGCTTGTTTTGGAGTGAGTAGATAGATCCGTGATGGTGAACCTATGGCACACATGCCAAAGATGGCACGCAAGCCATTGCCCCAGTTCAGCTCCGCCACACATTCGTGTGCATCTCCTGGTGGCCAGCTGGTCTTTGGGTTTCTGCCACAAATGCGCAGGGGGTAGTGTGTGTGTGGGAGGCATCTGCATGTATGTGGGAGGAGCGTGGCATGCATGGGGATGTGCATGCATGCACAGGACATGTGTGGGGATGCATGCATGGGAGGCAGGGTACATGCATAAGGCCACACCCACTTGCATTTTGGGGGTTCGCGTATGCGCATTTGTGGGGGCTTTGGTCACTCAGTCCGGAAAAGGTTAGCCATCTCTGGGATAGATTAATTCAGTCCTCTATTGCTAGGTAGGAAGGAGAGAGAAAAGTTCTGCATGAGTGATTGAGCTGAGGGGAAGGAACAAAAAAGGGAGAATTGGAAATTGCTAAGTTCAAAGTTTCACAACAATTTGTCTAGAAGCCAGGCTCTATATAATCATCTCTTTTTGCAGGAAAAACTAAAACCTGGCTATTTGGAATCACTACCTGGGAAACTCAAGCTGTTCTCTCAATTTCTGGGGGACAGGCAGTGGTTTATAGGAAGAAAGGTATTTATGTTCTAGACAATTTACATCAAACTATGCTACTTGGCACATTTTATTCTTCCGTTTAAAAATATTTTCCCGCTGTTAATTTTTCTAGCTCACCTACATAGATTTCATAGCTTATGATACGTTAGATGTACATCAAATGCTGGACCCAAAATGCTTGGATCAGTTCCCAAATCTGAAGGAGTTCCTATATCGCTTTGAGGTGAAATGCCTTTTGCTTTATACATGAATCTCTACCAATAATTACTGAAAGTTTGCAGTAGTAAAGTGAATATGATTTTCATCCCAATAAAGCCAAGGTGTGAATCTAATAGTGTTCATATGGCATGTAAGCCAGGATCTTTGCAGCAAAGTCAGCATGCAGCAGTTTAAGGGGGAGAAACTGGGAATATGTATCGGGATCTATAGAAAAATGGAGCAACCTATATTCCTTCCAGCTCTCCCATATTGCAAACACATTGTCAATTGAAAGCAAGAGCAATATAGCTTTTCAGATACCAAACAGAAATTTGTAGTTTTGTTCTGGCTTAGGCTATTGTGCTGTGTAATGGCAACACTAGGCAATGACAAATAACCTTCTTTTGGCTTTCTTGGTAGGCCTTGGAGATGATTGCTCCCTACCTGAAATCAAATCGCTGCATCAGAAGCCCAATCTTTTGGAGTTCTGCCATGTGGGGTGGCAACAAAATCTAGAAGAGACCACAAGTTTCAGGAGAGGAACAACTGGAACTGCCATATGAAAGAGGGATATTCATTAGTCCTCCATATTTCCAAACTTGATTATGGCATGCATTCACCTAATAAAGAATATAAGAAACTGGAAAAAAAAAAAACCGAGTCTGTTTCTTAATCCCTCTTTGGCCTGTTTTCCCACTTTAAATTTGGGCTCCAATGTTGCAGCAAAGGAGGTTACTTTTTATAGATCCTAAATGGTGCTTAGGTAACAAACTATGTTACTCCATGTCTTTTTCCTGAGAACTCTGCTTCTTTCAATAGGGGAAAGGCAGATTAAGTTCATGAGGAGCATTTTCAATCAGAATAGAGCTGGAAGGGACCTTGGAGGTCATCTAGTCCAACCCCCTGCTCAAGTAGGAGACCCTATACCAGTGATGGCGAACCTTTTCAGCCGTCAGTGCTAAAAAGGTTGCACGGAAACATCACATGTACACGTGAGTGCTCATTGGGGCCGCGCTCCGGAAAAGCCAAACTTCCAGGTTCTAGCGCACATACGCGCCCGGCAATCAGTTGGCTGGCATGCATGCACAGACCAATTTTTTCAGCACTGCCACACACATGAAGGGATCGTGCTCCAGAAAAACTGAACTTCTGGCATGTGCATCAGACAATCAGCTGGCTGGCACACATGCGCACACAGGTTTTCAGCACTGCCGTGCACGAGGACAGCTGATCATCACATGCGTATGCATGTCAGAAACCCAGAAAACAAACAGGCAAGGCCACGCATGCCAGGTGACATGGCTTCGTGTGCCACTTTGGCCATGTATGCAGAGAGGTTCACCATCACGGCCCTATTCCATTTCAGACAAATTATTGTCCATTCTTAAAAACCTCCAGTGTTGGAGCATTCACAACTTCTGAAGGCAAGCCATTTCACTGCTTCATTGTTCTCACTGCTAGGAAGTTTCGCCTTAATTCCAAGTTGCTTCTCTCCTTGACTAGTTTCCATCCATTGTTTCTTGTCTTGCCTTCTGGAGCTTTGGAAAAC
Source organism: Thamnophis sirtalis (assembly GCF_051295495.1). Classification (NCBI taxonomy): domain Eukaryota; kingdom Metazoa; phylum Chordata; class Lepidosauria; order Squamata; family Natricidae; genus Thamnophis; species Thamnophis sirtalis. Next base: position 44,069,739 of record NW_028261387.1, on the reverse strand, counting down.
AAGCTGACTCCCTCCTCTTTGGGGCAGCTCAAATACCAGAATACTGCTATCAAGTCCGCAGAGTCCTTCTTTTCTTTAGACTAATATTTCATACTACTAGTTTTGATTTCCCAGCCTCTACAGTTTAATAAAAGCCATCTGTCTTCACTTATGAACTCAGAAGCACTTAGAAAAGGAGAAAGCCTCACTCCCACCCCAGCCCACCCCGCCAGCTGCCCTGATTCTTGCAACAAAGGAAAATGGCCCTCTTCTCTCTGTGCAGAAAAGGGAAGCAAAAAAACCAGGCAGCTTGGACAAGAGAAAGGGCATATTGACAAAGTAGCATCAATCCCACCTTGCCTTTGTTCTACTGAGAGATAAGAAGCAAAGAATTGGATTTGCTAGACCAGTTGAAGCTTCAGAACAAGAGGGGAGGGGAAAGGGAGGCTCCACTGCCTATTGATGCATGGCCTCCAATTGTCAGCCCTCGTTTACTCTGCTATCTAAAGAGCTGCACAGTTGGCATATCAGGTTCTTCCGCAACCAAAGAAGCCATCGGCCCTGGAAGGCCTTTAGTGCAGATGGGCCAAGGCCTCTGAAAGTGGGCAGCTACAGCAGGGGGCACTAATGGGAGATTCCCATTCTGAAGGCTGCCCAGCATGTGCCAGAGCTGAACAAATAGCAGCTGTGCCATGCAAAGTAGCTGCCACTGCATGTTCACTTTGAAGCCACTTTGGCATGCACTGAGAGTTCCCCAGGACTGAACCAATGATTTTTTTTTTATTAAAGCTTAGGCCGCCCTTTTCCCTGAGGGGACTCAGGGCGGCTTACAAATCATGGGAAGGGGAGTGCAAGACAAAAAAAAACCATAAAACTGTGCGTGAATATAAAAAAAAGAAAATAACAATAAAACACAACTTTCATTCAACATTCGGGTGGGGTGGATTAGAATCTTATCCCCAGGCCTGATGGGATAGCCAGATCTTAAGGGCTGTGCGGAAGGTCTGGACGGTGGTGAGGAAACGAATCTCCACGGGGAGATCGTTCCAAATGATGTTGCAATGCAGGGATTATGAACTCTGCTGGCCTCTTTAAGGCAGTGAATCAGGTCCTCTCCATCACAGAATGCTTCTTTTATTTCTCACTAGTTGATAACCCGGTGTTGTCCGGGTATTTATTTATAGGGGGGAAATATCCAGACCAAACGTAATTTCTAATGTTGGATTTACCCCCTTACCAGAGGGAGCCCCCTTGTGGAGTACTGTGAAGCCATTACCATGGCAAGTTCACTGTGCTGTACAGTAGAAGTCATTTTAAGACACAACAGACTGTATCTTAACACACACCCTGAGCGATTTTAGGGATGTCTTACCCCCACAGTATTTGTTTCCAGAGAGTAAGTGATCTGTGTACCAAGTTTGGTTGAATTGCTGGAGGTATTTCAGAGTTATGCTGGAACATGCATATCCACCCATAGCTGTTGATAGATAGATGACAGATAGATTATTTTAAGCTGGGAGGGGCCCAAATGGGTGTGGAAGGAGAGGCAAACCAACTAGTCTAGATGGATCAGGGAAAAATCTGTAACCAGACACTTCTTATTCCTGCTGTAATACTCTAATGAGGGTGGGGGTGTTCACCTTGTTGGCTGATGAACTGCAAGAAAGTAATGGCAGCAGAGCCAGGTGAGAAAGCTAACCCCCCTCACCTGTTGGTCCACTCGCTCCCTCGGTCTCTTCTGATCAAGAACAGCCTCCAACATTGGAAAACTGGGATCCACAGTAGGATTGCTAATTTCATAACAGCAGTGGGTAGCTAGTCCTTGGATTCCATAATGGGAAAACTGAGGAGGTGATTTACAATTTTTTCACAGGGATTGAGAAATCTGAAACCTCTCCCAAAGACTATAAAATGCACATGCGCGCACACACACACACAAAATTTGGGGAGCGCATGTTATAAAGCTGTTTGGGATACAGCATCTGCTTCTGATGCTGGTACATATCTACCATGGTAAATTAGATGCATAGTTGAATATGATTTATAGACTCTACCAGCAGTTTCAAATTCAATATAGCAGAGAGTATCTCCCACCCTCCTAACCCCAAACAATTATTTCTTCTAATTGCAGATAATTTTTTCCCCATAATGTATTCTAGAATTGTCACAAACAGTTAAAATCATTTGGTTTTGTCTTTCCTTCCTTCCTTCTTTCCTTCCTTTCCTCTCTCTGTCTCCATCCCTCTCCCTTTTTTTGCATTTCACTTGTTCTTTTTAGTCCATTATATATTTGGCTCTGTGCCAAAAGATGGTGAAATAATGAGCCTCGCTGTAATCATGTGCTACATTGTATAAAGTGGTGAACAGCACTTTATACTGTTCACCAACACTGCTGGCAGACTGTGCCTGTGAATAGGGAAAGGTTGTCATAGAAGAACTAAAAACCACACCAGTTCAAAGAACACTCTGTCCTAGCCTAATACTCTTCAATATCTTCATAAACAATTTAGATGAGGGGAGAGATTGGGAAGTCATCAAATTTGCAGGTGACACCAAGCTGGCAGGAAGAGCCAACACTCCAGAAGACAGGCTCAAGATACAGAAGGATCTTGACAGACTTGAACACTGGGCCCTATCTAACAAAATGAAATTCAGAGGTGAGAAAAGTGAAGGTTCTACATTTAAGCAAGAAACACCAAACACACTGGTATCAAATAGGTGGCACCTGGTTCAATAGTAGTAACTGCAAGAGGGATCCTGGAGTCCAAGTGGGCATCCCAGCAGTGTGTCAGCTGTCAAAAAAGCCAACACCCTAGGCTGCATTAACAGAGATATAGAATAAAGATCATGTGAAGTCTTAGAAGTGTTAGAACTTGTACAGTCCAGAGTTCTACTGTACAGACATCTGGATCAAAAATGAAAAGATAGAACAAAGGACCAATGATTCCATTTCAGCTGCTATTATGCAAGTAGAATCATGCAGATGTGGGAAAATGAGATACTGTAAAAACAATTTTGAAAATATCCTTTATTTAAACTATCACATTAAAGGGCAACACCTAGCAACTCCGATTTAGAAAATGCAGCTCAACAGTCAAGCATGTCTACAGGCTATGCAAACGAAAAGTCAAGATACTGGCTACAATGGTACAATTGAAGTTCTGCTTCTTCTTTTTAATGTGCATTAAAAATATACTCCCTTTTTATAACCCTGTAGTCTATTAAATTTGGGGTACAGTCAGGCTGACTGACGGAGGTAAGCATTTACTGGCTGGATTCCCTTCCAGCAGATCATTTTTTCTTAGCACCCATCTACTGCTACCTAGGATTGAACTCTCAACTAATTGAACTCTCAAGTGGGAGGCCAGCATCTTCACCACTAGACCACCATGGCACCAAATATACATAAACATGGATGGTATTTAGAACAGACCATGAAGGGTGTTTGGTGCTGTCTGAGCTGGCTTGTTTTCTTGCAGACTTTCATTACCCAAACTAGGTAGTACTGATGATGTTACCTAGTTTAGGTAATGAAATGTCTGCAAGAAAACAGACCAGCTCAGAAAGCACCAAGGACCCCTCATGTCAACCCTTAGCTAAAAATATTCTCCTTTGTACTTTGTAGAATGGAATGGAATAGAATTTTTTATTGGCCAAGTGTGATTGGACACACAAGGAATTTGTCTTTGGTGCATATGCTCTCAGTGTACATAAAAAGACAAGATACATTCATCAAGAATCATAAGGTACAACTTAATGATAGTCATAGGGTACAAATAAGCAATCAAATCATACTAGGAAATATAAATTGCAAGGATACAAGCAACAAAGTTACAGACATACAGTCATAAGTGGGAGGAGATGAGCGATAGGAGATGAGAAGATTAATAGTAATGCAGACTTAGTAAATAGTTTAAGTGTTGAGGGAATTATTTGTTTGGTAGAGTGATGGTGTTGGGGGGAGGACTGTTCTTGTGTCTAGCTGTTCTGGTGTGCAGTGCTCTCTATGTACTTTGTATTAGATCACAGTCACACCATCGTCATCCCTGCAGACAAATTTCAAGATTCAGTCAGGCTTAGGGCCACCAAACTTTTCTGCTTTTCATCCTTTGCTATTTTCAGCCAGAAATCCCGGTTAAAATAACATAAAGCAAAACTGTTTAGGCAGGGAGAGAGAATATTGGACGGTCGCTTCTGCGGATCCCGGTCTCACCTTTCACTCGGTAAAGTTTGCTCCGAAGCCAACGCGCGCACCAATCGCTTGCTCTGAATTTCGCACTGAATTCACATACACCCCCTGCCCCCGCTCAAAGTTTTTCTCGGTCCCTGCACTTGGACTTCGCCTTAAGCAAACCATTAACAGTTTCAGAAGCCCTTAGCGCTATTTGATTCATCTCTACAGGCACAACCAGACCTGCAAAGGGCCTCTACCGATGCCAGTTCTAACTGGATTTAAGAGGGCAAATTTCAGAAGAACCGTTCAAATTCCACCCAAACGCACATCCCAAACGCAGCAAAAAAAAAAAAAAAAGCGCTCTTCCGAAGGGGCCGCTGGCGGTCGAAAGAGCAGTTGCCAAGTTGCAATTAACACTTCTGGTATTGGGCTGCCGGCCCACCCCACCGCGCCCCCCCGAACTCCCGTTGTCAGTTTTGGCAATCAAGGCGGCGCTTTAGCATTTTCTGAAGCCCCTCCCAGACGGAGTCTACCTCTTTAGGTTGCAGAGCCAAGTGTCCCGCGAAGCGGAGAGTCCGCCGTGTGAGCGACAGAGCCGAGGAGCTGCAACCGCCACGACGATGATTCTGGGCTACTGGGACATTAGAGGGGTGAGTTGCTCGGGCAAGAAAACAGGCGCTGGGTTTGCTTTCCCTGGGCGCCGTGCGGGACCTGCTGCTTCTCTTCTCTCGCTGTTGCCACCAACGATGCCGGCGGGGCTCCAGGTTGCAGCCGAGGCGTGCAGGAAACCGGCCGCCTCTCCTTGCTGGATGCTCGAAGCGGCTGTTTGAAAAGGCGGGGAGATTCCCATCCACCCACCCCGCGCCCCAGTAAGGCCTTTCTCTGCCTGCGGGCGAATGGAAGGAGAGGCGGCGGTTCCGCGGGCTTCTCCTGACCTTTCTCAGGTTCTCGGCGGGGCCGTTGCCAGCCTTGGCTGCTTGCAAAATCAGCTGGGCTTGTCTTGCACGCGGGCATTTGTTGCGGGGGGGCGGGGGGGGGCGGGGGAGGCCTGCTTCGATCTCCTGCGCCTGCAGACTGAGTGATCTCGTGGCCCGAAAGGAGTTCACTTTCCTCTTTCAGCGGGGACCCCTTCTTTGTCTCGGGGGAGGAGAGGGTGTGTGCCCGACATATTGAGTAAAATTGGCAGTTGGATCTAAATAAACGTTGCCGAAATTGCGCTGCAGAGGGAAAGATGAGTAAGTTCACGGTTAAAGCAGGTTTAACGTTTTCAAGGTGGCGCTGCACATTTCCCCTGCCACGTGACGTGGGTTTCACAATGAAATCAGGGGTCATTCCTGGAGGAATATCTCCTCTTTTTCCTGTCCCCATAGATAAAGGGTGGGAAACGTCAGCTCAATAAATTGAATAAAGTAACAACCTTCCAGAGACTGAGTGTTACCTCCTGCCTTCCAAGATCACAGCTTCAAATCCAGTAGGAAATCCTTTCCTTTGTTATTTATTCACAAAAGAAATTCCCCCACCCAAGAAGGACTTTTAGTGTGGCTCCCTGTCCAAAGGAGTTGCTACCCCTGTCTATGTGTGGATACAATGGAATTGATTAAAAATGAGTGATTACTATGTGTTTAAAATGGGTGTGGAACAGAAATCGCACTTGTACTGATGAGATTGGAGAATATATATAAGCCTGAACCATTTCTCCCCTTGGTTTCCCCCTATAATTATATTGATGAAGAAAAATAAGTGTTGCTGCAAGCACTGGAAAATATTGAAGGAGCTCAAAGAACCATGAACAGGATTTAAGTAGCAGAGTTTCCTCTTCAAGTGGCTCTAGTAGTTTATCCAGCCTCAATGGGGGTCCTCCAAATAGGTTGGACTGCAGTTTCAGTCATTCTGCCTGGCTATGCTGGGTAAGGAGAACAGGAATTGTTTTAATGTTAAAGTTAAAAGGAGGAGGTTGCTTAGCAAATTGCAGGAACCGGTGCTGCCTTCTTTCCCTTCCATTTGAACCTTTCCCCCAGAGTGTGCTTGCTGGAGTTGTCAATAAAGCTGTAACCTTGTCATAGGTGTGGGAGAAGAACGGCGGAAGCGTGTTTTGGAGCTCTGCCACTGGCGGCAAACGGAGTATATAGTGGACAACAAAAGCCATTTTTCCTCTCGAAGGAGTGGACGGTCCAGAGAGGGAAAAAAGTATATAGAACCGATCAGAATAACAGAGTTGGAAGGAACCTTGGGAGGTCTTCTAGTCCAACCCCACCTGTTCAGGCAGGAAACCCTATACAAGCCTATACCTACACAGAAAACCCTATAGCAGCACACTAGGCAAGGCAAAGCAGAAAGTAAAAAAAGATGCAAGTGCTCTACATGCCGGCCATTAAGCGAAAAAGAAAAAACAATCTCAGAGAGAGGGGACTTAAAAGCAGAACTGGTTTAAGAAAGAAGCGCTGGTGTATGATAGAAATCATAGAACATACTATATAGATAATCATAATAGAGCTATAGGTGAAAGTAATTGAATGGTAATGGTATAAAATATATTGAATAGCATTAGTATAAATGATATTATATGGAATAGTAATCATATAGTAATTATATAGCAATGGTATAAAGATAATCACTTATATGTACGTTAAAAAAAATAAAACAATTCACCAACCCTTTTGGAGAGGTACAAAGAAACCACCTGTCCAGGGACAATAGTAGTGTGTCTTCTCTTGAGTCTGGGTCAGTCTAATTGGTACAGTTTAAAAATAACCCATGACTGGTTGGGGAACACTGAATATTTGTTTTTCTTCTACCAAACATAAGTACACCTTCATAGTTTTGAACTGCCTCTTTCTCGTGGGGATCTTTTGCTAGTTACCAAGTGTTAAATCATATAGATCTGGTCTTGGCAAAGAGGAAGGAATGTGCAAATCATTGTGGGAGGAGTTCAGTCCCAAGAAGAAATTGAGAAGAAACTTGAATAACCCTCCCTTGATTTTGCTTGGGATGGGAAGGGTAGTGAGGAACTCTTGATAGAGGCTTTCAAAGTGCCTGTCATTCTAGATAAAGGCAAAGGGTTCCCCTTGCAATGTGCTAGTTGTTCCTGACTCTAGGGGGTGGGGCTCATCTCCGTTTCAAGGCCAAAGAGTCAGTGCTGTCCAAAGATGTCTCCTTAGTTATGTGGCCGGCATGAATTAATGCTGAAGACGCACAGAACGCCTTTACCTTCCCACCAAGATGGTTCCTATTTTTCTATTTGCATTTTTACATGCTTTAGAACTGCTAGGTTGACAGAAGCTGGGGCAAGTAACGAGAGCTCACTCCATTATGCGGTGCTAGGGATTCGAACTGCTGACCTTTCTGATCAACAAGCTTAGCATTTTAGCCACTGAGCACTGTGTCTGGCCTGTCATTCTACCCAGTAAGAATAAAGAACATTCTTGAAATCTCTGTGTCCATTTCTTGGCCCTGTTTACCTCAATGGGTTCTCATCAGATCTCTTCACACATCTTGTGAAAAACTACCCCACCCATCTGATGGCTGGTTTGCTTGTTTTCTTTACAGCTTGCCCATAGCATTCGATTGCTGCTTGAATATACAGGAACACCTTACGAAGATAAGTTATACAGCTGTGGAGAAGGTTTGTATGCCTTGCCGAGTTTCATTTGCACCGAAGTCCTCTCCTTCCCCCCGCTTTTTCTTCTGTGAATATAACTTGTTGAATGTAAATATTAGCTCAGCTCTTCATTAAAAAAACCTCTTATTTGTTTCTAGCTTTTGAGTATTCCCAAGAATGTGGGGAATGTGTTCTTGCTCTACACAAATGTATAAAAGGTTAGAGTAGAAGAGAAGCAGAATAAATTATTTAAACATTCCTTAAGTTACCTAAGATAGGATGGTGCACACAATAATTAGATGGAGCTGTTCATTGAAGGCTGGGCTGTTATACAACTGTTATATTGGAGCTTTTCCAGATGATCTCTCTAGTGCAATATGATGGGCCTCTTTCCAAAGCCATTAACTTAAGCTAATTTTCCTTTATATAACAACAGGCTCCTTATATCCATTCATCATCTCAGGCAGCTCCTTATTTTGGAATAAACTAGGTTCTAGAACCTATGAACTAGGTTCATCCAGACTGTTATCTCATTAGGGAGACCTCTGAGTCACAATGAGTGGGTGCTTATCAGTAAATGATTCTAATATACCTATCTTTTTATCTATTTGCTGCCAAAAATCGCAGACATTATTAAATAATAATTTTGTTCAGCATTGCACATTTCAGTTCTCTTGAGTTGGCTTTAGGCAAGTCCTATGAAGTATAATAGTGCTCTTCTAATGAAAGTTCAAGTCAAGGATATTGCATAATCTTTATCACTACAATTGCAGGCTTCTAATCCAGCAGGATATCTCCATTTATCTCTGCTGATTCTTGGTCTCTCTATCTGGATATCCAGGCACCCAGTTCCCTCTAACCCTGCTCTTTTATATTTATGCCCATGCACTGCTCTGTAAGTTTTCTTAGTTTTATTCACAAGTTACTTTCAGGTCAACATTAGTAAAATAGGTATTAAACATGTGGGAGAGATTTTGGTGTTACAGGATACTCTGATAGCTTGAAGTGCCCCCTCCCCCTCCCCTTTTGTATACAATGTTGTCCTTACACATCTGAGAAAGATTAGTTTTTAATTTATAGGAAAACAGTACAAAGGGTTGGCACTTGGAATTACTTTATAGCTGTGGTGTTGTCCACCTCGGTCCCTCATTCCATTATTGGATTGTAGCTCCCGGATCGCCATCTAATGAATGTGTAGAATTAGTTTTTGATAGGCTCCTGGTATGGTTTGTTAGGCAATAGTCATAGTTGGTCATAACCTGGCTAATATTTGCATTGAATTAGGTATTAGTATATAAACATGTATATCCATATACTACTAAAACTTTACTCTGTGTAACTTTTAAGTGGCCAAAATGGTCCATCATAAGGCAAACACCTTTTCAACCAAGGTATCTCAATTGAGCCAACTTACAGAATGCTGGGACACATCACTCCAGTGGGAATTAAATTCTGGAAAGTTCTTGTCATTTGGTACTGCTGTGCTGCTGTTATTCAGCACTGCTTTTGTGGTCACATGATCCTCATTTACAATCTTCTCTGACATATTCCCACAAATCAATAGGAAGCCTGGGAAGCTGGTAGGAAGAAATTGGGTTGATGGGGATCATATGACCACAGCAGCAGTTCTGAGGATGCTGATCCTGCTGGTAGCCACCTCATATTATATCAGCACCAAATTCTCTTCTTCAAATAGGACAACATTTAAATCTGAGAAATAAACCACTCTATTTATTTATTGTGCCAAATATTTATGGGATTTTCCATTTATTCAGATGGAGAGGATGATTTCTTTTTTAAAAAAAGTTTTTTAATTATTATTCTCATATATAGTTACAGGTATACATTCTCATAGTTAGTTAGTTTAGTTAGTTTATTGGTTTTGTATGCCACCCACTCCCGAAGGACTCGGGGCGGCATAAGAACATATTGTTCTTATTTATCTTTATTATTTTTACATATTTGTTTTTCCATATAAAAGGTTAAAATATACATTCTGGGTTGCTTTGCTTGCCATCCCATACACAACTCTATTTTTTCTTTTCTTTTCACCCTCCCTCCCTTCTCTACTTTCCTCCTTCCTCCTCTCCTCTCCCTTTCCTTCTTCCCTTACCTCTCCCCTGCTCCTCTCTTCCTTTTCCTCCTCCTACTCTCTCCTTCTCTTTCTATCCCTTCCCTCCTTCCTCTCCTTTCCTCTTTCTTCCTTCCTTTTCCTCTCTCCTCTCATCCTTTTTTCCTTTCCTTTTCTGTTGTTGTGGTTATCTCTTTTCAACTCTAAGCTGGTGTATTTTCAGGATGGTTTTCCTGCAAACCCTGTTATAATTTTATACTTATCCTTTCCTATTCCCTTTTCTTCATTATCATGTCCTAACTATTTTTTTCTCTATATCTCATTCTTGAACATATACTTATATATTAATACTTTCTTTTCCATTTCCCACCCTCTTCCCCCCTTTCCATTTAATAGTGTCTTATTTGAGTTCTATATCTCTCTCTTGCTTTTTTTCCTAAATTCTTTTCTCTAACCAATCATAAAATCTTCCCCATGTCTTGAAGTACGCCGATTCCTCTTTATACTTTATTCTCAAAGTTAACCTGCACAATCTAAAATTTTTATTATTATCTCTTCTTCTGTTGGTATCTTACCTGATTTCCAATTCTGTGCAAATAGAATTCTCGCTGCCGTAGTTACATGCATAATCAAATATGTATCTTCTTTTTTATATTTTTTTGGAAGGATACCCAATAAAAATATCTCTGGCCTAAGCTCTATATTTTGCTGTAAGTGGGGAGAATGATTTCTTCATGTGGCTTGATCTTGCCAAATTGTTTCCTTGAAATAACAGCATGCTAAGCTTGCCTTGCTCACCTCTGTTAATTTTTGTTTTGTGATTTGATGTGTTCTATAAACCTAGCCCATTTAGTTACTTTATAGTTCAGTGCAATGGACAAACTTCAAAAATTGGATTAATTCAGCAGCCAAGCTATGCTTATCATGCAACCAGTCATTAAATGACAGAGGTAAACTTGCCAGCATTTGATATGGTACTTGCTATAACTGGGTCAGAAGAAGCATGCACTTTTTGGCATTTCCTAAAATGGATTGCTTTGTCTAGTGAAAGGTCAGCAGTTTATATCTTATTTAAATTTTCTGGCTGTCTGAACTTTCTATCTCCCATTTTCTACCAGCTCCGGATTATGATAAAAGTCAATGGATCAATGAAAAAGAAAAATTGGGGCTGGACTTCCCTAATGTAAGTAACTGTATGTATAATAGTTGGGAAGAATATCTTTCCATAATGCTGAAGGACAATTAGATAGAGAGCAATCATGTGAAAACCTAACAGGGCAAAGATGTGTTCTTAAGCAGTTCATTCTGTTTACTTTCCAGCTTCCATACTTAATTGATGGCAAGACCAAATTGACACAGAGTAATGCTATTATCAGGTACATCGCACGCAAGCACGATCTTTGTAAGTATACCTGAGCTCTTTTGGAAGGTGAATTGGCTGATTAAGACCTGTTTTTGCTGCCCAGCATTTCTCATCTCTTTCTATACTATCTGCAGGTGGCAAAACCGAGGAAGAACTTAACAGAGTGGACATGCTGGAGAATCAGGTGATGGATTTCCGTATGGGCTTGGCGATGATTTGCTACAATCCTGACTTTGTGAGTTGATTCACCTTCATTTCCATTTTCTAGTAAACTGGAATAAAGAAGTGATGCCATGTAATGCTGTACAAACTAAAGATTGGATCCACTTAAAACACAGAAATCATAGTTACTGGGTGTGTCACTAAAAGTTTCTTGCGGCAAGTGGGTAAAAGTGATGTGTAAACATCTGCTAATATCTGTGCCAATTTTCTAGGAATCAAGATGGAGAAGATTTTTTTAAGGGCTATTGCCTATATTCAGGCATTAAGTAATTTGGAAAAGTCTACATGTGAAACCTCCAGATATGAACCTTCCAGTTCATGATATTGATCTTTGCATGCAGTTCCATGTTAAACTTAAATATCTGCTGATATTTGAAATCAACATGTGTATATTTGCAATGGGGAATTGTGTTGTGTGTTGGCATAATGCTCCAAATAATAAACATGTCAACTAGCTCTCTCAAAGTTAAAATGCAAAGGAATTTCCCTTCACTTTTCTGTACAATTGCTGAATAGATATGAGTTATGTTTGCTGGTCATAAAACAATTTATTTTAATCCTTCCTGCTCACATTACACATACCGCTATAGTGATTGAACTGGAAGGAATATATTTTATGTGACCCAAAGGAATTGTCAAATAGTTCAGTATTTCTGTAATGCCATCAGAATGTAAGGAGTAACTTTGGCTTCCTCTGATGCCTCTTGGATGGAGCATGTCAAATTCCATAACTGTTGAGTAGAAACAAGCAATGGTTTCAATTCAGTTTTTTTTTCTTCTTGCTTGTTTTGCAGGAGAAACTGAAGCCTGGATATTTGGAGCAATTACCAGGGAAACTCAAACTCTTCTCCCAGTTTTTGGGGGATAGAAAGTGGTTTGCTGGGGATAAGGTACGTGCATAGCCATACCTGGGTATCCTTGGGCAGGTTTGATCTTTCTGGTGACTCACTACTGATTTTTTTTCCCAGATCACATTTGTTGACTTTCTCATGTACGATGTACTTGATCAAAATCGCATGTTTGAACCCAAGTGCCTTGATCAATTCAAGAACCTTCAAGATTTTCTGACCCGTTTTGAGGTTAGCTTTGGCTTCATGAAATTTGCTGGCTTGTGCATCATGTGACTTAGTCTACTGGGTTTTGGCAGGAACTGACAGATTAATCCACAACGTTTATCTGTTGGCTAGATATGCAAATTGGAATGGGCAGAAATATATGAAAAATGCCATCCTTATGGTATGAGCTACTGTCTGTGTAGTATATGAAACAAACACCATAAGACTTGGTGGTAGATTCCCTTCCATACTTTTATTTGATATACATTTTCCTATGATGAACTGGTTGTTAAACAGTGAAAGGATTTTAAAATCTACTACCAACAGGTAAACTTGAAATTGGTATGCATGTGTGATAAGTAAAACAGACTATCATAAGTGAATGATTTCAGAAGGTGCAGATAGGAAATCTACTGACTACCTGGGTAAATGCAGCTTTTTTTTAGCTGCCCCCAAGCCCCTCCCCAAGACTATGGATTGAAAATAATGAGTAACTATAAAAAAAAACCAAGGTTTCCCCTCCAATTCTGGGTGGAAAGCAAAATATAGTTGGCACTAAATCCTAGCAGCCATTCCCTAGCTCAGAGTTCCCTAAGCTTTCTGGCTTTGGAGGGGGGAGAGGGGATGTGTGCGGCTCCATTTGGAGTGCATGTGCACTGCTCACTGTCTGCTTGCACAAGTGGGGATGCGCTCGTGCTCACCCGTCACTTCTGTGGCCCCGTGGATTGGGTACCCCTGTCCTAATTGATGGTTTCAGATATTTTTGGATTTCATCCTCATCATCTTTCCCCATCTAGGCATGGCAGCAGAGGTTGAAGGGAAAGGGCATGGGGAGGGTACTCCATTAATGTGGTTTCATCTAGAATGTATTTTTAATGTAGAAGAAATGAGTGTGGTTGCCCTGATGGTGGGTTTATTGGGTGGTTGGTAGGAGTATGCCTGCTTGAGCTTTTAGCCTACTAGCAGCTTCTCTCAATCTCCTAAATATTTCTTTTGTCTGCATCCTCAGGCCCTGGAGAAAATTGCTGCTTACATGAGTTCCAGTCGCTTCATGAAAACTCCAATTAACAATAAGATGGCCAAATGGTGTAACAAGAAAACATAAAGAAAGAAATCTTTGTGCTGGATGAGATATTCCCCCACCCCCCTTTCTCCATTCTTGTCTTGGGTGGAGTTGATAAGAAAAAGAATGGTCGTTCTGTAGAATTGTGATATTTAGGTATTTGGAAAGCAATAGTGCTCAATAAAGTGTCTTGGAATTACTTTGTGATGTTGTCCTGTTTGCTTCACTGTCACATCCTTTTGACTTGTAGTCTCTCACACCTCCTGTTTTATCTCTATGTTTTAAGGTAATTCACATGAATATGCCTTTATCTATGAAGAACTGCTTTCACATGTGCTCAAAGCTGATTGGCTGTTGACCTTTGGCTAAAATGAGAACAGCACAGAAGAAATATAAAAGGCTACTAATTTTATTTTCCATTACATATAAGAAATATTTAAATAATGTCGATTAAACAAAATAATAAGTTAGATGAACATTAGCAGCATCAGAAAACTGTATTCTGACTTACTTAAAGCATGTTCCTGAAAACTGAATCATGAGTCAACTGTATAATATTTTTTGCAAACCCAAAATTTACAAGCTGTCAAATCCTGGGAATAATCTCACATGAATATACATGGACAATTTGGAATTAATTGAAACATAATTACTTTCATAGAAGGGAAGTTCATTATTTTTTAAACAATCACTTCATTTTTCTACCCAATTTCTCTATCATGTTCTAGCATGAATCAGTGAAAGTATTTCTAAACTGACAAATGAAGAAATTAAAGTAAACCTAATATACTCATATTCATAATACACCCATAAAATGGTATATTTCAACCAGTAAATACATTGAATCATTTTCTTCATTTCTAATCCAGAAGTGCAAAAGAGCGTCAAAATATGACTTTTCTATTTCCAAGCAAAATGTTCTTGTCCTAAACTATGTTTGTACACAATGATGAAAGTTGGAAAGTAAGTGAATACTCTTTAAGACATTATGCGGAGCCCTGATGGTGCAGTGATTAGAATACAGTACTGCAGGCTACTTCTGCTGTCTGCTGCCTGCCTGTAGTTTGGCAGCTCAATTCTCACCAGGCTCAAGGTTGACTCAGGTTTCCCTCCTGAGGTTGGTAAAATGAGGACCCAGATTGTTGGGGGGCAATATGCTGACTCTCTAAACTGTTTGGAGAGGGCTGTAAAGCACTGCGAAATGGTGTATAAGTCTAAGTGGTAGTGCTCTTGCTATTATCCAAAAAGAATTTGCTTATGTGTGAGTAGCTCTCAAATGGTTGGAGTGAGGATGAAAATAATTGCCTGGCTTGCTGGAGCCTTTTCATTAAGTGGATTTTCTGCCAATCCTTGGGAAAAGATCAATTATTGTTTTTCAAATGTATTAATCTGTGTCTTAACTACAAATTTGGGGATGGAATATACCGTAATATAGTCTTTTTACACGTTCAAGCTTTTGTCCCCTACTCCAATTATCCTCACTTGGAGAAGGTAGAGTATTTCCAAATCAGATTCATTATTCAGAACATCCTGGCTACCTCAAAGTTATCTTTTCAAAGTTCTAAGATCTAAAAGATCCATTTAAGATTCTATCCTTTATAAATATGTCCTGGAAATAGTCTCTTTTCACACTCAAAAATTGATGAGGTGGTCTGATCAGGCCAGGCTGCAAGAATCAATGACCCCTGCAAATGTCCCCTATCCTGAAAGCCATAGCCCAATAATAGAAAAGTATGTCATCACTGTAATAACAGCCATTTACAAATGTTCCTGAGATCATTCAAAAATGGTAAACATGTTACTTGCTACAGCATTTACAGAAGCATCTTAAAGCCCTCTTGAAGGCTATTCTTAAACAGCAATTACAAACTAACTGGAAAATTAGTGGACTGAAGATCACCATGCAGCTAATAACATTTTCAGTGAATTGTGCCATTGATGCAGTGATCATCTCTTCAAAATAGAGGATGGAATGGGTTAGGAGATCTGCAAAAGCTAATGCTGAGGACCATTACTGTGAAAGGAAGCACAGAGATTAAACCCTAACTTAAATAAACTAGCATTAAAAAAAACACCACTTCATGGAAAAAAAAAGACTTCATGGAAAATTACAATGGGGTATGATTAATTTTATCTTGGTATTATGTGAGTTGAGAATTCAGTATTCTGCAATTCCCCCACCTGTGGGGAATTCTGGCTCATATCCCTTGAAGAGGATAGGATCATGTACTGTATGAAAGTAAATATATTTTAATCCTCATAGCAATATTGTAGTGGGCGTGCTTAATAAGAGAGGCTAATATAAGGTCATTCAGTAAATTTCAAACAGAAGTGAGTACCCTAAATTCTACCTACCAATAGTTGGTTAGTGTTTTGCTGCTTTGCACATTATCAGTTTTCAAAAATAAATAAATAAATAATTGTATCACTCCCCCCCCCCCCCAACATAAATAGTTGACCTAGAAAAGGGGTGTCCAAACTTGGTAACTTTAAGGCTTGTGGACTTCTGGCTCGGGAATTCCGGGAGTTGAAGTCCACAAGTCCACAAAGTTTCCAAGTTTGGACACCCCTGATCTAGAAGAATACTAAATATGCTTCTTTGTCAGAACAATGAAAGTATTACCATTGAAGAAATATGTTAAGATTTTAGAGCACATTTTTGTGCTACACTTATTTAGATAGAAGTATCCTTGACAGGAAGTACAATAGCAACCCTGATTAGAAAATACTTAAGGTTGAATTCATTTCTCTTCTGTTTAACAGTCATTCTCTTGCAACAGTCTGCTTATAAAACATTGCCAGCAGAATATTACTCTTTGCTCCCTTGTGCTTATTGTGCAATTTTCAACACTATCACATGAGTTTATGATATTAAGAGTAAGTTACCAGAAAATGAATGGTAACAATGATCCACTCTTAAATTATGCATTTGGTGTGTCTATCTTATGATTTGCATGTAGGAGTGCATTTATAAGAACTGAGCCTTGTTCTTTTAAATTACACAACCAGATTCCTAATAGATGAAGTAAATGTATGTGCTAATTTATCATATGTTCCTTAGCTAAATATGAAAAAACAAGGACTAAGGAGTAACCTATAAGTGGAGAGTGATGCCAAAACATCTCTGTAGCCATCTTTGGATGGCTAAACCAAACTTCTTTACCCTGTTTCTGTTTCTGGTGTTTTAAACCAAAACCAAAACAAAAAACCTACCAACTTTCTGCAGCATCATTCCCTGTTGGCAATTTGCAACTCCTGAAGGTGTGCTTGCCTTCCTGGGCACGGGCTCTTGATTGTCCTTGATATGGTTATTTTAATTGCTGCTTGTTTAGTTTTTTTTAACATAGGTGCTGGCAAAGTACTTAATTTTTGTTACTTTTTTGAATAGCTCCTAGCTACCCAGTATTACTATGGTGAGATGTGTGGCTACATAAATTGAATACTGATAAAAGAATATTTGTAGGTCAGAGTTGAAATGAGGGGTTTTTGTATTCTCTTTTCATTAGCCAATTTACCGTATTTTTTGGAGTATAAGATGGACCTTTTCCCCTCAAAAAACAGGCTGAAAATGTGGGTGCCTCCCGAAACCCCGCCCCTTCACCAAAATGGCCATGCGTAGCTTTTAGGAGGCTTTCAGAGAGCTTCTGGGGGCTGGGGAGGGCAGAAATGAGCAAAAACCAGACTTTTTTGGCTCAAATTTGCCCCTCAACCCACCCAGGAGCACTCTACAAGCTGCCTAAAGGCTATTCATGCTCTTTAAAAAAAAAGCGGGGCCATTTTAGCAAAAATGGATTGTTTTGGGGTAGTTTGCAGAGTGCAAAAACGTTTTTTTAATTTGCCTCTTCAAAACCTTGGTGCATCTTATACTCCGAAAAATACGATAGGTAGCTAGTTGGCTAATGAAATATCTTCAAGAAAACAACCAAGTTCAGAGAGAAGCAAGGACCACTCATAAATTGAATGAATGAATGAACGAACAAACAAACAAACAAACAAACAAACAAACAAATCCTGCTGTTTTGTGGGGGGAAATGGGAAGCATGTGCTTATTGTCTCTTTTAATTCCCCACCACCACTAAAATGCTCCCAGAAAGGGTCCATCCCCATTGGCAGAAGGTCCCATCTGCCAAATCCTGGGTGGGCTTCAGAGGCCAATTCCTTTTTGAATTGACATCTCCTGCCTACAATATCAATCAGATGAAAATCCAAAACAGTCCTGATGACTAATGTTTTAGTTGTTCCTTCATTCATTCTGTGGCGTCATTGAAAAAGGGAGGGAGACTGAAACCCAGTACAAAGCTACATTGACAATATGGTAGCAAACGGTATCTTTCAGCAGATATACTGAGATTGATCCAATGATCAAGATTTAGACATGGTCTTACCTACGGTGGGGATTTAACTCCTGTAAGCATTGAAAATACTTTTCTTCCCTCTTCCGGACAGGCCATTTTCAATTCTTCTTGGCTCAACGACAGTAGCTGTCTACCATTTAAGATGCCAAGGGATTTAACAGTGCTGTTGAAATAAACAAAAGGTACATACGTAGCCAAATGAGTCACTCTTGAAGAAGACTGAAGAAGAAAGCAGGGTTGGACCTGATTCTATATGTTTTGTTTGTGGGCCATGCTACAGTGCATCCTTTTTATTGTTGTTGAAAATAAACAATCTGGGTTTCTCAACATTCAGTGTAGTTAGAGTTGAAAATTGTTGCATGGCTGTGAATTGGAACATGGCCCTTCTAGTTCTGAACACTTGATTTGTGAGCTTGTTGTGCTTGACTGTAAATGTGGAATCTGGTCTTTCCTGTATAAGTTAGCATTATCATATTCATCTTGCTCTATTTTTGCTTAAAAGAAAATTTACATCTACAGTTTCTGTTGAACTACCCTCCTTCCCTGAAAATAAGGCCTCCCAGATAATAAGCCCAATTGGGCTTTTGCATGCATGCGCTAAAATAAGCCCTCCCCTCAAAATAAGCCCTCCTCTAAAATATTGCAACACAGCAGCAGCAATGAGGTGACCACGCTCGCCACCTCCTGCACCTCAAAAATAATAAGACCTCCCCCAAAATAAGGCTAAGTGCTTATTTCAGGGGTCAAAAAAATAAGACCTTGTCTTATTTTTGGGGAAACATGGTATCAGTACCTAGAATTATATCTCCAACTTGACTTCTTTGGTTATAGTGATAGTGTAATTGCTGGGATTAATAGCTGCAGTACAGCAGGGAAGTTAAGTGTCAAGGGAGTAAACAGAGTTGAAAATGAAGGAGGAGTTTACTACTCTACACAACTGTTCATCTCATGAACATCAAGTTTTAGATTAGAAGAATCAAACCAGTCATGACCAGAATCAGATTTATTGGACTAATTATTAAAGTGACACCTACATCTTGGAAAAACCTTTTGTCCTGAGCCAAACTGTGACTTCTGCTGGTGAGGAACTTGGCTTGATATCAGTGAAACCTGCTGAAACCTATATACAGAGACAACAGGAACAAGATGATTCAGAGGAAAAAAGGATATCAATTGCTCAAACTTCTAAAGGCCTACCTATTTCAAAATAAGTGTAATTACAATAAAGTCTCAACAACTGGGCTTGATCTCAATCTTAGGTAAAGATAAAGGTTCCCCTCGAACATATGTGCTAGCTGTTCCCGACTCTGGGGGGTGGTGCTCATCACCGTTTCAAAGTCGAAGAGGCAGCACTCTCCGAAGATGTCTCTATGGTCATGTGGCCGGCATGACTAAACGCCGAAAGCACACAGAACACTGTTACCTTCCCACCAAAGATGGTTCCTATTTTTTCTACTTGCATTTTTTACATGCTTTCAAACTGCTAGGTTGGTTGAAGCTGGGGCAAGTAATAGAAGCTCATTCCATTATGTACACTAGGGATTCGAACTGCTGGCTTTTCTGATAGACAAGCTCAGTATCTTAGCCACTGAGCTACAGTGTTCCTATATCTCAATCTTATTTTCTAATAAATGGCTGCAAATTTGAGGAGCTGAAATTTTCCTTCTATCAGTCAATCAGAATAGAGCTGGAAGAGACTTGGAGGTCTTTTAGTCTAACCCCCTGCTCAAGCAAGAGACTCTATACTATTTCAGACAAGTGACTCTCTAGTCCCTTCTTAAAATGATGAAGCACCCACAGCTTCTGATGGCAAACTGTTCCACTGGTTAATTGTCCTTCCTGTTAGTTTCAGTTCTAGTTCTCAGTGGGTAATATATGTGAAAATATAACTAATATAAATTTACAGTAATCTCAAATACCTAAGTGCTGTTGCTAGAAGCTTCAGATGAGTTGTCTATATTTAGCATAAGTCTTACTTACACATTGTATAGCAGATTGAGAATATCTGCTTTCACTAAATTACCAATTTAATTTCTCAGTTTTAATTCCAAAAAATCCATACAGTTGGGATGAGATTTCTTGCTATTCTTCCTCCATGGATTTGCAGCTAACTTTATGACACAAACAGAATTCGGTATAATTGATAAGCTGAATATTAAGAAGTGAGATATAGCCAACGAGAGCTATTCTGTCTGAAGAAAACAGCTGTTCCAACGAAGTATGCAGAGATGCCCATATGCAGAGAACATAAACTTTTTCTGATTTTGTATCACATTGCCAATAGAGAACTGCTCCCTAGATGTGCCTCCATTTTATATGAAGGGGAGACATGATTATGTGAAATAACACCTAGCATAAAGCATCTGTCTCTGTAATGCCACATGATGCAAAAGAAAATTGTACCCACTTGCACTGGATTGTGTTCTTTAGATGGTGACTGATTCTTAGATTCCAGAATATTATTAGGAATATATCCTTTCTCCCCCATGGCATTTCTGGCAAGCCACCATCTTTTTCGTTGGTCCAAAATCTAAAAAATAGGAGAGTTCAATTTAACAGAGTAACAGAGTTGGAAAGGACCTTGGGAGGTTTTCTAGTCCAACCCCCTGCTCAGGCAGGAAATCCTATACTATTTTGGACAAATGATTGTCCAATCTCTTCTTAAAAACTTCCTGAGTTGGAGAATTCACAACTTCTGGAGGCAAGTTGTTCCACTGGTTAACTGTTCTGTAAGGAAATGTCTTCTTAGTTCCAGGTTGCTTCTCTCCTTATTAGTTTCCACCCATTGCTTCTTGTCCTGCTTTCAGGTGCTTTGCAGAATGACTTGACTCCCTCTTCTTTATGGCAACCCCTTAGATATTTGGATCATGTCGCTATCATGTCGCTCCTAGTCCCTCTTTTCATTAAACTAGACATACCCAATTTCAGCAACCATTCTTTATATGTTTTAGCCTCCAGTCCCTAATCATCTTTAAGAGTATTATTTTAGAGTCTCTTTTTTCTATCATGGTAACCAAAACTGGATCCAGTATACTAAGTATGGTCTTACCAAGGCATTATTGAGTAGTATTGATATTTCACATAATCTTGATTCTATCTCTCTGATATGCACCCTAGTACTGTGTTAGCTTTTTGGGCAGCTGCAACACACGTGCCGGCTTAAGTAATTGTCCACTAGGACTCCTGTCACAATTACTACTATTGATCCACCTATACTATACCTGTGCATTTAATTTTTCTTGCCTAAATGCAGAACCTTACTTTTTTCACCATTGGATTTCATTTTGTTAGCTAGGGCCCAATGTTCAAGTCTATCAAGATCTACCTATATATTAAGCCTATCTTCTGGAGTGTTGGCTATTCCTACCAGCATGGTGTCGTCTGCAAATTTGATGAGTTCACCATCTATTCCCTCATCTAAATCATTGATGAAGGAGATATGAGGAATTGATGAAGAAGGTATGAGATATAACAAAAAAGAATATGATAACACATGTTCATCAGTATATCATTGATGAAAAATATATGAGATAACTCTTGATAGACTAAGGAACCCAATACTGAAGCTTATTAAAAATAAAAGTGTTCCAGGTTTAGCCTTGTGGAATGTAGGAAAAAACGAGCCCAGTACTGTTATTATTATTGTTGGGAAGTGTTGTTTAAGAATGCCAGGCACCATTTCTTGTTTTGGATTTTTTTAAATTACATGTTTTTATTGCGCTGTTGTTGCTGTGGGCTGCCGAGTTGAGTGATCGGGTATGTTTTCCAAATAAATACGTAAATAAAGATGAGTCCTGTGTCATTAGCACAAATTCAGAATGACTAGAGTGACTGCCAAGTTTCTTGATCCATGGCAATAAACGTTAAGAAAATGTTGTTATAGGGAAACTGTTGGGAAAAGGTTATAAATAAAAGTTTGAGGTTTGGGTAAAAGGCATCCTAAACTCTACAGAAGTCCACATGCTGTAACTTAAAGTTACAGGTTTGAAAACCATTAGTCTACTACACTGTTCCTTTCAGGTTCTAGCTCAGTGGTGGGATTCAATGTTTTTTACTACTGGTTCTGTGGGTGTGGCGTGGTGTGCGTGGTGTGCGTGGCTTGGTGGGCATGGCAAGGGAAGGTTACTGCAAAATCCCCATTTCCTCCCGATCAGCTGGGACTCGGGAGGCAGAGAATAGATGGGGCGGGGCCAGCCAGAGATGGTATTTACCGGTTCTCTGAACTACTCAAAATTTCCACTACCGGTTCTCCAGAACTGGTCAGAACCTGCTGAATACCATACCTCTGATCTAGCTCAAGAGCCTGTGATAATCATTTGCAGCACTGCTGACTTCTAGACAAAGATGGCTATTCCAGTCTTCAGTTCTGATTTTATTTAATGATGTGAAATAGTTAGAGGTACTATTTTCTATTAAGAATTATTATTAGAATTATCTTCTCCTTTTTGGTACTTTTTTTGTCTTTTATACTGCTTAGAACAGTGATGCGGACCTTTTCAGCACTGAATGCCTAAACTGGAACGTGCGTGCATGGACATGCATGTGTGTGCACCAGAGCACCAAGGCCCCAAAAACCAGTTGGCCAGCGCACACATGCCTGTTTTTTGGCCAGTTTTGGCTGGGTTTTGGTCTGTTTTCAGGCCATTTTCTAGGCTGTTTTTGGGCTCAAAAACGGCCTGAAAAACGGCCTGGAAAACAACCCCAAAATGCCCCCAAACAGTCTGTTTTTGGGGCATTTTTCAGGCTGTTTTCAGGCCACTTTCCGGTGCTCCAGCACCCACGAAGACCAGCTGGCCAGCATGCATGTGCACGCTGAAAACCAGAAGAACAGCTGGCGATGGCGCACTTGCCCACAGAGAGGGTTCTGCGTGCCACCTCTGGCATGCATGCCATAGGCTTGCCATAATAGGCTTAGAACTAAATACTTTGGTATAATTTGCTCCCTTTCCTAGTCATGATTGGGCTGCAGTTGCTTTGATGGTGTTTATGTAAAGAAGCAAAATAGCTTTTGATCCCATACAGCAGCTTTGGTGGTGAAGAACAATGTACTTGCCAAGAGACAAGCACTTACTTGCCTATCTACTAAAGGAACAGATTTTCAGTCTTACCTCTAATAGGTCTCCTTTTCTTACAGTGAGCTCTTGGGAATTCCGTGCATGGAAATCACTTATGACTTGCATCAGTTGGGGAGCATGGGAAGCCCTGAAAAGAAAATGAATCTGCTCTTGAGAAAGTCTGGGAGATGTTCTTCCTTCTTCCTTATTTATGTAAAAGACTCCCTTGAAGAGAGTTTGCCTCCTTGTCTCTACATGGCCACATCCCTTGTGATGCAATGATTCTACTAGGTTGTGCAAATGTGAGCAAAACACCTCAGCTGGGGTGAGCCTTTACAGGAATTGAATAACGGGACTCCCACTTCCCAAAGTTAACACACCTGGCAGCTGAGAATATTATGGAGCTCTTATGCACTAAAGCAGCTCTAGCAATAGGGTCCCGATACTTAGGCTCCTATTTCTTCCTTTAGTCCTGATTTATGCCAATTTCAGACAAGTAATCATATTAATTTGTTGTAGCAAAAGCCACAACATGGCATGTCAAAGATGAACACACTGATAAGTATGTTAAAGAAAATTTTTGAAAGATAATTTCAATTAAATTCAGAAGTATTGTATCTTGTTCTGTTTTTGTGGTATTTTTGTACTGTGGAATTTTTGCACTGATTTTTGTTCTTAAATATTTAAAACAATTGTAAACCACCCAGGGTTGCTGGGAGATGAGTAACATATATATTTAATTTATTATTATTGGTCAGACAATCTCCTCTTCCCCTCCTCCCCCACCTCTTCCTCCTCCCACCTCCTCCTCCCCGAATACTTTTGTCAGAATTTTAGTAAACGTAAAGGTTCCCCTCGCACATATGTGCTAATCGTTCCTGACTCTAGGGGGTAGTGCTCTCCGTTTCTAAGCTGAAGAGCCAGCGCTATCCGAAGACGTCTCCATGGTCATGTTAAGAGTCAAAATAATTTCTATGTGGTCACATATGTCATTTTCATTCCAGGAATATTTCCTGTATATCCACTAAAAAGTCTGGTAAGAGAACATACCCATCTGAAGAATTATTCTGGGTTCCATTTGCCTACAAGAAAATAATACAGCTTACTTTAAGTGAAATTAATCATAAGTACATATTTAAACAATGTTTTAATAAATGAATGGCTTCAAACATATGCAAAGACAATAGTCGTGATATTTGCTTACATATTTGAACTACATAGGAATCCGCTGTATTGGTAGTAGCAATAAAATTTTATCTGCTGGAGAATTGCATTGTTAGCAATGCATTTGTATGTGATAGCAGACTTTGCATTTTGACGGTATAGTAAACTTTTTCTTTGCAATTGCTAATTGACCTACTGATTTGCAAATTATGGCAGCCTGGTTCTCTCCAAATATGTTGGAGTTCAGCTCCCATAAGGCCTAGACAGCAATACTTGTGCTGCATCCATAAGTATCCATCCCAAGATACTGGGAGTTGCAGATCTCCTTATCTGTAGGCACCAAGTACAGAACAACTTTAACTGTACAGATGGGCAGAAATATAATGATCATTTGCTACATGAGTATTGCCATGAGAATTAACATTGACCTTGAACAATATACGAAACTGTAAAAAATTGGGCTATTTGTGATGAATTTGTGCTGACCTTGTATAGAGCATTTTGTATTTTGCTTCAGGAGCTCATGGCCAGCACGTGATCCCCATAACGTGACTGTCTATTACTTCTGCTCTGTCTGTGATTGCCTGCCATTCAGGACTTACCTGAGCCATATCGTTGGATCTCCAAGTAGACCTGGGAGGTATCCATCCATCTGAAAATGTGGGTATATAGGGAGGGAAGGACTGTCCGTTTGGAAATTCTTCCCTGTGAGTAAGAAGACAACTTATTGAGTAATAGAAATGTGGATCAAACTACAGTAGAGCCAGATCATCAAGGTGTTTCCTTCAGAATTTGTGTTACAAATCCACTTGAATGACAGGGTTACTGAAAATTATACAGTGAACAAAATGAAAGCTTAGCAGGGATTAACAGGGATAATTTCAATGAAGAAGAATCCTGCTAGATTTGACTCAAAGTCCGTGTTGGTATCTTGGGCAGTGGCTTTGCATGATGCCAATGGAATGGCTCTAGCTATAGTACATTATACAATGGCTGGTACCCTCGTTTGACCTAGTTTCTTATCACATTATAGGAGAAAAGTATCGCATAGGGCTTGACAAGTCTTACCTAGTTTGATTCCAAGCAGTTCCCAAATTCTTCCAAATAATCTGCTCATCATGTTTCAAGGAGCGCCTGAGCAAGTTAATAGCTTCAGTTGTCAGCAAAGGTAAGACTATGGTAGAGGCCAGGTTCATCCTGGGACACCTGGATAAAATCTGAGGAGTGAGAATACATGTTATTCAGGGAATGCAACATGGCTATTCATCAAGCCTTCGGGGAACAGGAAGGCTTCCAAGTGAAGTCACGGGTTTATTGTTGCACTTTCTTATGACCCAGGTTTTGATTCATTGAATGCTTCCAAATAGAGCTAAAGTTCTTATTGCTTAACGTTCAGAAAGCACATTATAGCTATGCATTTTTCTGTATATTGGAATTTTGTTTAGGAAAGAAAAAAAAGGCTAAGAAATGCAGTATGGTTAGAAATGGAGCATGAAGTTATCTGGATTATTTCTGTATTCCATGAATGAGGTGTTCTGACCTAGGCTTCACAAAATCACGAAGCAGACTCCTTGTCCCTTTTTATTAAGCTAATGTGAATTCCTCTCATTCACATCCAGCAAAGTCCTAGCAAACAGTCTTTCAAGTTTGAATTTACAACCACAGATCTTATTAGGCTTGTAGAGCTGCCAGGCCAATATCTTCACAACACTGTACAAGAAAATAATTGGCAAGGTGTCTCTGAGAGTCAGGAACAAATCTACACACTAATGAAATGAACAAATCGTCTCCTGCAAACTCCACTCCCCTTTCGCTCCTCTTTATTCCCTATGGGAGGGGACATTCACTGTCCACCTGTCCCTTTACTCCAGGGTCAGTCCTTGTTCCTTAACTGTTCCCTTCTCCTGATAGCTCTGTGCATGCGCACATCGGGAACAGGCTCCAGCTGTTCTTCTGTCCTACTGATCTCCGACTCCAAAGGCAGCTGGTAACTGTTGGACGGCCTTGGCCTCATCTCTATCCCTCATGCAGAGCACTAGCCAGAGCCTTCCCCAGACTCCAGGACTGGCCCATGTTCCTCTTACTCCTCATTGTCTGAGTCTGCTACCAGCTCCACTGGGCACTGATCCACACCCTCCCTGGAACCATCTACATAGACATGTTAAAGTGATTTCCACTTGTGTCGTTTTTTGTCCTTAGAGCAGTGGTGTCAAACTCAAGGCCCATGGGCCAGATACAGCTCACGGAATGCTTAGAGCTGGCCTGCGGGACCACCCTGGATACAACAAAGGACTGGCCTGCGGTGCCTCTGCCAACAAAAATGGAGCTGGGTTGTGGTGTCCCAGTGCCCTGGGACCTCAAGGGCTGGGCGCTTGCCTACTGCTAACTAACTCTGGACAGCCTGTGCCACTGTCTGAGGGTCATCCATATGGCCTGAAAGGGATGGCGAGGCTCCTCTGGATGACAAGGGTTTGCCCCTCTCCCTGGTCTCACCTTCCTCCACTGGAGACAATGGATCCCCCCCCCAGCCCTCCCCAGGACACCACAGGTGCCCCTGACATGAATGGCGTCGAACTGGCCATGCCCACCCCAGACATGCCCATCTGGCCCCCAGAGGTCAAACACAACTCTGATGCAGCCCTCAATGAAATCAAGTTTGACACCGCTTCTTTAGAGATTTCTAATGTGTCAGGAAATTTCTTCTCATCTGGCCTTTGATAATAGCTGCTTCCCATTTGTCATCTGTAGAAAATGAGGTATAAACAATGCTGGGAAATATGTAGGACACCTGCATTTTGATCCTGAATATTAGAAAATGTTATTGCTAGAGCACCCTAACCTATCAGAATTCTGGGATGCCTAATTGATTTTTTTTGGGGGGGGGGTGTCTCTCTCTCATGTGCATACTATATGCACAAAGATGGAAAAGCACAGAAGTACCCACAATGAAGGAGTTGACTGTGAAGATGGTACAACTTGCAGAAATGACAAAATTGAATTGTTTGATTAATAACATAGGCAGTAACTATGTTTACAAAAGATTGAAAACTTTTAATGGACTTTACAGTTCCTTTTATGAAAGGAACTATATTATGGAATACTAAAGTGGGGAAGTGGTAAAAATTTGTTTGTTTGCAATTGCTGCAAAGAATGAAAGCTGCTTCTTAAATTTTCCCTTTTCTTCTTCTTTTCTTTATCTTTACTGTTCCTAGCACTTTCTTTTATTTTTTTCTACTTTCCTTTTTTATATTTTTCTTGTTTATCTTTTACGGATGTAAAAACTTTCAATAAAACTATATAAGAAAGTACTGCTCTCTATTTACAAATGAATCTTTTTTTTAAAAAAAAAGACAGTCATTAGAAACCTCTGGACTTCTGTACTCACAGTTCTTAGAGTAGAGAAGATGAGGTTGATTAATTCAGGAGCACTTGGCTGTTGTATTGTTTGGTCAAGATTCCCCTGCAAAAAACAAGCACAGTCCCATAATTATTATTTCTATTTTGAAAAACCAATTCACAGATTGAAGAAGGAAGGAAGTAAACCATTAACAAGACATCAGGTTATGGGGTTATTTTTGTACTTTAAGATAGTGTTGATTCCTAACAACTTGCTGCAATTTTTTGGGCAAAAGTTTGGAAGTGGTTTGCCATCATCCTCTTCCTTGAGGGTTTGGGGGGGGAGAGAAAGAGAAAAAGAGGGGTGGGGGGCAAGATGATAGGTGAATGGATGATTAATTTATTTATGAATTCTAAGGCAGGACTAGAATTCATGGTCTTCCAGTTTCTACTTTTAATGCCTGAATGACTACACCACTTGAATACTGCTCATATTAGGTGAACTTAAATAAAGGATGGCACTAAGTCAACTTTCCAAAACTTGATGCTTTCCAAGTGGCTATATAGGCCGGGAATGCTGGGAACCTTGATGCCAGCCATTAGGAGTGTGCAAGAATGGGAAAGGGGGTGGGCTAAGTTTGATTAGAATCTGGGCAAGGAATCTACAATGACCTGCTATGGTATTGGTAAAGACTTTGACCCTCTAATAATCCTATTGAACTTGCTTATTCAGCTAATACTTAGTTCCTTTCTCAAAGAAAAACATGCAAGGGGGATTAAGGATTAAACTGGGCGTGGGAAACATATTTTCTACTGATACTTGGCTCTGGCCAGGACTCTGATTCTTCTAAAGAAAGAAGGCAGGCCTTATCTTGGTCCTTGGCTGGAGAGTGAACTAGTCACATATTGTACTGTGTCATCACATATTTTGGCTTAACACTGCATTTCCCCACATTTTTCCCCATCTGTAGTCCTCCCCCAACCTTGTTTTTGTCCTATCAACTGCCCCTATCTAGGTCCCATTACTGACTACAGACAAGGGACAGTAACCAATGCATTTTCTGGCATATACTGTATAAGACAGAATTACAGTAGACCAGCCCATATGGTGTCACCCCATTATGCATGGTCTCTTTAAAATATCCTGGGGTACCCAGGAGAATCACATAATCCTTAGTTGGGAACTGTGGTTTCACAAATGGTATGGACATAGCTTATAAATCAATGTTTGTTGTGTACTTGGGTAAACACAACAAATTATGATACATTTAACAAGCCATCAGAAGCAAAACAAAATGGGTAACATATGTGAAACTCCAGCTAGTGAGTAACTACTGAGAACTTGTTCTCCTTTCCCCATCATCAATAACACAATTTCAATTATTAGTTGGGAAGGGATGTTGGATATTGGTCCAGGGAGCCAAGAGCCCCTGGGGACTACTTCTTTACTCTCTTTCTAGCAAGGCCCTCAGCAAAGAAAAATGAACTTCCCCCTCACTAGAAGACAAAGCTGTTTTCAAGTGCTGTTCATCTTGGTTCATTTTTCAGCTCTTTTTCCTCCACTCCCCTTTCTTTATAGGAACTGCTCAGGAAGCTCAGTTAACACAAGGATTAGGCTTAAACAGCATATTAACCCATAATTAACTGCACAATGACTATCAAATTAATTTTATTTCTTGCTCAACACACTGAACTGTTAATAAAACATACCAGCTAGATTTGGACAATGAACTAAAACAATCTCAGGTTAGTCTAGTGTATGACACAGATCTAACCATAGTATTGATACCAGTAATTCTTTTTCTCCTTCCATTTTTTTTAGCAGTAGAAACATAATACTATACAGATTAACAAAGAAAGGGGAAAATCTTAATCCTATCACTTTGTTTCGTTTCTCGGGACCAGATTCCTGCATCCAGCCACTTTAGCTGTCTATAAGAAAAAAAGAAACAGGTAGAATGGAGTAATTCAGATGTGAACAATCAAAATAGGAAAGAATATTGATGCCCCAACTTTGCGGAAGAACACAACTGTGGTAGTTATGAAAAGAAGAAATAGAAAAAAATGACAGGAGATAAAGATCAGATCACATTTAGGCTCTTTAGATCAAACTAAAGAAGGTTTTAAAAAACCACCAGAAAATTAATTTAATTAGTGGCTTTTTACAATAGATAAGTGACAGGGGGATTGATCTGTTTATGGATCATATGAAAGGTTGAAAGATAATGTTTAGGAGCCTTTAAGGTAAAGGTAAAAGTTCCCCTTGGACATATGTGCTAGTAGTTCTTGACTCTAGGGGGCAATGCTCATCTCCATTTCAAAGCCGAAGAGCCAGCACTGTCCGAAGACGTCTCCGTGGTCATGTGGCTGACATGATTAAATGCCAAAGCTGCATGGAATGCTATTGCCTTCCCACCAAAGATGGTTCCTATTTTTTGTACTTGCATTTTTACATGCTTATGAACTGCTAGGTTGGCAGAAGCTGGGACAAGTAACCAGAACTCACTCCGTTACGTGGTGCTAGTTCGAACCGCTGAACTGCCGACCTTTCTGATCGACAAGCTCAACGTCTTAGCCATTGTGCCACCGCATCCCTTTTTTAGGAGCCTTTACTCTTTCCCAAAATGATCCCAATCCAGATTGTTTCAGTTGTTTTCACTGGGGAATAATTCTAGCAATGCACATTGGGAGATGAGGAAAGGTTCTGTTCCAAATTACAGAGTACCAGTCAGAGGTGAGTTTCAAATCCTGGCGCTACTGGTTCACTCATGATCATGCGCGTGCTCGTTCACACATGACATTTCTGTGCATGTGCACAAATATCTGGGCGGGTGGGCAGAGCCTCCTGCTGCCACCACTATTGGTTTGGCCAATCTGGGTCAAACCGGGAGCAACCCACCTCTGGTACCTGTCTGGACTATTTTCCCCAGCCTGTTTATCAGATCTATTCAAGTTTGCAAGCATAGCTTTCCAATAAAGTATAGCCTTTATTTGGCCCTTCGATAAAGTCAGATTTGTATCATTTGTGCATCATGCTTGAAAGCATAAATGTGCATAGAATTTTAATTGTGATTTAATTGAGGCTTTCTTTGGGAAACAATTCTCATCTAAAAAGCTGAATTAAATACCAACAAGCACACACAATACAGTTGTATGATTACATCTGGTGAATATGTAGGTACATTTACAATCCTCCTCTAGTTTCCTAATTTCTTATTTGACTACCATAATTTTTCAGTTGCTTAAAATATTCCTACAGTAATTCCACAGTGGCAATAAACAGCTACAACGAAAGAGAATGGAGCTCTTTGTGCTGTTGCCCTAGATATTTCCTGTTGCGGAATTTATGAAGAGTTCTTTTCATAAGAAATGTAGCCAACTGTATTGGCAATAGAGAAATTTCTGCAAGGTCAAACAAGTTGCAAACCTACCAACAAATTGAAACTGTACTTGATCTTCTGGAAGCAGTCTCCAAACTCAGATTCCGAGGGCAATGCTGCTGAACCAGAGAAAAAACATTAGCAAACTAATCCAGAAGATAAAAGAATACTCTGAAATGAGACAGTTTCTTAAGGCAGTTCAGTTCAGAGACTTGAGTCAAAAAAAGTTTGGATTAGAATCAGTTTATGTCTGTTCCCCCCCGCCCCGCCTCTATTTTCCACGAGACTGTGGAAATTTAGAAATGTGCAATTGCCTCATTGCTGCTGCTTTGGCGGTGTTACCTTGATTGTTATCATTTTCCTTCCCTTTTTTCTTTTTCTTTTTCTTCTTGTCATTCACAGTGCCGTTCTTTTGTACTTTTCCTGCGAATGATTCTATATCACTCAGAACATGGTTCAGGATCTCCTGCTCGCAACAGAGGAACAAGAATTCAAATCCAATACTGTATTATTGAAAACTACTAACAGTGTACATTTTTCTTGCCATTCAGAGATTTCAGCATTTTGGTCATGCTATCAATTTGATGATGGTTTAATTTTTTAAATCAAATTTTTATTGTCTTTTCTATCTATAACAACTTACAATCATCACATTAACATTGTTGTGTCCTCATACCTGCATATATCAATCTTATATTGCTTTTTTATTTATATACATTCATTTACAGTTCTATACACTTCTCTATTGTTTCTTGGCTACATTTATTTCTGTTGTGCAACCATTTATACCAATTATCCCAAATTTAATAGTATTCAGGCTCTTCTTTATCCTTTAATCTTAATGTTAACTTGTCCATTTCTGCGCAATCTAGAATTTTCTGAATCACTAATTCATCTGGGGGAATATTAATCTGTTTCCAACATTGGGCAAATGTTATTCTGGCTGTAGTAAACAGATGTATTGATAATGATTTAATTTACTTCACTTGGTTCCTTGTCTAGATCTGGGGGAAAAACACTAATCAAGAAGTGAAATTAATTAGCTATACAGAGACATCTTCTCTCATTTAAATGTTATTGATCTCCATACCAAGGTATCTCTTATTATGGCTTGTAACCCTGGCTTCTAGCTAAATATCTTCCTTTACTATAGTTCTTGACTATCTTTCCAGACAATTTCTAGAATCTCTTGTCACACTTTTTAAAGAAGGGGTGCTTCATGTTTATAACCTCTGTTCATAAAAATATTTAAATTCAGACTTCATACCACCAACAACAGTTCCTATACTCAAACAGGAGATTTCCAATTGGGGTTGAACTAAAAATCATATACTCTCCAGACAATATGATTAACCTAAGCAGTTGGGCATTTGTAATCCCAAATAAATGAGGATATATCTCATCTTATACACCATCCAAACTATGCAGTTTTCTTGCCCTACCTGTTTAGATAACAATATCCAGTTCTTCAGTTCCTACCCTCTAGAGACATGACAGGGAAATATGCTTTAGTGTGGGGCCAGCAGAGAGATGGTATCCAAGAAAGGATGGAGTACTTACAATTTCTATATGTTTATCTTGTGACATCGAGGAGAGTTTAGGATCTTCTTGATGTGTTTCATATTTCTGCTGCCTGTCAAATTGCTGTTCAGCTTCTATAATATTCAATAATCAATGTGTCTACAGTGTGTCAATAATGCCCCAGCTAGCTGATTTTCCATTTCAATTCCTTGCCCCAAATATGTGCACCCCAGTTGCTTCTAAAAAGGATACCAGGGGGGAAAAGAGGTAGCTGTTATCACATAATGAATGGCTATAATTTAACCCTGGAAGTCTTATAATAAAGGTAAAGGTTCCCCTCACAGATATGTGCTAGTCATGTCCAACACTAGGGAGTGATGTTCATCTCTGTTTCAAAGCCAAAGAACCAGCGTTTGTCCAAAGATGTCTCCATCAGTGACATGCAGTGAGGTTTATGGCTGGTGAGGCACTGACACAGGGGTTTCAAATTTTTTTAGACTTGTGGACTTCAACTCCCAGAATTCCACAGCCCGGCATGCTCAGTTCCGATTTAAAGTGACAGCATTTTTTCTCCTTTGCGAAATAAGTTTTCCTTCATTCTTTTTCTTCTGCCTCCCCCTTCCTTCCTCCCTCTCCCTCCCTCCTCCCTCTCTCAAACAGACACACGCACACAGAGAAGTTGGATCTCTCCCTCACTCACTCTCTCTCAAACAAACACAAACACAGAAGTTGGATTGGATATATTTTCCAATGGCTTGAAAGCAGCTCCTCTGCCATACCCCCCCATTCCCCTGCTGCCTTCCGATCCGAACCTTTGATTGCAGGTGGAGCCATGTTGCCTTTTCAAACTTGTAATCAGTGAAGCTGGGCTTATATACTTTTATCCAGCTGTGTGTGTGTGTGTGTGTGTGTGTGTGTGTGTGTTTGAAAAGGCAACGTGGCTCTGCATGCAATCAAACTTTCTGAATTCCTCCCCCTCCCCACACACACAACTTTTCCAGCTTTTTTAGAGAGGATTTCAACTCTGATTTTGCCTGCCATCATGAAAAAAATGTAAAAGGAAAAAGGCATGAGCTCTGAGGTCAGACTGAGCTAGCTGCCCCCAGAGCCTCTAAAAAGCCTCTAAAAATGCCCTCTACAGGAGGCAGGAGAACCCTGTGCCTCATCTACATAAGAATTTTTTTGGCTTTTAACCCTTGCTTAGCACTGCTCAAGTGATCATAAAGTCAGACTAAATGAGGCACCTCATTCTCCTGCTGTCCCCTGTAGAGGCACTTTTTAGAGGCTTTTTTACACAGTTAAGCACTAAGCAGAGTCATCCACTGTGACTCTGGCAGCAACTAGCTCAGCCTTTTTCCTTTTACATTTTTTTTCTTTTCATGATGACAGTGGTGGGCCCTACCTCCCCTGCCTCCCCTGACTGCATGTCCCTGGTCTCCATGGTCATGACTAAATGCCGAAGGCACACAGAATGCTGTTACCTTTCCACCAAAGGTGGTTCCTATTTTTCTACTTGCATTTTTACATGCTTTTGAACTGCTAGGTTGGCAGAAGCTGGGACAAGTAACTGGAGCTCACTTTGTTATGTATCACTAGGGATTCAAACCACTGAATTGCCGACCTTTCCGATTGACAAGCTCAACGTCTTAGCCACTGAGCCACCACATTCCTCTGTTATAAAAGAAGCTGTGAAAATCCATTCCAAGTCATTGTTACTAAATCTTGGCTTCTAGATCCTAGGCTCAATCTAGAAACATACCCGGATTGCACTCTTGATTGTTTTTTATCTAAATTTTCATTCTCTGACTTGCTTTTTTGACTGGATAGAAGCATCTTTCTCTGCATTAAGCTTGAATCTGATTGTTCTTATCTTACCCATAACTGACAATGGATTTCAGCAGGTTCCCTGGTGTTTTTTTTTTAAAGGAAACACATTACCGGAAGCTATCAATTTACTGATGACACTAAAGCTGATCTTTCCAAAACATTTATCCCAATAATTCCATGTATAAATTGAAAAGCAGTGGGAGATAAAGTAGAATATTGAGGAAAACTACAAGCAAATGGCCTATTGCTGAGCAAGAGTTCCTAAACTTGAAGCACTAGACTACAGTTCTACTGTATTCACCATTCAGAGCATCCAAAATTGGAAACAGTCCAAGAATAATTCAAACCTATCCCATATAAATAATCTAATTCTGTCGTTTGGTCATATTTCCATGTGCTGTACATTAACACAATAGACACTCCCCCCCTCCATCTGTTACTTTATTTAGCATGCATACCTTCCATTAGTAGGCAACATTCCAGCAAAAAGGAATTATACAGTTACCATTGAATTCTGTGTAGTGTGGCTCCATGTCCCAAGGTGAATCGTGAGGAATTGGTATGGTCTTGCCAATGTGAGATAGTCTGTTTCGCGGATTCAATATGTTCTCCAAGTTCACTCTAAATTATAATAATAAACCTACATCATCATCATCATTATCACCATCACTTGAGGTAATCAATAAATCATCTACAAATGAAACATAATATTGCAGATGTCCAACTTTCCTGTTACCTGAGCATATCATGATTTTGACGTTCAGTTTTCCATTCCCCAATAGCTTTCTGTATTTTGGTTTTCAGCAAGTCAGCCTAAAAGAAAGAAGAAGCAATTTTCAGATTTCTCTGGATTCAGACCTTCCAGCTTTAAACTGGAATGGCTGCTGTTATTGTCTGATACAAATTGATCTCCACCACTATGACTGTAAAAAGATACCAAGACTCTAGAAAAAGTGCAGAGAAGAGCAGCAAAGATGATTAGGGGACTGGAGGCTAAGACATATAAAGAAAGGTTGCTAGAATTGGGTATGTCTAGCTTAATGAAAGAACGGACTAAGGGTGACATGATAGCAGTGTTCCAATAACTAAAGGGGTTGCCACAAAGAAGAGGGAGTCAAGCTATTCTCCAAAGCACCTGAAAGCAGGATAAGAAGCAATGGATGGAAGCTAATCAATGGGAGAAGCAACATAGAACTAAGGATAAATTTCCTGACAGAACAATTAACCAGTGGAACAACTTGCCTTCAGAAGTTGTGGATGCTCCAACACTGGAAGCAACACTTTTAAGAAGAGATTGGATAACCATTTGTCTGAATGTTTTCCTACACCATTTCTTTCACAAAATGAGCAGAGAGTTGAACGAGAAGATCTCTAAGGTCTCTTCCAACTCTATTATTCTGTTATTCTGTACTATCCTATGACTGCAGAACATTTCCTTTTGCTAACCTTTTGATAATTATGTGGACTCATACCTGAGCAAATTATTTCCCACTCCTATAAGATAATCAGGAACTAATTTCTTTTTGCTAATCCTCTTATGTAAAACACTAGGAAGACAGCATGCAGTAGGATTTGGACTATAGAAGGTTCCCCACATGTTTATTAAAATCTGGCAATCGTGCTGCCAGAGAACAATTTCCTAACTCTCCTAGTGCCTTAGATCCAAATCAGATTTGCTAGGACTGCTATATTTTAAGCAAAGGTGTCAATTTCAGATAATATTGCATGTGACTATGGATTTCAGAGAAACCTGCAGTTTGTCTCTAGGCTACCTTCAAATCTGTCCCCTCCAAATTAAAGAGATGCTATAGTTACCCCAATCTGCTCGCATTGAAAGAGCAAGACACTAGTTTTCTGCTCGTTCATGTCTTTAACAGAAATGGCCAAGATGGAGTTGTAAACACAACGGTTAAGGATGGAGACCCAATCCTGGATATCTTCCAAGGGATAGCAGTCCAGCTGTTCCTGTAGGTAAAAAGAACCCAAACACACCAGATGTAGCAGAAAGGACCATGTTGCTGCCTTCCAGGTCCAAAGTTAAGGGCACAACTTTCTGTCCCAACAATCATGAGTATACAGTAGTTCTTTGCCATTCCTTGGCATTTTAAATGTCTTATTTAATAGCAGTATCATGGCTACTGTTCAGATATTTAGTCTGTCTCAGTTGTCCCAGGTACCCATCCCAGCTTGTAAGAAAATATGGCAATGCAAATTGGGTATGAAATAAAGTATACAGAAGCTCTGTTTACCTCAGACTCTATGTCCGTCAGCAACAATTTATTTTCCTTGATCTCCAAAAGCATGTCTTGGCCCCACACCTGGCTTTGGGCATCCATCATTTTGAGTCGCTCAATACAATTCTCTACATTGTTGATTTCTTTGCCATCAATAGTACAAGTCAAAAGGTGCTGTGGATCAAATATGGACTTTGGTCAGTGGTGTAATTCATTTTTTTACCGTGGGTGTGGCTTGGTGGGGATGGTGTGGCTTGGTGGGCGTGGCAGGGGAAGGATCTTGCTAAATCTCCATTCCCTCCCCACTCTGGGGCCAGCCAGAAGTGGCATTGGCTGGTTCTCTGAACTACTCAAAATTTCCGCTACCGCTTCTCCAGAACCTGTCAGAACCTGCTGAATTTCATCCCTGGTGTACATATAACTGTTGTGAAAGGATCAGTGTATAAGAGGCACTAGGAAGTACTGTAGGGAAGGGCCAACTATGCTGCATATAGAATATATGCTATTAACTTCAATTGGTTCAGTATAATAAACAGCAGCATTTTTCACATGATTAATTTATGGTGGGAATTTTGTTCAACCGAGGCAATATATAGCTCATTAAACTGTGTAGATAATCATTGATTACATAATTGTTTACAATGTACAAGTAATTTAGAGTTGTTATATTACTGTAAGAAAGAATGAAGAAAGATTAAACATTAAAGATAGGAAAATTAATATTCTATCTACAGGAAAACAGTTCTAAATTTATCTGATTAAAATTCAGGTGATCAGTTAAATATTAATCACCCAAAAGATATAGGCTTCTAGTGCTGAAATTCGGAATAACTTTCTGTCAGAAGAATAGGCCACAGTCTTTTGCAGATATTCAGACAAATGTGTACCAGGAGAAGTGAGTTGCCACCTGTGGCTGTATATATGCAACATGCTTAGCCAGGCTAATTACAGTAGCTGCATTCATCCAACATAAAGCTCAAACGGGGGTGGGGGTGGGCTTGATTGAATAGCATGGTGTGAAAACCAAGGCTGTTTGTGTCAACCCTGAAAATGACCTGACTAGAGCCATATTGGAGCTTCAATGTTGCCACACTGGAGCTGAGGGAAAGGGATTAGAGATAGAGGGAGTTGTGTAGCCAAAATAAAACACTTTCTCTTGAGAATCAAGGACCTTCTCACATCTGGACCATGGAAGGAGGAGTGAGGTCACTGGACAAATAGACAGCGTTTTGATTGGACCATGTAACTGATTGTTTGGGGTTGTTGGAAAACATTTTCTTTTAATTAGGTGAAAACTGCAGGAACTTTCAGAGTTGGTTTTCACCAGATATGTGCCAATATATTTCCAGTAAAGCTATTCTTTGAAGAATTCACCTGCCTCAGAGTTTTGCCTGGGACTATTACTTGAAACCCTGACAGTTTGGTTAATTGGGGATTCCCTACATTATACAAAAAAACAACAACAACAGAATAGTTCAGTCATCAAATTAATCATGTTGTATGGATACAGCCAATAATAGGCGTTGCCCTAATTTATTTTCATTCATCTGGATGTTGGAAGGCAATCTCTGAGTACAAGTAATCCTCCACTTCCAACTATCATATTTTTCAGAGTATAAGATGCACCCTTTCCCTCCCTAAAAGAGCGTGGAAATGTTGGTGCGACTTACACCAAATACAGCCATTTTTGGCCTCCCAAATCCATGCCCCCGCATCCCATTTTTGCGAAAAATGGGCAAAAAATGGGACATTTTCCACAAAAACTGAGACATTTTTACCTTCTCCCAGTCCTCAGAAGCACTCTGCAGGCTTCAGCAGGGCTGGGGGAAGGCAAAAATGCCCCCCTTTTTGTGAAAAGCCTGCAGAGTGCTCCTGGGGGCTGGGGAGGACAAAAACTGTTTTTTCTTACTTACCTCTTTGAAATCTTGGTGTGTCTTATACACCAGTGCGACTTATAGTCCAAAAATACAGTACTTGTTTAGTAACTGAAGTTATGATAGGACTCAAAAAAGTGACTTAGAGTCAGTTTTCACACATATCACAGTGTCCCTGCAGTCACATGATCACAATTTGACTGCTTGGTGATCACCATGTATTTACAAAAGTTGCAATGTCCTGGGGTGACATGATCACAATTCCCAACATTCCCAGGGGACTTCCAACAGGCAAAGTCAATGGTGAAAAATGGATTCACTTAACAACCACATGATTTAATTAACAACCATTGTGATTTGCTTAATGACTGTGGCCTAAAGATCATAAAATAGGGCCCAACTCACTTAATGACTGACTCATTTAGCAAAAGAAGTTTCTGTCTCAATTGGGGTTGTAAATTGAAGATTACCTGTATAATGAAGGTTGTAAATTTATTAATTCATGAATGAATAGTAAATTAAAAATGTAAAAGTTAAGGATGTTATTAATGCTGATTTTCTGTTTTTCCCCATTCTGTAAAATCATTTGAACGCCTTTAAGAGGTTAGGACCAGAGAACTGGTAAAGAAAAAATCATCCTGCACAGCATTATGGAATAAGACAAAATCTTGTCAATCATCATATTTAACTCTATGTGCAATGCAGGAAGTCCAGACTCAGAGCATTTTGAGCCAATGGCCAGGTAATTTCCTCTTCAGGACCATCAGCACAAAAGGACCCAAAATTATTTCATTGAGAAATGGATGAGGTTTACATAGAGCAGGGGTGTCAAACTTGATTTCATTGAGGGCTACATCAGGATTGTGTTTGACCTTGGGGTGGGGGTGGGGGGTGGCCAGGGTGGGCATGGCTACCTCAACATCACTCATGTTGGGGCCAATGGGCTCCTGAGTTCAGTTTTCACGGCCTCCTGCAACCCTCTGCCAGCAAAAATGGAGCTCAGGAGGATCTGCGTGCAGCCGTCCCGAGCTCCATTTTCACTGGCAGAGGCACTGCGGGCTGTTTCTTCACTGTTTCCAGGGCAGCCCCATGGGCCAGATCTAAGCACCCCGCAGGCCGGATCTGGTCCCCAGGCCTTAATTTTGACACCCCTGACGTAGAGCATATGTAACTGATAAGTGCCACTGATAACTTCTGCAACTGAGCAGAATGGCAGGGATCTTTCTGGGCTTCTAAAGGTTTTTCCTACCTCCACCCGATGCCGGAAGTCATACTCAGCCTTCATTATGGTGTTACTGTACTCTTTCCTTTGACCTGTGAGGGGGGGAAAAGGCAGAATTCAACTCCAGTTTTTGCTTTAAGTATATATTGGGATGGCAATTAGATCACAGTTTGTAGTGGGTACCACACAAATGATAACCCAAAACCTCAGAGAAAGTTTATGTCTGGAAGGCAGGTGAGGGCAGGAGTTGGCTCCACTGATCTTGGTTTCTCCAGGACTGCTTTACGTGCCAATTAGAGGGAATTAATAAGGGAAGGGGGGTGGTTTCTTTTTCAGAGAAGATAACAGAACGAAGGGAAGCCTCCACTTTTCTAAACTAGTTTATGCTAAGGAACAGCTGATATTCCTCTCTTCGATACAGAGTGAGAAAGTACATGGCACAGGGTCTGGTTACTTGATCGCCTATCTCCCATATTATTTTCCTGCCAGCTCTGATTTGACTAGGTTGGCATGCTTTGGGTACCTTTCACTAAACAATGTTATCTATTGGGAACTCAGAAGCACAGATTTTCTGGTGCAGCTCTATGGAGGGAGGTTTCCCCTGAGAGATTCAAATGCCCCCCTCCCCAATACTGGTGTTTCAAAGACTATTTTCCCAGACCTTTGTTGAGGATTGGCATCCCTCATCTTCCATTTCTTTGCCCCTATTTGGGTTTGCTTTCTCTGCCACATTTCTTTCTTCTTATTTTTGTGACATTTCCTTATTTTTAAATGTTTTAAACAATTTGTAAAGCATCCAGAATCAGATTTGGTAGTTGGGCAGCATAGCAACAATAATTTAAAAAGCAACACCTTGGCAAGTCATTAGATACACAGCTGGAATAGTAGACTGGACTTAAGCAGAACTAAAAGTCTGGGATAGCCACAGCATAAAAATAATGACAATGGATTATGCCCTTCATCCATGAAGCAACGTTGACAGACTTTATTTACAAAGGAGCATAAGTGGGCTTGGAATATTGCCCAGATGGCATCAGAGAGTTGAAGAAATAAAAAGGGCATTGGAAGAATATTTGACGGACAGTGAAGACGATGCACTGAAGCTAGCATACAATGGAGGGTTACCGAATACTGGATAGATAAAACTGGCCTACAAGAAAGATCAAATAAAGAATAGAAAAGAGTCAAGGCAAAGAATTATTAAAAATAACGGACAAAGCAGATAACAACCAGACCTGACAATGGCTAAGAGCAAGAAAGTTGAAGAAAGAGAGGGACTAATTCTGGCTGCACAAGCCCAGGCCTTAAGAAGATAAACATATAAAGACAGAATTGTGAAGGCAGCAACAGGGAGCAAATGCCTCCTCTGTAGAGAAGCTGAAGAAATAGTGAACCACCTAGTTAGCTGCTGCAAGAAGATCGCATAGACTGATTATAAACAACCAATGCCATGATCAAAGAGCAAAAATGAAGCACTGGAATATCTGCAAGAAATACCATTTGCCTACAAGCAAGAACTGGTGGGACCACAAAATAGATAAAATAATACAAAATGAAGAAGTGCTCTGGAACTTTTAGAATTCAAACAGATAAGTACCTGCCTCATAACACCCAAACTTAACAATTGTTCATAAAAAAATCTGGATAGTGGATGTTGCAGTACCTGGAGACAGCAGAAGAGAAGAGAAAAAACTGGAAAAAATCATGACATACAAAGATCTGTAAATAGAAATGGAACAATAGTGGCAAAAGAAAGCAAAGATAGTAATAGAAGCCTTGAGTACAATTCCAAAAATATCTGGGGAAAGACATGAATACCATCAGCAAATCACCACCAGTCAATTGCAAAAGGTAGCTTTCCTTGGAACAGCCTACAACCTGTGACAATACCTTTAATACATCAAACAATATCTGCCTATTCCAGGTCTTAGGGAAGGACTTGTTAGGTGGATAAAAATATCAGATCCAGTTTAAACATCTGGTTGACAGAGTGACAATCATCATGATCGTCATCAATCATCTTCATCATCTGGTTCCCTCTAGGCTATTTCTTGAAATTAAAAAAAAAATACTCCCACATAAGAAAGTAGACAATGTGCAGATGGTAGGGAAGGACTTGTTAGGTGGATAAACCTTGGTAGGGAAGGACTTGTTAGGTGGACGTCTTAGGGAAGGACTTGTTAGGTGGATAAAAATATCAGATCCAGTTTAAACATCTGGTTGACAGAGTGACAATCATCATGATCGTCATCAATCATCTTCATCATCTGGTTCCCTCTAGGCTATTTCTTGAAATAATACTCCCACATAAGAAAGTAGACAATGTGCAGATGGTAGCTGCAACTGCATTTATGCTCCTATGATTACAAAAAAATTTAGGTCGCTAGGATATGATTCCATTTGAATGATCTGTAAAGAGGAGAGCAGGCTATCCTTACGGTAAATGGCTTTGCCACTTGGCCTGGACATGCTGTTGGCTCTGCTGAAATCCGTTCCAGAATCACTGTGAAAAAAACAGAACAAAGATCCATTACATGGATTTAATTTTTTTTAAAGGTCAGTTATTCACTTATATTCCCTTATATCTCAGTTATTCCTCCCTCCCCTCTGCTACTATTGAATCAGGAATTTTAGTAAGTTACAATAATAAAAATTCATGATTCTGGACAAAATGAAATGATATGCTCTTTGAGATACAGTGTGAGCTAAATTTCACTTAAAATGTCTAGAATCCAAATCCAAAGACTTTTCACAAAGACTTTCTCAAATCCGTGTCTAGACTGGAGACTAGTTTGTTGTGGCAAATTCTCAATAAGATTGAAATATATAGGAATAAAGGTTTAAAATTTACATTAAACCATAACTTAAAAGAAAATGCCTATAAGATGAGATATCACTGGTATTTAACTCCAAATAAGTTGTCAAGAATGTATGAAGGCATTTTAAATGAATGTTGGAAATGTAAATGTAAAGAAGATCCAGTTTAAGAATTTAAAAGAGGCTTTTTATCATTTATGGTGGGTGGGTGATAAAACAAAGAAATATTGAAGTAGGATACATATTTTAATACAGAAATTTTTTAAAGAGAATATAAAGAGAAAACCAGAGACTTTGCTTTTGGGTTTAGTGGAAAGCGACCTAAGGGAAACCATTCAGAACTTTGATGTTATATATGTTGATGAAAGCAAGACTTCTTCATGCACAGAAATGGAAAATCACCTTGACCCCCACAATGGATGAATGGCTGCAAAAACTGATGGAGTTAGATGGCTAAATTGA
Organism: Thamnophis sirtalis; assembly: GCF_051295495.1. Taxonomy (NCBI): domain Eukaryota; kingdom Metazoa; phylum Chordata; class Lepidosauria; order Squamata; family Natricidae; genus Thamnophis; species Thamnophis sirtalis. The sequence goes on along the minus strand of NW_028261387.1, from coordinate 44,026,968 downwards.
CCCTTTTGATCAAGGAAAAAAATACAAATACTTTTATTTTTACTTGGAAACCACTTCTGGACTTTATGCTTGAGGTGGAAAAGAAACTTTTGATTTTGGGTTTTACAGATTAGATAGACTTGTTGTTATAGAAATGACTAATTAATACAATTATGTAAAAAGTTGAGGTTTGAAGTGAATACCTTGTTCTAACTACACTAAAGGGAGCCAGAAATCAATGCCTTTTTCCCCCCTTTTCCTTTCCCTCATTTTCCCCTTCCCTATTTTCTCTACAATTTACTTTTGTATTTTTTTGTATGCTATATTATAAACTAATAAAAAGCAATTTAAAAACATTTAAATATGTAGACTTACTCGCTGTAAGCACCATTCCCATAGCTGAAGCGATCTTCCATTCTGAATTCAGATTTTTACAGTCTTGTTCACCAGCCAGAGTTTCTAGCAGAGATGGATAGCCATATAAATTGGATTAATAAATAAATATTCAAGACTTGCATTTCATAAATCATCTCTGCAATTGTGATTGAAGCATTATATTTCTTCTCAACATTCTAAATAGCCAGACCTTAGCTTAAATTTAACCATAACTCTAAAGAATAGCACTTTTGCAGGAAATTTGGTAGCATGGTCAATTCATCTGGCTTAGCCCTGATCATTAATCTGACTAGTAGCAGTTCCCATGCTTTCATGTTCCCAAATGTTTGGGCATACAGCCTGGATTTTAATTGGAGATGCCAGAGACTAATTCCAGGACTTCCTGTGTGCAAAACCTGCCATTCCTACCTAAAAGCTAAAAATCACAAGATAGTCATTCCCTTTAATAGGCAAAAAAAAACAAAAAAAAAAAAACACCAAGGAATTTGTTTTACATGCAGATAATTTTAAAGCCTTCTTCCTTGTATGTACTTTCTACTACTGGTGCAACTCTTTCCATGGTCATCAATATTATTACATTTTCCCTTTCTACCTGAGACCTTTCACCCTTCTTAAATTATTGTAAAAAATAAAATTATTGTAAGATAAAGATACCCTCCAGTTGTCTTTCTTGTCTGTGTTATGTAGAGACTTCTTGTAGGACTTTTAAACTGCTTTTAAAAAACTTTTATAAATTTCCTAATCTGGTCAAAAGACCTGGAATTCCCAGGAGGTCTTCCTTCCAATTACCGTACTAATTTAGGCAACCTGGCTTAACTAAGATTAGCCAAGAACCATTAAAGGTGATTGAAAAGACCAACATTCTTTGAGGCTGGGTTTGGCTCTACTTATGAATACGTGAACTTGAGAAATCAGTGCTATTTTCCATCAATCAGAGGGGAGGGGAGTAGGGTTTAATAAAGCAGCTTACCTTCTGAATTGTTGTGGTAACAGGTGGTTTGATAGAACAAACACAGGATTTCCCTCTGCTAAGCATAGAAGCAGGAAAAAGACCACAGAAAGAGTTGTGTCTGTCCCCGGAACATGGTTTCAACTTCAGACTTTGTCCCTCTGTTCAAAGGAGCATTAATACACAGAATAAAAGGAAGTATTCAGAGAGCGAGAGGGCAAATAGTAGGCATTAAAGTTTCAGTGCTGCATGACGCAGGAGTCACACCCCTGGTCTTTGGACTCTTCTCTGCACAGATAAATCATCCATCTCCTTGTGTGCTGAACCTACACCGGCTACTGGAGAGTGGCCTGGCTTAAAAAAAGAAGGTAAACATTTATACAAACTGACATAAAGTAAGAAAAAGAAAAGAAAAAAAGTCAAAGAGAAAGATAAAAGTACAAGAAAGGTTAAAATAGAAGAAAAATAGAAAAGAAAAATGATATGAAGAAGTAGCTTCCTATCTTCTTTGCAAGCAGTTATAAGTACAATGATAAATTTCCCTTTTACTCTATGATTACCACGTACTCTTTTCTTTCTATAATCCATCCTGCTTAATGACCAAGATCATAAATCATATGTTCATATTTTTCTGATTAATATAAAAAGTCTATAAGGGGTTTCCCATCAGCAATAAACATAAATATTGTTTGGTCTCTGCTTGAAGAGGACAATTCAATCATTTCACCAAGTTCCATCCTTTTTACCAACCATTTGTCCATTGTGGGTAATGTTGAATTTCCCCTTTTTGTGCATAAAAAAATCATGTTATGATGGACAGTTTTCTTGAGGCAGTGGGGTTTGTTAAGTTGGGTTGTGGGGTTAAGATGCTGTTCAATTGAATGTCTCCCTGAGCTCCTTTGATCTGATCCTTGGACTGATGTGGGAGTCTCCTGATTTATGGTTAACCATTACACCTGCAATGACTCGTTGGCTGACAACCATAAATCATTGTGAGCATATTGCAACCGCTTTGCAGGTCCTTTATTGATTGCTGTTGGGCTCAAACTATTAGCCTAAGTTATAAAGCAGCATATGGCTTGAACTCTAGCTACTTCTTATGAGTACATTGTCTATTAAGCATGCCAGGTCATGATAAACTGATGGCAAAAATTGTGTCTCCCCCCCCTCCCAAGGAGAATACTATGAAACTGGAACAATATTGAATACTTGAATCCTCCTAACTGCAGCACAAGCATGCACTGATAAATTTTTAAGTTAAGCACAGCTTTAAGCTTTCTTAACTGCGGGCTAAATATGAGATGTAGGCAATGTCATTGAGATGTGTCAAATAAAAACTTATCAGTGCATGCTTGTGCTGCAGTTAGGAGGATTCAAGTACTCAATAATGTTTCCCAGAGTTATCCAATCATTGTTATGTGAAAAATAATAGGTGTGAGGATAAGCTTTATATCTTTTTTGTGATGACTGGGTCATGCTGTATTCCACAACAGTAGAAGTACTTAAGGTTTTATTCTAAAGTGGTATAAAAATTAACATACCCATATAACATGAGACAGCAATTAAAGAATATTAAAACAAGATACCAATTAAGCATATTTTAAAACATAGTAAGTCAAGAAGACTTCATATCCTTTCTGGCAGACAGGGGGTCCTAAAGGGATTTAACGCCAGCAAATGTGCAGCACTCATTCAGTTAGGTCTTCATCTGATCCCTGGGAGTGTTCTAATTAGTTTATTAAGCCCACTTACTTTTCAATGGTTTAATCTCATGGTGGCAATGGGCCACCTCAAAGTTGAGGTGGCCTGTTTCTCAAGATTAATTGGGATTGAAGATGAGAAAGATCATCCTACTTACTTAGGTGTCCCACCAGAGACAATTTAGATCAAAGTAAAATATTTGTGTGAGTTAAGGTTACTGGAGATGCACAGGATTAGGTAGCAAGAAGATCCTAATTCTGTACATCTCCAAGATGTCCTGGATCAGCCCAAACAGAAATTAATTGACAATGCACTGTTTTGAGAGGAGAGAGAGAGAAAGAAAGAGGGAGAGAGAGAAGCAGCTCCATTCTTCTGCTTCATGGTGGGCTTCAGGGGTGGGTAGTTATGGAATCGTCCGGATTCAGGCGAACCCATAGCTAATGTTATGGCCAGTTCAGAGAAAAATGAAGGAATAACATTTTTGTTTGAATATATGATGTACAAGGACAATAATGAACCTAAGCATACTCGATGGATGATTGGTAGGATTATACATAATTGAAAATAGTGATATATAAATGTAAAATAGTGATATATAAATATAAACAGTTGGTAAATTCTTTTATACTGTAAAAATATTCAGAATGGGATTATTATTGAAACATAATTCAAATCCCACTCCTGGCTGGCCCCTCCCATCCCTCTGACCCTTCCCCTCCCAGGAGTCTCCACGCGGCCCATTTTGGGGTTTTTTGCATTTTTTTTAAACATAAAAAACAACATTAAAAAATTAAAACATAGTAAGTCAAGAAGACTTCATATCCTACATATATATATGTAGTATTTGTGCTGATAAATAAATAAAGGGAGACTAGTATAGATCTGTTTCAAGCTATTTAGCTCTCATCAGCTAGCCATACCCTTACTGGGATTTGAACCTAAGGGTATGGCTAGCTGATGAGAGCTAAATAGCTTGAAATAGATCTATACTAGTCTCCCTTTATACTACACAAATGTAACAAAGGCAACAGTAAAACATTGGGCTTTCTGTTTGGATGGTCTCTTGTGACGAGCCGATGGACAGAGAATGGAAGCAGTTAGCTTCCTCCCATAACTGGGGCATACCAGGGGTTGTGACTTTAAATATATCACACATCAGTCTTTCATTGTATCATTATTAATCTATTTAACAACATAATTGTATTATCACTTATCTCCTTCAATTAAAACATAAGTAAAACTTTTCATTTCCAGTTTTTTTTTCCAGCCACTGATAAAACAAATCCCATATCTTATAAAATTGCTCGTCGTCTTGTTCTCTAATTTCAAATGTCAATTTGCTCATTTCAGCACACTCCATTATTTTTCGAATAACTTTTTCCTGTTTTGATATTGTTTCATTTTTCCAGTTTTTTGCAAATATGATTCTAGCTGCTGTTAAAACATTTACAATCAAATATTTTTGACTACCACTGTCTATACGAACCACATTTCATTTCATTCCAAAGATGGCTATATCACTACCTCCATCATGCGTTGTATACCTGCAACTTAAAGAAAGTAGCAGCCTTGGAAAGGAGAAATCTAAAAGCTTTTCTGATTTATTCTTGGACATTCTTGCAATTCTCGTTGGGGGTAGATGCCACCTGTAAAACATCTTATAAAAATTTTCTCTATATGCAGTTGACATTGTCATTTTATAATTTTGAGACCACAATTTCTGCCATTTCTCTAAATCAATCCCATGCCCAAAGTTTCCCCCCCAAGCTATCATATTTTCTTTAACTTGTTCCTCTTGTAATTTAACCTCTAATAAATATCAATATAATTTTTAAATTACTTTTTCATCCTATGGAACGATCTCCCCGTGGAGATCCGGACCCTTACTACTCTTCCGGCCTTCCGCAAAGCGATTAAGACCTGGCTGTTCCGGCAGGCCTGGGGCTGTTGAGTTTATCCAGCCCCACTCTAAGCTGTATGTATGTTGTGAAATTTTAATGTTTGTTTTTTAAATTTTTATATGTCCCCCCCCCCATTTATCTGTAAGCCGCCCAGAGTCTCTAGGGAGTGGGCGGCATACAAATCCTAATAAATACCTAAAACCTAAACCTAAGTACCTGTTAAAATTTTATCTTACTCAGTCATTTTGTTGTAAAGACCTTTTGATTTTCTATCTTCATTATATCTAGATTGTATCTGTACATATGAGTACCAATTCATTTCTATTCCTTCTTGTTTCAATTCTTGAATAGATTTGAGTTCACCCTCTGCATCCACGTGGCCCATTTTGGATGTGAGGTAAGTGCAGAGCCCACGTGAAGGCTTGGAGAGGGGGATAAACAAGCCTCCCGGAAGTTCCGGGCCTCTGGAGCCCAGGGAAGGCAGTTTTTGCCTTCCCAGAGACTCGAGGAAAGCCTCCAGAGCCTGGGGAAGGCGAAAATGGTCCCACTGCCATGATGCAGGAGGCCGACTACAGAACCATTGCTGAAATTTTTGAAGCCCAACCCTGCCTGTACCCAGTAAATAAGGATGACACCATTTGCTGGCATCAAGCTTCTGGCAGGATAAGGAGCATCAGAACTCAGCAAATACAGTATTATGCTGATAGCATTGATTGTGGGATGAAAGAATTGGAGGCCTTTAGACTCAACCACGAGAAACAAGTCTTAGTAGCTATAGCTATCTACAAATACAGGCAAACTTCAACTTACAGCAGTTCATTTAGTTCAAAGTTACAACAGCACTGAAAAAGTGACTTATGACCATTTCTCACAGTTACAATCTTTGAGACACCCCCATGATCAAAATTCAGATGCTTGGCAACTGGTTCATATTTATGACTATTGCTGTGTCCCAAGGCCACGTAATCACCTGTTGCCACCTTTTGACAATTAAATGGGGGAAGCCAGATTCACTTAACAACCAGGTTACTAACTTATCAACTGCAGTGATTCACTTAATAAACTGTGGCAAGAAAGGCATAAAATGAGGCAAAACTCACTTAACAACAGAAATTTTGGGTTCAATTGTCATCGTATGTTGAGAACAACCTGTAGAACGCTTTACACAGTATCCATTTTCATTTCTCAACCCCAGCAATGTATTTTGAAATTTACTTTCATTTTTCCTGATCTCAGAATGCTGAGAATAAGAAGGGAATACAAAGAGGCAGTCAGTGCTTCCTCCTACTGACTAATATTAGAAGTGTTTTTAAAAAAATGCCTGGCAGCTCCTGAAGCTAAAAAAACAATACCCTCATTACTATCTCTCTAAGCAGAAAGTCAGGCCCTTTCCCAGAAGAGAAAGCCTAAGGGGGAAAACATGTCTCTGCTTGGACAGCCTACCTATCAGGATAGGATGGAACAGTATACTATACATTTCCTTTTATCTGGATCCACCTGGAGGACAATTCATGTAGTGCAAAAAATTCAGCAAATTTTCTCCCTTAGATTTTATGGATGGGTAGAAGTGGACAAGGGCATTAATGACTGAGACTAAAGTTTCCCAGTCCAGGAAAAGCAACAACTTGTGCACAAGTAGTTATGCAAAGGCCTTCATCACCAGAGTCTCCAGGAGCAGCTAGACCAGAAAATTGCAGTCCAGTTTTGTCTGGAAAAGAGATATTCCATTTAGAGTCAAACATGGTCTACCTTTGTCTCAATTGCTACACAATGCAAATAGACGTTTTCTGTGTAGGATTCAATCTATAGCTGTTTTCCCTCCTTCTGACCCTCACACCCTCCAAAAACTGTGTCATGACCTTCACTTTATTTCTCATCTGATGCAGAGTAGAGAGAGCTATACCATCTGCATATTATCTTCTTGTGTTGATGAATAATATCTCCACTTTATGGAGCAATTACCGTATTTTTCAGAGAATAATATGCACATTTTTCCCTCAAAAAAGAGAGTGAAAATCTGGGTGCGTCTTATACACTGAATACAGCATTTTGACCCCTTTCCAAAAATGGACGTGCAGAGGGTTTGGGAGGCTTGAAAAGTGCTCCTGAGGGCTGGGGAGGGCAAAAACAAGCAAAAGGGGACCATTTTTGTTTATTTTTGCTCCCCCCAGTCTCCAGGAGCATTCTACAAGCCTCCCAAAGCTCTGCATGCCCTTTTCTTTTGCAAAAATACCCAAGGCATGCAGAGGGTTTGGGAGGCCTGCAGAGTGCAAAAACTTTTTTAAAAATTTACCTCTTCAAAATCATGGTGAGTCTTATACTTCGGTGCGTCTTATAGTCCGAAAAATACAGTAAACAATAAGGAAGAGAAGACTAAGTCTTGCAGTGGGCAAATCTTGATCTCTTCTCACCCACCCAGGACAATGGAACTGGCCACCTAAAGGAGAACCTCTGCAGAACAATGCCTCCTAATCCCATATCTCATGATCAGCCCAGGAAAATTTCATTCGTATTGGAGGCTACTCCAAGGCCCAATAGAACTAGAATAGTCACACGTCTTCTATCCCAGTTCTTCCAAATATCAACAACAAGAACGACAAATGCTGTTTTGGTCCTACACCCAGGGTGAATACTGACTTTAAAGAGTCACATAATCTGTTTCTATCAGAATTGTCTATAGTGGACTCCAGCCACCTTCTCAGTAATCTTCCCTGACAAAGGAAAAGTTGGAAATCAGCTGAAACAGTTCATCTTCACTGAAAATAATAATAGATTAATGTCCGGAAATAGCTGTTATTATTACTCCTTGTCTGGTGGTACAACCTTTTTTGTGAGAGTGTAGTGTTGCCATGGTGCCTTCTAGGAGGATAAATACGCCTGCACAATAACTATGGATACTTATTCCTACAATCCCTCTGGATGCTTTAATCAAGACAGAGACCATCATAACTAGTGATTCTTAGAAATAATAATTCTTGTGTTTGTTTTGCAACATTTGGACATCTAACAGGTCTTAGCTTCTGTTTCCACCCAAAACCATCAATAAATATATTCAATTTCCAGTTTCGCTCTTTAGAGCTAATTTTCTGCATGACTTAATGGACTTATGTTTAATTCAATTATATCCTTGGATGGGTGGGGTTTTTTTGGGCTTCACTTTTCTTCTGAGTCGTTACCTTTCCAGAGGAAGGATAGAGTATACATTAAATAAATTAATAGGGTTTTCCCCGAAATCCAGCTTTATTACATCCTTTTCTTTATAACACTTCAGTTACAATTGCCCTGTGCTAGGATTGGTTAGTGTGCAGAATCTTACTAATTCTCATTTACTCTAAAGATTTGTCATAGGTCCTCTTATCATTTTTCATTTCAAAAGATAAATAATGTATTGCCCTGAAAAATCTTTTCTCTTGATGCTTTAGACATCAACAAAGGTTTTGTTATTTGGTTCCAGTTACAATATTTCTTTTTATTTGGCACAGTTCAAGATGCCTTATTATGGTAGGAAAAAATGTTTGGTACTTTTTACAAAGCCTAAAATTAATGAGCATCTTAGAAGGGTATCCTGGTAATACTGAGTAGACTTTTTTTATTACAGGAAACCAGTATGATTAGAATCAGTGCATTTTAGCCCCTTGATTGTTCCACGAGTGAATGCAATTTTAATCAATTTTACACCATTTTCACACCTAATTCTTCCTTCCAGAATAGTCTGAATTTCCTAGTAGAAAATTCAGCAGAAAGCACAAGAAACAAGAGCTATGCAGTATATACAACTGTATTTATTTGTTTCTTTATATTTATGTGCTGTGCATTATGCTATTCATATTTTATTCATTCTGGAAGTTGCCTGACTCCAGCTGGTCTGTAGAAGTTAAAAAGATGTCAGCAATCCTGACAGATATTCAGTGGGAAGGATAACAAAAGATATTCCCTGTATTCATAAAATATGTAATGGACAAAAATGCAAAATGGTTTGACATTATCCTCACCCAGTATCCTCGGCCACAAACCATGTAATCCCATTATGCTTTGCCAAGTATGTTGCCATGTTCACTAATCACAAGAAGTTGCCATCAGTTTAGCTGTGAATGAAAGCCACCAGTTAACATCCAAATCCTACAACCAGGACTGGTGAGCCAGGCTGATACATAAGAGGGCAAATAATCATTTTATGCATTATGGGACAAACCTATACTTGACCAACATACTTGGAAGTCAAGATTCATCCTTTTCATGATGTGGTCATGAAACACATGCCATCGTTTTGACATTATCACAGTTTTTGTCACAGGCTCCATTGACTGCTGAGAGATACATTCCTTACAGAAACAGATCCCAGCAACATCAAGAGCAAGTGATTATTTATATATGTATTTCACGAGGCATATATGACTTAATCTTGAACTTTGAATATAATCTTTTCATGTAAATCTGTATGCCAGAGATGTGAAAACCTAGCTTATGGCATTGGATCTATATAGGCTATTTACAATATAAAAAGTTTACAGGCATGACGTGGTGAACATCATGCATAATGCAGTAATCCTGAAAGCCTATCCTTGCTGTTCCACAACAGAGTATTAGAGTTAGAGTTTACAATATAATCTTAGTAAACTCTAATACTGACTCAAAAATATTAGTAAATTGGCAAGCATATAAAATAGGGCAGGAGTTTCAAACTCAAGGGCCACCCTGGAAACAACAAAGGACCAGCCCACGGTGCCTCTGCCAGTGAAAATGGAGCTCAGAAGGGCCACCCGTGGCCCTCCAGAGCTCCATTTCCACTGGCAGAGGGTTGCAAAAAGCCATCACAACCAAAAACGGAGCTCAGGAGCCCATTTTCACTGGCATTATCCTATTAGTTGTTTCATTTCTCTTTTCAGTTTAAAAATAAGGTAAATGAATAAATTATTATTTGTTTGATATAAATAATCCACTGTTTAACACATTAGCGTGTTATTGTATATTTAGTTTATTCTCTTTTCTATTTAAAAAGTACTCAAAGTTATTGATAACAACACCTTAGGGCAAGAGACACATAAGATTTTGTTACTTGGATTCTGGTTTATTCTGGACATTTATTTATTAATGGAATTTAATTATTTCCTCAAGTTAGACCTGGCATACCAACACTATTTACGCCTGCTTCTACTATACAGTATTTAGGACTTAGAAAGTCTGACATCTTAATCCCTGCACAGTTTATTTTGTCAAGGTTGAGTTGTTCAATAATGTAACTCCATGTAAACAGATGCTTGCAAAGCACTATACTTCATATTTTTCAAAAGGGATCAGAAATGTATTTTTTAAAATATTAAACCAGCAGTTATAGAATCCACATATCATACTGGATCAGGGTTTATTTGGATAACATGCCAACTCCCAACCAAGGTATGTCTTTCTTAGCACACTGTATCTACTACTCACAGAATGTTAGTTTAATAGCTTCCATGATGAACGGAAGCTGAGATTTAGGATCAAAAGTAAAGTCAACCGAAATCTTTGCGCAAAAGGAAAAGCAGGAGAACCCGTCTCTTCTACAGACAGACAGCAGAGGGCTCTATTTGCCAGTTTGCGCTCAAATGAATTACTAACAAATTCCACTTATCTTTCCTTGGAGTCCAGGAACAGCTGCTATACCGGTAGTAGATACACAAGTAACACAACTCACATAGAATAGAATAGAATAGAATAGAATAGAATAGAATTATTTATTGGCCAAGTGTGATTGGACACACAAGGAATTTGTCTTTGGTGCCTAAGCTCTCTGTGTACATAAAAGATATAAGTGATAAATCATGATCATAGTCATCATAAATACATTCATCATGAATCATAAGATACAACACTTACTGATAATCATCGGATACTAATAAGCAATCAACACACATCATACTAGGAACTAATAAACAATATAAATGATAAAGCTACAAGGAACAAAGTTATAGTCATAAGTAGAAAAGGAAATAGGTAATAGGAAGGATGAGAAGAATAATAGTAATACACTCTGAGTAAATAGTTTGACAGTGTTGTGGAAGACATTGTTATCAGCCTGTATGTGTGTTTAGTGATGCATCTTGATTGGAAGAGATGCGTCACTGGTAAAGGAAGGCATGAAATTCCTCCATGAAATTTGATATTCAATAACAGCAAAGTGGGCAAATTCTTTGTGACACATTACCAGTAGAAAAATGCATAGAAATGAAGCGGACTGCATTAACGTTGCTATCAGTATGCTGTTAACTCTGTCGTATATGCCTCATTTCCAAGTATCCAGGCAAGCACATTCTTCATTTTACTTTATTCTAGATGAAAGAATATGGGAAAATTGCAATATTTTAACAATGATAAACATAATAGCAGCAACAGCACACTTTCCATATTGCAGAAACAGGAGTGAGGATGAGTGAGGCATCTCCAAAGTCGGGGCATCAGGGGCATCTTTATTCATAATGCTAGGAGGTCTGCAGCAGAATAAAAACAATAAAAAAACCAATTTAAAATAGTAGCCACAGCCATGGGATCACTCATTAAAAAAAAATCTGGGTTTTAATCTTGAATTCAAGAGACTTTTTTTAAATTTTGAAATTTGCAGTCACCTGCAAATTCCTTGATTGTAACAAGCTCTAGGTTACTATATCTGACAGCTCTAATATCGTGTGTTTTCTTTTTTAAATATGTTTATTTTTTTTGCTGTTGATATTTCTCATAGTTAGCTTTTAGATTTCTCCTTTCCAAGGCTGCTACTTTCTTTAAGTTGCAGGTATACAACGCATGATGGAGGTAGTGATATAGCCATCTTTGGAATGAAATGAAATGTGGTTCGTATAGACAGTGGTAGTCAAAAATGAAAATGACTACTAGATGGCACCAAAGGCTTATAGATTTCTGATTTTTGCTTCCACCTGGCAATGCATAGATATGGTAGCTCCAGAAAGTGGTACTTGAGTGATCAACAGTGGTCATCCTCAAAGCAGTGTTGGGCACTGATCAGATGCATTAATTTGCACATATCCTGGGATAAAAAACAGGTATCTCCGGTGAAGAAATGATAGAAGTGATCTTCTTGATGCATTATTATCCAACACTTTCGGAATGGATTCCACCCCTGTGTGTGTGTGTGTGTGTGTGTGTTTTGCCCCAAGTAGCTGCTTTAGTGCCAGAAACAGAATGGCCTGGCTGAAAACATTTCCCCAAGAGTGAAAAAAACTGATGAACACTACTTAGTGTGAGTCAAAACTGGAGGAATGGGGGATTGTGGTAAGGAGGACTTAATCACCACCTCTTAATTGTGGTCTTAATCACCACCTCTTAATTGTGGTCCTGTTTCAGACTGAAGATTCTGCACTTGCTAGTTGCATGAGAAAAAATGCTTTTATTAATGTAAATAATTTTTTAAAGCAAATACCAAGTGTATTTTCTGTACCAAATCCCTGATTATATTGTGACCTTAGTGGAAGACAATGGATTAAAGCCAGATTGCTCTCCTCACCATACTTTTATTTATGGTATGTAAATATATGTGCAATCTCCCCTCCAAAAAAAATCCATTCATTAAATCTCTAGTTGTATGAATTGTGTTTTCTTCAGCTTAGCTTTTAAGGCTACTAAATGGAATGGAAGATATACAGCAATAGACAAAATTAAGTTACCAAAAGAAGTAGATAAAATTAAGTTAGGAGTTACCAAAACTCTCTTTAGCCATAAAGTAGCACTATATGTAGGAGTGAAAAAGACTTTGATGATTCAAAGAGAAAGAAACAAAACTAAAATGTTCCATTTTCATAAAAGTCTCATTCTGGTACTTCTAATCAACATCTTAAACATAGTAATGGAATAGATGAGTGGAAGTAGTTTAGTTATACAAAGCTCAGGTCATTTCTAACTTTTTAGATCTCCTCCTCCTCCTCCTCCTCTAACTCCTCCAACTCCTCCTCCTCCAACTCCTCCATCTTCTCTTTTTTCCCCATCACAACAAGCATGTGAGATGGGCTGGGCACACTATGGTCATAGTTAGACAGGATGTTTCATATCCAGCTGAAAGGTTGCAAGAATGATTATCTCTTCTGATCTTGTACAACACAATTGGGTCCCTTGTCTATTTTTTCTTATCTTTTTTCATTTCTTTTTTCCTTGCCCTATTTTTCTTGATGAGCACTATACAAATTATTTCCCATGTTTCCTGCCTTCCATGGCTCCATCAGAGCAAGGAGAAGCATTCTGCTGCTCCTGAGCTTGCCTTCCCTCTCAGAAAGGGCTTCCAGTTTTTGTCAAATGCCAAGGCTGTCTTGAAGGAGCCAATCTGACGGACCTGTCTAAATATATACCTTTTAGGCACTTATTTAGATGCCAAAAATATTCTGGGCTTCCTCTTTAGCTGTGTACTTTTGCTGATCACATCTAGTCAAGGCTGGGATTACTGGTAAATCTAGGCTAAAAGGATGGTGGAAATATTTTTCAGGGAAGGTTAAAGCTATTTGCTTTGTCCTTCATAAGATTAGATCAAATATTGTACGCCAATGAAAATCATCAGAAGTGGTATTCTTGTGAAATAGTTCTGAAATAGTTATTTGAGATCTTTTACGCTGAAATAGAGATAGATCATCATGGATAAAATCTGTGCATGTGGTCAAAAATGACTCGATGGCACATAATCAGTGCTGAAATACAGTGGGAGGATCCCTCTACTTCAAAATGATTGGAATAAAATAGCAATGACATGGTACTTTAATAATACCTCCTTGGAATCAATGAATTATGGCCATACCCAACTCCTGATACTATAATGAAATGTTTAGTCACACTTAAGACAGATTTAAACATGTTCTATGGGGTTCAAGCATCATGTACTCATTGTCATGAGGTTACCATACTATAGACCTCTGTCTGAAGTGTCTAGGTAGGACAACTCAGCACAGCCAACCTACCATGGTCAATTTGACATGGCCAACTTAGCACAGGACCACTCATTGCAGGACAAGAGTTACACTAATATTGAAGAAATGATGGAATAGAATCATTAAAGAAAGGATGCCAAAGGAGGGATGAAATGAAATGTGAATGACAAAAATTAAAATAATTTTTAAAATAATTTTAAATAATTAAATTGAATTATTGAATTGTTCCACAGTGAGTTGTTCCGTGGTGAGTTGGCCACAGTGAGTTGTCCCATTCCGCTCTCTGAATTCTCTACTCAGATTAAGAAAAAAACGAATCACACATTTGTGTGATTAAGGAGAAGCCTGCAAAATCAGGTTGCTCCAGCACAGTACAGACCATTAACTCTTTCTGGAAGATAGAAGGCACCATATCATCATCTAATTTCCATTTCACTGGGAAGGTCACCACCACTCGCCCTTTTCTGCTTCACAACTAAAGTGCTGTTTTCTGACTTGGGCTGCTTCAAGTCAGAGGCTGTCTAGTTCATTTGCTGCACTTCACTTCATGGTAGGCAAACATCTCCACTCCAGCTGGGTGCTGTGCACTGGATATTCCGCTCTGGCCAGGAATCTCTGCTCTCCATTTCCCATACTCCTGCTTTTATTACAAGTTCACCTTGGTTAAAACGAGATAATAAAATAGCTCCGTTTTTGTTCATTTCCTTATATGTTTATTTCCTTCTGCCCTTGGCTACGGGAATTTATATTTACTTTCCTTATTGCTTCTTTTCTTATTCATTTATATAGTATATATAGGGATTTTGGGGGTAAAATATACATTTTATTAATGTATATTTTAATACGTATTCTTGCTTAGTCCTGAATTCCCTATGATGGGTCATGTGTGTTTCCCCCTCACTGTATAATCCTTTGCATTTCATATTGTACTTTTATACTTCAGTGATCTTTTTATACTTTGTTGTTTTATGCTGGACTTTGGTCACAGTAAATGTTTAGTTGTTGCACAAATCCATCAGTAGTGCAGTGAAAATCTGGACTTTTTAAAAAAAGTTCATTATTGGAAGAATAAACTGGTGGGCCTATATTTGGTTTGCTTTTTTAAAAAACATTTGAAGTTGACCAGAAATTTGCCTCTTTTCTCCTTCATGCCCAAGTGACGGGGAAAAATGGTAAAGCTATTTAAAAAATATATGTATTAAAATTTGTGCTGGAGAGGGAAATCCATCTAGCAGGAACCATGGTTAAACACAACTAAACAAGAATCAGAAGTCTGATAGCACCTTTTCTAATTAACTAGCTTTATTCAAAGGCATACGCTTTTGTGAGCTACAGAACAACTCATTCTATTAAAGTCAGTTCATCATATCAGATGAAGTGAGCTGTATCTCACAAAAGGTAATAGCTCTTATCTCTTAATAAAACTGGTTAGTCTGAAAAGGTGCTATCAGACTCCAGATTTTTGGCTGCCAAAGAGTTACACAGACATTTGTCTTCCTACAATGTTTCCAACCCAAATAGATGATCAAACCATTGCTGTGACCAAAACAAAAAGAGAGAGATGAAAATCAGAAAAGAGATGTTTTAAAAGCAGGTTTTATTTCTAACTAATTTACACACCATGTTAAAACTAGCAGAAGACTGAAGGAACAAAAATGAGGGTTTTTTAGCTTTTAATTTTGAACTTAACTGACAAGCATCTTAAAGGATGAAATTGGCTTGCATCAATCCTGTATTGGTTGGAATACACATGTAAAACGAGATAAAAATCAATATTTTGTGAATTCTGTTACATGTACTGCACTTATGATTGTCTTCTATTAATTAGTTACAATAATACAATAAAATAATTAGAGAAATAATCAACAAACAGTACAGAAGGCAGCATATGAAAGCCTCGATAAGCTGCATATTTGGTAATTTATGCTGTTGGTCAATTTGATTTGGAAATAATACATTTGGAAATAAGCCAAGTCTCAAGTACATTCCTCTATACCCCCATTTTCTCAATGGTTAGTGCCAACTTGCAAGGAGACACATTCAATTAGAGAAGGAGAGAGGAGAAGGGAAGATTTTCTGGTACTTTCAACTAACCCATGTCTTCCCCTGCATGGTTGTGTTTGACTCTACAAAAAAAAATCATTCATTCTGATCATGAATTCTACAAAAGACCTTTAATTTGGCCCTTAGTTACATTTTTTACATTTAATGGTTACTTTTAATTCATGAAATTACTTTGCCATAATCATGTATCTGCCTCCTTCATAAATATACACTATTTGGAATGACTGTGGTTTTACAGTATGTAATCTTTGATCTTAACTTGACTGACAGTTGGGATACTGTGAGGAATCAATCAAAGGCTAATGGAGGGTATCTAACAAGCTCATTCTAACTCTCACTGCTCAGCAGCATCCTGCTACTGATTTTACTTCCCTAAATAGAAAGAATTTGTTTAAAAAAAAAACCACAGAAGAAAAGTTCATCAGACTATTGTCACAGTGTAATACTGACCTGATATATATGATTACTATAAGATCTCCTCTCCCCCACACTTTATTTTTCCCTGCTCACACTCCCCCTACAAAAGGCCCTTCAGCCTTTCCCATCCTAATCATTTTGGAGGAAGGAAACAAAAGATAAATCCATTGTTTGTCTCTGGGTGTGAATAACAGTTGCATTTTCTCTTTCTTTCCCCTTCTCCTCTTCTAAACTTTGCCTGAATTATTTTCTAAATTTTCAATTTGAGAAACTCAATAAGCCTGCAATTTCTGTTGCTAATTAGAAACATACTATATGGCTGGCTAGCTAGCTAGCTAGCTATTTACCAGGAATAATTTCCTAGGTTTTCCTGACCCAGAGGGGAAAAAAGGATTTTATATCTTTTCTGAACTTACCTTCCATTGTTAGTTAGTTCTGATCCATTACTAAGAAATAGTAAATACCTAATTTGGTTCTGAATTATACTTCTAACTTATGCTAATACTTAATTCAATTTTATTATTGTTAAATCATACTGTCAGCTTTCCCATTTTTGAGATCAAAACTAAATTTGTACTATTGACTTAGTTATAGTTTGATTCCAATTTGTGTAAATGTAGCCATTGTGGTATGTAAAACATAAACCATAATTAAACAAAACATAGCTTACTATGGTGAGTGAATCCAGTGAAAGATCTGCCATACTAGTGAAATGACTGCATTGCCTCAAAAAAGACTTTTCTGATTATGTCAGTCACAAAATTGGGATGATTGTCACACTAAAGCCTGACTAGATATCTGTCAGGCAAAGGCAGAGGTGGAGGATGTCAACACTTCTATCCCATCTGGATTTGACTACCTTTCTCTTTGAATGCTGACTGGGCTCAGGCCAGCTGCCAAGAATCACAACCACAGTGGGTTATGGGTTTGGGAAATGTCTTGCTCTGACCCAGCAGGAAATGGCAAGAAGATTATAAGGTTGTCACTAAAATATAAAACAAGAAAGGTATGAAGTATGGAGGAACAGTATCCTGCAATATTACTTCAAACTGTAAAATTCTATAAAATTCAATATCAGTGTTGACTTCAGTTTACCACTTGCACCCCATGGCACACTGAAAAGTTGTGAAATATCCTTTTCAGTGAGATGAGTATTGCAACAGGCATGGTGCCTAGAACACATAAAGTTTTACCAGAAGTCACTAGACTGGGTTATGTGATTAACTGGATTCCTTCTTAATGCTATGAATCTATGGGTTGAGTATTCAGAGTGGTTACTGTGTAAAATGTGGCTGAGGATCCTTGGGAGACATTTAAACATTTATGTGTTTTACAGCATTTTAGGGCATACGTGGCATTTGGGCCAATCTGATGTCAGCTCCATTCCATTGTGCTCCATTTAGTAGCTGATATCTTTGGAGCTTTCTGGTTGAGCTGACGGACAAATTTATCTGTTAATCTACTTTTAGTATTACTGGTTAGTTCACAACAGTGGTGGGTTCCGGACCCCATCGCAATTGGTACGCTATACATGGGGCCAAGCGTCCTAGTCGGGTATGCGTGCTATGCACGTATGCACACACCACTGCCCTGCGACACCCAACTGTTTAGCGGAGGCTGCGCAGGCATTGCACGCTGTGCGCACATGAGCAATTGGCCGGTTGTGTTATAAACGCGGGCGGGTGGGCCAAACGAGCCACTGTACCGGTACAGTGGCCGCTCCTCCTGGCTACTACCAGTACCGCCAAGAACCCACCCAGCTGGATTTTCCATTTTCTTTTTTTTAATGTGTCAAGAGAGACTATAGTGCAACTTTCCACTCTGGCTACAATTTTTGGGAAAAGCGCCAAAGTGATGGCTGAATAACAGCTTTTTTATTTTGCATGTGGTACTCTCCACTGGTTTTTGGCGTTCTGAGACCAAGAGGAGCAATGTGTATCACCCAACCATATTTAAAAGTTTTGGGATGTGCGCGTATGTGAGCTCTTGGTCATTACTTGAAGGTTCTATCATTATATTTTTGTAGGAGTGTGGCAGCAGTGCCAAAATGCATATTGCCTGCATGATCTAGTAAGCCTATGGGGAAAATGCTATGGTCAACACAAAAAAGTTATATATAGTACTTGAGTAGAATATTGGGTCAAAGAAATGACTTGCTCATCCTGTGGACCAGGGACGTGCAGTCAGGGGAGGCAGGGGAGGCAGGGCCTCACCAGTGTCATGATGAAAAGAAAAGAAAAATTAAAAGGAAAAAGGCTAAGGTAGTTGCTGCCAAAATCACAGTGGATGACTCTGCTTAGTGCTAACTGCAGGGGGAGGCGAGAGAACCACGTGCCTCCTTTGCATAAGGATTTTTTCGCCTTTAACCCTTGCTCAGAATTAAGCAAGGGTTAAAAGGTGAAAAATTCCTTATGCAAAGGAGGCACGTGGTTCTCTCGCCTTCTCTCTGGCAGCAGCAACTCTTGCCTAAGTTGTTTTTTTCTTTTTACATTCTCATCATGGCGGACAAGAGGAGAGTTGAAATCCTCTGACACAGCTGGAAAAGGTATGTGGGTCGGAGGGAGGTGGCAGGGGGGAGGAATTCAAAATTATTTGTAAGTAATTGTAATTTGTTTTATTATAAGTAATTTCTCTCTCTCTCTGTGTGTGTGTGTGTGTGTGTGTGTGTGTGTGTGTCTTACCCGCCTCTGCTGGTGCATGGGCTGGCACTTTTTTATATTTTAAAGCCATGCTGCTGCACCTCGCCATAGAGCGGGACATGCCGGCTTCCGGCCACACAGCGGGTCCCGTTGTATGGCCGGGGTGGCGGCATGCACTTTAAAGTGCCAGTGGGCTGTATGGCCGGGCCCGGGGCAGCGGCATGCACTTTAAAGTGCCAGCATGCCTCCCAGCCATAAAGCAGGACATGTTTCGCTCTATGGTGGGGCGAGGCGGCATGCACTTTAAAGTGCAGGCTGCCACCCCGGGCCCGGCCATACAGCCCACTGTATGGCCGGGGTGGCAGCATGCACTTTAAAGTGCCACTCACCGGGCTGGGTGAGTCCCGGAAGACGGGTGGACACAGGAGATGGCGCAGGCGTCCATAGCCCCTTCTGTCACCGTCCCTGAGGAGCCACCGCCGCCGCCTCATTCTTCCTCGTCTTCACCACACGTCACTGCTGTGGACATTAATACGTATTCTGATAAAAGAGTGAAACTTCACTTTGATATTTTAACTCAGGTTTTGAGAAAGATCCAGCCAGACAGGAAGGAGGGATCAAGTGGATAATTAGCCTTGAACTTTACACATGTGGATCTGGTCACTTGCATCTGAGACCAGGCTTCCACATCTGTTGACTTTTAGACATGTGGAGAATGCTGATCCCCAAACTGCAATCAAATCGGGCAAGCAGAGAGGGAGCATATTTTACTAGAGACCATATCACTGAGCATTCCTGGAATGGAAACCCCATTCTTAGAAGAGGATGAAGAGAAATAAACAAAAATTGAGAAATAAGTGCTTGCAGTTTGGGAAAAGAAACTGGAGGTTTCTAGATCTTGATTATAAGATCTGATTATGAGATTGTAATCAAGGTCTGAGTAATTCTTGATATGACTCAGACTTTTTTGTTTAGCTTTTAGTAGCATGAGTATTATCTATGCAGATGCTATAGATGATAGATAGGCTATTTATCCTACCCTATTTAAGTCATCAAAACTAACTTGGAAAAAAATGAGGTCCTACTCATTTTATCCTGAGGCAGGTAGCTAATGAGGATCCGGATTGTTGTTGGGGGCAATATGTTGACTCTGTAAACCGCTTAGAGAGGGCTGAAAGCCCTATGAAGCGGTATATAAGTCTAACTGCTATTGCTATTGCTATTTCTTATAGCTGCAATAATGACTTTTAAAAGCCAAAATAAGCAAAAAAAAAAACAAAAAAAAAACAGGATAACCAGGATAAGTTTTAAGACAGGCTTAGATTCAAAATTACATTTCAATGTTAGTATTATTCTATTATTCTAAGAGACTATCGGGATTTAAAAAATGGAGCCACCACCTTCAAACAACACAAAGACTCTTTCTCATGCACTAAATCATCAGGAACTGGAGGTAGAGATTTTCAGAACAGATGAGGAGGTCTTCATGTAGTTAAATCATGGTACATACATTGTTCTTGAAATTAAATGTAAAATCCTCTGTCAGGGTAATGACGATTTAATATCTGATCAGCTGCTGTAAGGCTGTAAACTGAGATGATGACATGAGGATGAGTTAGCAAGATTATTGCCACTTTAAGAAGAAAAATACATACATACATACATACATACATACACACACACACACACACACACACACACACACACATACAGAGTATCCCCAAAATAAGACAGGGTCTTATTTTCTTCTTAACTACAAAATATGGCTTGGGCCTTATTATGAGGGGAGGGCTTATTGTTTTGGGGTTGCCGGGCGGCTACTCTCTTGTGAGCGGGCTCCCAAAGAGCCGGGCACAGCCTCATGGGCAAATGGCTGCATTGCCCTGTTGCAGCAGTTCAACATAACAGCCATGAAGTGACCACACTAACGAGCAGCCATCTGGCAAACCCCCTTTCCAGCCGGGCACAGCACCATTCACTGACCTAGGGGTATCGCCAAGCTGCGTGAGTGCCTGTTTGCCACCGCCCGGCTCCTGCGGCTTGGCACCTTCGAAATGGCAGTGAATGGGGCTCTGCACGACTGGAGAGGGGGGTTGCGTGAGCAGCTGTTCCACTCTCACTCACGCTCCTCCCAGCCTCACGATGCCCTGGCCCACCTCCCCTGCCGCCGCTGCCACCGCCATCCCAGCATGGCTTTTTCGTCGGCTCCCAAATTGAGTCTTCCGCAGTGGCCGCTCTGGATGTATGCTCTATGGTTGAAGGCCAGCTGCTGGCAGAGCATACAACCATAGAGCATAACACGCAGAGCGGCCACTGCTGGAAGACTCAGTTTGGGAGCCGCCAAAAAAGCCCATGCTGGGATGGCGGTGGCAGCAGAGATGCCAAGCCACGGGAAGGAACAACGTTGTTCTTCCTAAGGAACAACGAGATAAATGGAGGAAGCCAAAGTTAAAGAAAAGTACAGGCAGGCAGAGAAATCAAAGTGAGGAAACTGAGCTAGTGAAAAGAGAAAGTAAAGATATCCAGCCAAGAGGTGGTAAACAGGATGTAATGGAGATTAATAAGACAGAGTGTACAGAGTCAGTAGATCATGGAATTAGGAGTAGGTCCAGCAGCAATAATAGTAATGTCACTATCAGTGTTTGTAGCAATGAGAGTAGGAACTGAAGCAGGAGGTAAGGATATAAGGGAAAAAGAAAGAATTTGCATTATCAGCTGTTCAGCTTTAAATGGGAGGAGTGTCAGGGTAATGATGATTTAATAGTTGGCCAACTGCTGTAAGGCTATAAACCAAGATGATGACATGAGGATGAGTCAGCAGGGGTTACTGCCACTTTAAGAAGCTGTATAAATAAGGGAGGTCATGTGGGGGCGTCTCTCTCCCTCTCTCCTCATGTATCTTTCTCCTCATGTATCTATCTCTGTTAGATCGGCGAGAAGCAGCAGGCAAGAGGTGTGAGTGAGTTTCAGCACTTTTTATTGCAAGAGTAAGTGACTGCGCTCTGCTGGCTGGGCTGCTGGAGCTCACCTTTTAAGGAGTTCCAGCAGATGCCAATGACAGTAGTTTAAACTTCCTGGGGTTTGGGCAACCAATCCCCGGTGAGCATGTGAAAACATGTAAATTTAACAACGTCCATCCATATGTAATACCCCTCCCCTCCTAGAATGAACAATCTCCAATCCCCGGCCTACATATGTGACGTAGTCTTTCAGGTAGGTGGGGCGCGCCGGTACCTTACTTGACCTGCACATATCACTTGTCCCTGGGAGCTTGGCCGGTGTCATTGAGCCTGCTGTTCCTCTGGCTGCCTGGGAAGGAATCTTCTGGAGTTCCTCGGCCCGCAAGTTGAGCTCCGGCCTGGTTCCTTCAGCTCCTGAGATGCCATTTCTTTGTGGGATGGCTTCGGATGCAAGTACATGTTCCCGGCTTGGGTTGGATGGTCATCCTTTGATCTCTTGGCTTGGTGGGGCTGGTCCCTGCCTATCTGCTTCCCAGCTGGCAGTTGAGCATGCTCTGCAGGGCAGAGACCTCAGGTTCTCCGGGAGTTGTTCTGAGCTGGCAGGTGTGGTCCAATCACCTGGTTCCTCAGTTCAGCGTCCCCCAGGCAGTGTCAGAGCTGGTCAATGTGCCTCCTCCATATTTGCCCATCCTTTAGCTCCACTTGGTATGACTTCGGCCCAGTGACAGCCATGATTCGGCCTGCCAGCCAAGTTGGGCACCCAGCGTAGTTGTAGGCGAATATCTGATCGTTTATGTTGAACTCCTGGGTTGGTCAACGGAATCCAGGGGTTTCTCTGGAAGGTAGTCTGGGTGGTACTGGTCGAGTCTGGACCTCAGTCTTCTCCCCATCAACAGCTCTGCTGGGCTTTTGTTGGTGGTCGCATGGGGGGTGATGTGTTGGGTGAAAAGGAATTCCTGCCAGCTTCCTGGTCCCATTCAGGTGAGGGTTTCTTTTATGAGCCTCACCATTTGCTCAGCCTGTCCATTGCTCGCCAGATTGAATGGGGCGATGAAAACATGCCAGATCCCTTGCTCTGCGAGGAATGCTTCCATCGTCTTGGCGGTCAGTTGTGGGCTGTTGTTAGAGACCAGAGTATCGGGTAGGCCGTGGGTCAAAAAAAGTTTCTGGAGAACTCTGATGGTGGCTTCTGCTGTGGTTGATTGCATGATAACAACTGCCAGCCATTTGGAGTAAGCATCCACCACGATCAGGAATGTCTGCCCTTCCACTGGACCCACAAAGTTGATGTGGATGCATGACCACAGTTCCTTGGCTGCTTCCCACTCTTGCACATGTGCCCGGGGTGGGGCTGGTCATATCTCCTGGCAGGGTCTACCTACTCCATGATGTCCTTATCTTATTGGGCCACCAGATGTAGCTCCAGGCTACTGCCTTCATCCATACTATCCCCGGGTGACCTCGTGGAGGGCTTCAGTGGCTCACCTCTGCAGCCTCTGGGGTACGATGACTCTCTCCCCCCACAACAAGCAACAGTTGATAGTTCTGCTTGCTTACTCTGGTAGCTCTGGAACTCCTCACTCAGCTTCTCCTGTGGCCACCCCCTCAACACCCAGTTCAGAACCTTTTGCAACCCCTTGTCCTTTTGTGTGTGCTCGGTGATGTCCCTGGAAGTGACTGGACTGGCTGGGTCGACATTGATCTGACGGCTATGACCAGGGGGGCATTTGCCCAGGTTCGCCTGGTGCGCCAGATGCGACCCTACCTGAACCGGGAGGCTCTCACAACAGTCACTTGGGCCCTTGTGACCTCTAGGCTGGAATACTGCAATGTGCTCTACATGGGGCTGCCCTTGAAGAGCATCCGGCGACTTCAGCTAGTCCAGAACGCAGCCGCGTGAGTGATTGTGGGTGCACCTCGGTTCACCCACATAACATCTATCCTCCGCGAGCTGGCTACCTGTTGATCTCCAGGTGCGCTTCAAGGTGCTACTTGTCACTCATAAAGCCCTTCATGGTAGGTGGTCTGCGTACTTGAGAGACCGCCTCCTGCCAATTACCTCCCTGCGACCAATTAGATCACATAGATTAGGCCTCCTCCGAGTTCCATCTGCCAGTCAGTGCCGACTGGCAACTACACGGAGGAGAGCCTTTTCAGTAGTAGCTCCGACCCTTTGGAACGATCTCCCCGTGGAGATTCGTACCCTCACCACCGTCCAGACCTTCCGCACAGCCCTTAAGACCTGGCTAGCCCATCAGGCCTGGGGACAAAGATAATTGCCCCCACCCGAATGATGAATGAATGTTGCTTACTATTTTACTTCTATGTATTGTGTGTGTCTATTGTCTGTATACCCCCTCCCTTCATTTTATGTAAGCCGCCCTGAGTCCCCTCAGGGAAAAGGGCGGCCTATAAGTATTAATAAATACTCAAATATTCAAAATAAATTAGCAGTACCGTGATAGTGGGGGTGGGGTCTTTCACCAGCTCCGGTAACAGGCAATGGCTGAGTGCATCGGCTTGGCTGATGTCCCTCCCTGGGGGAGGGAACAGCTCATAATCATACACCATGAGGAAAATGGCCCATCTGGTCATCCTTGGGGACATGTATGGCGGGGTTTGATGGTGCCCAGCAAGGATCCCCAGCAGTGGCTTATGGTCTGTGATGAGTTCAAAATGTCTGCCATACACATACTCATGGAATCTTGATCCCTGTGACTGCAGCCAAGGCTCCTTGTTGATCTGGCTGTAGTTGTGTTCAACCGGGGACAAGGACTTGGAGTGATAGGCTATGGGAGCCTCCAATCCATCTGGTAGGTGATGGCTGAGGACCGCTCTGACTCTGAAGGGGGAGGCATCACAGGTGATCCGAACCGGCAAAGTATGGTTGAACTGGATGAGCATGCTGTTGGAGGATAGATGCTCGTTTATCACTGCGAAGGCCCAGTCTTCCTTCTGTCCCCAGGTCCATGGTGCTGTCTTTCCCAGGAGCTTATGCAGCAGCTCAGCAACAGTGACCTTCTGTTGTAAAAAATACTATAAAAGTTCAATAGTCCTAAGAAGACTTGGAACTCTTTCTTGTTCCTTGGGTGGGGGTGTTTCTAATGGCCTTTACTTTGCTGCCAGTGGGGTGGATGCCAGACCTTTCTATGAGGTATCACAGGAACTCTATCTGCCTCACGCCGATTTTACATTTCTTTGGGTTCACTTTAAGTCCCTTCTCTTTGAACCTCCCCAAAGTCTCACGCACGCGTTCCATCAGCTGCTCTATGGAGTCCCCTTAGATGAATACATCATCAAAGTATGACACCACCCCCGGGATTCCTTGCAGTAGAAGCTCCATTAAACACTGAAACAGTCCTGGGGCTACGCTGACTCCAAACTGCAGTCTGGTGCATTTGAAAGCCCCCCTGTGGGTCACAATCGTCTATGCTTCTGTGGTGACTTTGTCCACAGGCAATTGTTGGTATGCCTGGGCCAGGTCCAGTTTGGCGAATATTTTCCCGCTTCCTAGGGAATGCAACAGATGTTGCACAACACCGGGTACGCACTTTGCTGTTAGGCCTTATTCAGCATACACTTGTAATCCGCGCAGAGACGGATTGAACCATCTGGCTCCATGGGGGTGACTATTGGGGTTTCCCATACGGCGTGGTCGGTCGTCATGAGGATTCCTTGGGCAATTAGCTTGTCCAATTGCTCATCCACCTTGGGCTGTAGAGCAAAGGGGACCCTTTAGGGTTTGAGCCTGATGGGGATTACATGGGGGTCTAGTTTAAATGAAATGGGCTTCCCCATATATTTACCTATATTCCCTGTATATTTCCCTGTATATTTACTGTGAACTCTGCCGATAGCCGATCCATGGCAACGACCATGAGGGGTAGACGGCTCTGGAATTTGTGGAACACCACCTCGACCTCCATTATTCCTAGGACTTGGATCTGGTTCCCCTGGTAGTCGTTGAGCCGGACGTTTGGTGGTTTGAGGACTTCTTGCTGGCTATCAGGTTCAATTTCTTAATGGTCTGCCAGGACACAATTGTAAAATATGATCCTGTGTCCAGCTCCATCTTGCATGGTCCCCCTTCAATGGTCAGCATGGCATGGAACTTTTCCCCTTCATAGGCATCTGAGTGGCCCACAGTAGTGTGATGGATCTCCCTCTGGGCTTGGTACTGTTCCTCTCTCTGCCTATTCCACTGTTGGCCGGGTTGTGGGTTGTTTTGTCTCCCCTGCAGAGCTGTGGGTCTTGGATGGAATGGGGTGGGCTGGGATACTCTGCACACCTTGGCAATGTGGCCTTTCCACTGGCATCTGCGGCAGATGATTTCCCGGAAATGGCATGCCACTCTTGAATGGAATCCCATGCAGCCTGGGCAACATGGCTGCCTGCCCTCTATGTCCCTTGTTTTTTGTCTCCCTCTGGGTACATGGGGTGGATGGCATCGTCATCGTCCCATTCATTATCATACTCTGGAACTTCAGATGCCCAGTTGGGTTCCCTGAATGTTTGGTGTACCCCACTGGTTTTCCTTACATGCGCTGCCGAGTTATCTGATGACTCAGCTGCCCGGGCTTCCTCGACCACGTCCTTGAATGAGACTCCCCTTCTGATTAGCAGTTTCTTTTGCAAGGAGAGGTCTTTCATTCCTAGGATGATCCGGTCCTTCATCATGTCTTCTGGGTTGATGAATTTGCACCGGGTCATGATTTCTCGGAGGCTGGCCATGAAATCATTTACTGTCTCTCCTTCCCATTGGTGCCGGTAGTAAAACTCGTTCTGGCTCACCATGGGGCAGCAGATGGCATGTAGTGATCTTCCAGGGGATGTTATAGGGTTGTCCATGTGATGGTCTCTACGTCTGCTGGGGCAATCAATGTCTGTGCCATCTTATAGATTTTTGTTCCACAGAAAGTTAGGAATAATGCCCGCTTCCTATTGTCCGGCTGCTTGTTGGCTTCCAGGAACATCCAGAATTGCCCCATGTATGTGTGCCAGTCCTCCGTCTGTGGGTCGAAGATCGCTGATGTAGGGGATGCTTGTGATGCCATCTCTTGCTGTGGTACAGGGTCTTGGTCATTGTGTGAAATGGTTGCTTGTCCAATGAGGATTCTTAGGTCCCTTTATCCTTTGTCACCAGTGTTAGATCGGCGAGAAGCAGCAGGCAAGAGGTGCGAGTGAGTTTCAGTGCTTTTTATTGCAAGAGTAAGTGACTGCGCTCTACTTGCTGGGCTGTTGGAGCTCGCCTTTTAAGGAGCTCTGGCAGACCAGCCAGCCAATGACAGTAGTTTAAACTTCCTGGGGTTTGGGCAATCAATACCTGCTGGGCTGGCTGCAGGCCGGGGCAGCAGGATTGTTTGTCGGAGGAGGCGGGGGGGGCAAGGCGGTGGAGCACCATGGCAAGCAGCTTGGATGGAGCTAGGACAACCGAGCTGCTGGAGGTGGGGGCCACCTGAGCGGCAATGATCCCGGCTCTGCTGCTCCTCGGTGGCATACTTTTGGAATGTCCTTTTGGAATATCAGCGGGGACGGAGGAGGCGGGGAGGCGAGGCGGCAGAGCGCGGAAGCAGCAAGAAGCAACACCCCTGCCGCTGTGTCCGACAGCCATCTCGCATTTATGTCCGCCATAAACGCGAGACGCCTGTCGGACACAGCAGTGGGGACGTTGCTTCTCGCCGCTGCTGCGCTCTTGCCTCACCAACGGTAAACCTCACCGCACGTCAGTGATACACACCAGTGTTAAGATGTAGCACGCTCAGTGCTTGATCATCAGTTCTACTATCTATTTTAATTTCCTTCCAGAAAAATCATGGTTCTTAACCCCCTTATACCAGAACAGAGAAGTAGTCAATTTTGAGTAGTTGGTAACAGTCAATTTATGTGAGTCACAGTTTTATGTGAGTCACATCATTTCTCCAAAGTGTCCTAAATTCTAAGGTTTGGCCCTTTGCCTGTCTGTCCACGTCACACATATGTTTATTAAATATGAACAATTATCATTGTAGAACTCTTTGGTATGCTACAATTAGAAACCCTGCCTGGCTGAGATGCTTTCTAATGACTCATTGTGAGGACATTTACAAGCTAGATCAGGCTAACCCTGAGTATTTTCTCTACTTTAATTTCTAGACACTCATCCTATTGGAAGGTTTGGCTTTTCTTAATGAATCCCAGGCTGCTATAACAGAGTTACAAGCCTTCTCTAACCCCTTTAAAAAAATCATCAGTGATTCAATCACTTGAGACTATGATAGAATAATAGGTGGTCCTTACTGAAGCCATTAAATCTGGATTGTACATTTATTTCTTGATGTTGGGCATAACCATGCACATGCCTTGATATAACCATATATTTATTCTACACACACACACACACACACACACACACACACACACACACACACCAATTAGAGCTAGCAATAATATTTTTTAAAAAAATATGGGAGAGAAACGGCATTGATAGATGTGGTGAGATCTGGATGAGAGGAAGAGAACTATTCTTGTCCTATTGCATTTTCAGGGGACATTGATGTTACCACTCACACTATCCTTCAAGGTCATTTATGAGAGATGGGAGTAAGGGGCACCATGTTGAATGGTTCCACTCTTTCTTGAGCAGATGATTCCAGATAGTGATTATGTGGGACAAGAGGTCAGACCACCAGGTATTCCATTTGGGGTGCTCAATCCTGTCTTTCACAGCTACTTGAAATGATCATCAATGTGTAGAAGATATCCAACTATGTATCTCCATGCTGAGGTAAAGGGTAGATGCAGTGCAGGGGTGGGTTTCTCGCCCGTTCCAACCGGTTCGGTTGGAACGAGGCCGGCGGCGTCCTTGCGCACACGCGCGGTGCGCACGCGCACGGTGCACGCATGCATACTAGCGTCTGTGCGATGCTCCAGCTGCTCCTGGAGGATCGCACAGGCGCTGTATGCGTCCTGCGCATGCGTGGAAGCGCAGAATTCATCAAAACCGGGTAATGAGCGGGTGCGGGCGCGCGGGCGCGGGCGCGGGGGGGGACCTTCGCTGTTCCCGGAAGTTACTTACTTCCGGGTTCGGTGACCAACCGGTTCGCAGGGACCGCCGTGAACCGGTTGAAACCCACCCCTGATGCAGTGGAATTTCTGATCTGTTCTTTGGACACTATGAGGGATTGGATAAGAATAAACAGGCTCAGATTCAATCTGAGCAAGACAGAATGGTTGAGAATTCACAACCCGAGTGATTCCAACTCCACCGAGTGATAAAACTTAGTGTGATTCTGTATGGGGTTGCACTTTCTCTGAAAGGCATGTATTGGACTCACAGCTCTTGTTGAAAGAAGCTATGGAAACCATAACTAAGAACCTATTTGCCATCTCTATAGACACACCAATGCTTAGCTGTCACCAATGCTCTTTTCAGCCCTCAATTGGAGTATTATAATTTACTCTACATGGAGTTTCTCATGAAGACCATCTGGAAATGTCAGCTGGTGCAGAATGCAATTGTTTTTCTCTTAATGAGTCAGGCCTACTTTTATTATATTATACTTCTGCCAGTTTGTATGTTACTCAATTCCAGAGATAAATTTTAAAAAGCTCATTTGCTATCCACAGTCAAACATAAAAACTAGTAGCCAAAGAAAAGGTTTGATAATCCAAAACTTATAGACCATTTTTGCAAAACAATAATTTTTAAAGCCGCAAATAATCTCTGCAGTCCTTTAAACAACTTGTAAAATATTAGCATGATTGTCACCATTTTGAATCCCATGCTACTGAGATGTATGATACTAGTAAACAAAGTATAGAATGTTTATAAAACTGGGGATCTTGTGCTGGACAGATCCACGTGGTGATCAAATTGGTAAAGATCAAAGAAAAATTAAATGGAAGATGTTGTATGTTATATAGCAGTTTATTATTAATTTTCTTTCTATCTTTTTATCTCTTCTCTGTAAAAAGACCAAAATTCAATAGTGATATATCCAGTTAAAATTAAAGACACTTTTATTTGAATTTCTGCAAACCTTTCTAACTGTATGATTCTATGAACATATACATATACATATATACATATATGTATATACATATACATACATATACACATACACATACATATACATATACACGCATACAATATTAGTACCATCAACAAGCCATGCTAAATTCCCTAAATCAGGGGTAACCAACCTTTCGGACCTCAGGGATCACTAAATTCATAATTTTAAATCCCATCAACCACTAATATAATCTGCCTAATGACAGGCTGGGTGGGCGTGGCTAAGTGGTCATGTGACTGGATGGGCATGGCCCACTCAATGTCACTCATGTCACCTTGATGGCCTCTACTTGCCCCCCCTCTCCCAGCCACTCCTCGCCTCACCTCCACATCTGGGGTTTTAAGGCCCCCACAGGAAGCAGTTGTTGGAACTAAGCAGCCACCATGAGAAAGAGTTGGCAAAACAGATGGCTCAGTTCAAATTAGATCTGACCGAGAAGGAAGCTCAGCAGAAGCACCTCACTGAGGACTACGAGCATAGGCTTTCCAAGCAGAGGGAAGACCTGTGGGAGTGCAAGGCCAGGTACCGTCATCTGGAGCCTCAATGAGCTGAGATGGTCAGCCACTTCCAGGCCATGATGCAGTTCCACTGGAACAAGGCCTTCCGGCTCTTCACCACCAGCAGCATTTCCCTCCAGCGTTTGCCCAAAACCCAGCACCAGGAGGACAAAGCAGACACTAAGTCGGAATTACTTCCCCCCTCCAACCTGCACAAAAAGACCCCAAAGGCTCTCTGCAGCAACACAAATGTTCATTGCACGTATCCGGCCCAGGGCCTGTAGTTTGAGGACCCCTGATTTAGTGCAATATAAAAAATGCAAATAATTTTTCTGCAGACCACCAAAATGTTGTTATGGACCACCAGTTGGTGACCGCTGCCCTAAACTATTCCTAAATTAGAAAGAGTTGAGTCATATGTGTCTCCGTTTTTTGTGATCAAGAACACACACACACACATATACACACACACACCTATCACTAATTAACAGTTGGATGACATATCAGGAAAAGAACTCTGAATGGAGCAGTGATTGGCTTTATATTCCCAATAGTATACAAATGTACAGATAATAATATAGAATTTATGAACTTAATCATATCCTAATTTATAGAGTATATTGGCCAATTTCCCCCCCAAAATTAGAACAATTATTGCTCAGGCCTACAGAAAGATTTCTGATGGAAAGACAGACAGACATTTCTGATGAGAGTCATATTCTACCCTTCCAATAAATTTGCATAATTCAAGGTAATAAATCAAAGTCTTAGCTGAAAACAATAAAGCAAAGACAGCAGTGCTGGGATTCAAATAACTTAACAACCTTTTTTTGCCCTAATGACCAGCTGGGTAGGTCTGGCCTGGTGGTCATGTGACCGTGTGGGCATGGCTAACTCAATGTCACTCAGGTTCGCCTTAGCTGTTACAATATAATAAGGGTTAACGAGAGACGCAGTTTCTGTAAGCAGGGCAATAAAGATTAGGCTAGAAACACCACCAGAATGTTTCCTTCCTGCCTTCTTTACAGGATTAGCCCTGTTAAGTGAAAAAAACAACAAAAGGAGATTTCTTCCAACAGCCGGTTCACTGAACTGCTTAGAAAGTTAACAGCCGGTTCTCCCAGATAAGTGTGAACCGGCTGAATCCCACCACTGAAAGACAGACACAGTTTGCTGTATAAATATCTACTGTATTGTGCATGTACACATAAGAGCTTTAGTTGCTTTCGGGGGGCTTCCTGGGCGGGACTCACTGATGGTAGCAGCTAAACACAGCTGCTCCCGTATTACCAGTGGCGTTACCTGTTAAGATGATGATCCATCAGACATCTGACAGACACCTTCCTCTTCGGGAAAAGAAGGGAAAGGAGAGAAGTTTTGTCAAGCAAATGCCTTTCTGATCTTTGCAGCTTTTGTGTCTGTGAAGAGAAGGGGGGCCAGCTGAAGGCAGAACTGCTCCACGCTGGAAATTACCAGCTGTCTTGCAGCCCCAAGTAAGCTTCCCTCCCACTCAGTTCAAAGATTGAATTACCTGATTCCAAAGCGAGCAGAATTCGTATGCGAGATCATTAATTGTCTATTTAAATCTAGCTTCTTTGCTACAAAATCCTCTTCCGTTACTTTACCTAATTAAAGAAGTGTCTAAAATGGCGACGAGCCAGGAATCGCTGACTAACATTGTTTATCTAATTATACGGAGTCTCAAAACTTCAAAGAAAGGGAGGGAATTTCGCTTCACAGTCGGCCAACAGATCTTTACTAATTAGTTTCACTTTCAAAGTTTTAAAAGACTCTTTGCTAATATAGAGACATTCCAAACAGAGGTGAATATGCTGAACTGTTTCGTTACAATGCTAATTTTTTGAAACCTTCTGCAAACTTTTTGCAAAAAGGGAGGAACAGTCGACTAGCAGTATCTTATTAATTAGTTTCACTTCTCTGAAGAGTTTACAAGACTTTCCTCTTATCAACTTTGCTAATATATATTTCTGATATAGAGAAGTCCAAAATGGCGCTGAATATGCCGAGCTGCTTTGTTACAATGCCCTTTTCTGAAACCTTTTGAAAAATCCTAAAGAACTAAGAAAGGGGCGATTTAATACTTTTTTTCTCGTAAGCTGCACAGCGGGCCAGTAGAGTTTGATTAATTGCTTGAAGATAAGACATAATGGCATCAAAATTAAATCTTGGGCCGAAACTTCCTCCTAGAAGCACATCCCCCATACCTGGCACAAAGTTGCAGCTTCCACCCTCTATGCCCCCTACTGGCGATTTGCTAACGAAAGAACTTTTTTTTGAAACTTTTAGAGAATTTAGAGAGCAGAATTTAGAAACTTTTAGAGAATTCAGAGAGGAGATAAAGAACGAGATAAAAGAGTTTAAGGCAGACTTATATGACAAACTTGATACTAGGATTGCCAAAATAAATGATGATATGCTGGGACTTGTAACTGTATTGACAGAACATGTTTCTGGAATTGAAGATAATCTAGAGGTCCTTAATGAAGCTAACACCAATTTGACATCCAAAACTGAGGTGGTGCAACAAAAAGTTGAAAACGCTGAAAAACAAATTATTATGATACAGTACAGACAGATGGAGCTCGCATTAAGAGTCAGGGGGCTGTGTGAGGACAAACAGGAGAACTTGAAACAGATTTTTTTCAGAGGCTTTTGACCGTCTGGTGGGAAGACCGGGGTCCAACTTTGACTGGCAGATCGATAAAATTTATCGCATTAATTCTTGGGCGGCAAAACAGAAGCAACTCCCCCGAGATGTAGTTATATACTTCGCCACAAGAGAGTTCAGAAACATGATACTACAAGAGTCCTATAACACCAGGCTTCAAATTGGCGGACAGGATTTGATTGTCTTGAAAGAAATACCACCTCAAATGCTAAGAGCCAGGAGAGATTATGCTTTTCTAGTGGAAGAACTCAGAAACTGGCAGATACAGTATAGATGGGATGTGCCATTTGGTATTATAATTACATTTGACAAGCAAAGATATCGTCTCAACTCTGTATGGAAAGCTCGAGATTTCTATCACAATATTCTGAAGGTGGGACACCCTGCACCATCTGGATCTGGAGAAAGACCACAAGAAGGACAAGATAGACAGCAAACTACACAACTACCAGACAAGACGCACCACCTCCCCTTCCTGGAAGGGCAAGGTGTCATGGAACAAAGACCTAGCCGTATGATTACCAGACGAATGGAAAAACAAGCCACAATGCAACAACCTCAACAATCATCGGCCATTGATCAAGGAGTCACAGCAACAAGCTCAGAAGCCATGGGAGGAGCTAGGCCAAAGGTTAAACAGGCCATGCAGGAGGCTCTAAAAAAGCTTCAGGCAACTAGAGATGACAACTAAGATTTTGACATGGAATGTCAATGGACTGAATTTTCCACAGAAGAGAAAGAAAATATTTCACTATCTTAAACAGTTCAAGAATGATATAATTTGTCTGCAAGAAACTCATATCAAATCAACTGATCAAAAATATTTGTTTAATCCCAAACTTGGTCAACATTTTATGACCTCTGCTACGGAAAAGAAAAATGGTATAGTTGTATACTTAAGAAAAGACATTAAGGCTGAACTAATTGAAGCAGATCCCTTTGGAAGATATATCGCGCTAGACCTAATCTTAGAAGGGAAAAAGACATTACTTTTGGGAATTTATGCTCCTAATCAACAGCAAGACGGATTCTATAGAAATCTTCATGCTAAATTAGTACAGTGGGATTATAAGTCTTGTATACTATAGGGTGACTGGAATGGTGTGATTAACACTAAAAGAGATAAGAAGACCTCTCGCCCAAATACTAAAATGCGAGCTAAGTTACCCAAACCTTTTTTTGACATGATGGACGACTTTGAATTGAGAGATATCTGGTGAGAAAGAAACGCAGAGGAATATGATTTCACCTTCTTTTCCGATAGACATCAATCCTTTTCGAGGATTGACTTTATATTAATCACTAATGATTTACTTTCTAGGGTGAAGAAGACAAAGATTGCGGCGAGGGTCCTTTTGGATCATAACCCAGTTTGGATGGAATTGGGAAGGACAGTGCAGGCAAGAAGGTCTTGGAGGCTGAATGAAAACTTATTCAGATATGAAAAGTACATTAATGATTGTAAAAAATTGTTATCTGAATACTTTGTTTTGAATATGAATAAGGGTACACCTATGGAATTTGTATGGGATGCAAGCAAAGCGTATATGAGAGGAGTACTGATGAATATAAACAAAATACATAGACATAAACAAGGTCTAAAATGAAAAGAATTGGAAGAGGAAATTAAAGGGAAAGAGTTGGAGTTAACATTGAATCCAGGCGATACAAAGGTTAAGGAAGCAATTACCATATTAAAATCCCAATTTGATATGTTGATCTCTGACCAGGTAGCCACTAGTTTATTATATGCAAAACACAACACTTTTTGTAACGCAAATAAACCGGGCAGATGGTTAGCTTATCAGATTAGGAAAAAAAAGGAAAATTCAAAATGTAACCAAATTGATTTATAGAGGGAAGGAGGTGTTTCAACAGGAGGAGATTCAAAAGGCATTTCGGGAATTTTTTACTGAATTGTATAAAGGGGATAAAATTAAGGGTTTAGATATAGACAAATACTTAGATAAAGAGAAAATACCCCTAGTTAGAGAAGAATACAGGCAAAAGTTGAACCAACCAGTAACCTCAGGGGAAATCTTGCAGGTAATTAAGCAACTAAAGTTAGGGAAAGCGCCAGGCACAGATGGCTTGACAGCGGTTTACTATAAAAATTTACAGTTAGAAATGGTAGAACCTCTTAGAGAACTATTTAATAAAATTCAAACGGAAGGTAAAGTGCCCCCATCTTGGAAGACAGCATTTATATCTTTGATACCCAAAGAAGATCAAGATACTACCCAACCAAAAAATTATAGACCTATCTCATTACTTAATGTAGATTATAAAATTTTTACTAAAATACTAGCAAATAGGTTAATGGTGGTTATTCAACAATTGATACATACTGACCAAACAGGTTTTATACAGGGGAGACAGATTAAGAGTAATGTTAGACTAATTATTAATGCATTAGAATATTTGGGAAAGAACAACCAAATTCCTGCTGCGTTCATATTTCTGGATGCTGAGAAGGCCTTTGATCGAGTTAACTGGCAATTTCTGTTGAAGAAATTGCAAAAAATGCAGATAGGAGATAGCTTTTTACAATCAATCAAAGCAATATACCAACAGCAAACAGCTCAAATCATCGTCAACGGAAGTTTAACAGACCCTTTTCAAATCGGAAAAGGTACAAGACAGGGCTGTCCTTTGTCCCCACTACTGTTCATTATAACTTTGGAAGTATTGTTGAATAAAATACGGGGCTTGGATGGTCTAAAAGGGATCAAGATTAGGCAGCAAGAATACAGAGTCCGCGCTTTTGAGGATGATTTGGTCATAATATTGGAACAACCGCAGGAATCTAGTATGGTTTTAATGAATACGATTAATCAATATGGTCAAGTGTCTGGTTTTAAAATAAACTTAGGAAAAACCAAAATATTAGCTATAAATATGAATACTAAACAAAAGGAAGAACTAGGAGGGATGCTAGGATGTGAGGTAGTCAAAAAAGTCAAATATCTTGGGGTTAATATCTTAGCCTCAAACGGGAAATTATATAAGCACAATTATGAACCACTTTGGCGGAGTATACAGACAGAGATGAAAAAATGGGAGGAAATTGCACTTATCCTTGCTGGGTAGGATAGTGGCAGTGAAAATGAACATCTTACCAAAATTCTTATTTCTTTTTCAAATGTTACTTATACTTAAAAAAGATGCGAATCTTTTAGAATGGCAGAAGGGTATCAACAAATTTGTATGGGCCGGAAAGAAGCCGAGGGTAAAGATGAAAATAATGCAAGATGTACGCGAGAGAGGAGGCTTGAAATTACCTAACCTAAAATTATATTATGATGCAGTGGTGCTATCCGCAATTAGTGATTGGACCCATTTAACCAACGATAGAATACTGAATATCGAGGGACACGATCTGGTATATGGTTGTTATGCTTACTTGTTATTCAACAAAAAATTGGATAAGAATTTTAAAAGTCATATCTTAAGAAATGCTTTACTGCGGGTTTGGAAAAAATATCAATATAAACTAAACGACAAGTTACCCATGTGGGCAATTCCTAGACATGCAATTGAAAATATCAATATAGCACAAAAACAGGATAGAACCACCTACAGACAACTTCTCACTTTGGAAAGGGGGGTTCTACAACTAAAATCTTTAGAGGTATTGAAAGAGGAGAAGGTAGTTCAAACATGGTTACAGTATGGCCAATTACAGGCCAGGTGGAAAATAGACCAAAAAACTGGTTTTATCCAAGTTGAGGATAATTTGTTTAAACAAATAAGAGATCAAAGTTTAATGCATATAAAGAGGATATATAATGTACTAATACAGATGGATTCGGAAACAGAACTAGTTAAAGATTGTATGATAAAGTGGGCTCAAAATATTGAAGAACCAATAATGTTGGACACATGGGAAAGAATATGGGTAAGAAATGTGAAATTCATACAAGCACAAAACCTGAGAGAAAATTTTTATAAGATGTTTTATAGATGGCATTTAGATCCTTAAAAGCTGGCTTCTATGTACCCGAATGTACAGCCTAAATGTTGGAGATGTGGTTCTCTCGATGCTACATATTTTCATATATGGTGGACTTGTCAAAAGGTTAAGGCATTTTGTATAAAAATGTGGTGGATTATGCAAAATATTTTTAAAAGAAGGATAAAGTTTACTCCTCAGTTATTTTTACTAGGTATATGTACTGAATTTACAGCGGTAGAGACTAATTTGGTTCTGCACTTAATAACGGCAGCAAGACTGTTGGTGGCGCAATACTGGAAGAAGGAAGACTTGCCTACAACTCAAGAATGGACATTGAAAGTTACAAACCTAGCCGAGATGGCTAAAATATCGGCATATCTTAAAGACCATTCAAATGAGAGATATAAACGAGACTGGAAAAAATGGATTGACTATATACAAAACAAATACGGGACTAAGAAATTACAGATAGCCTATGCTTAAGATTAGGAATAATCTAAACTGTTTAAAGTTAGTGCAACAGGAAGAGGCTGAGTTTAATGCAGAGATGTTATTAACTTCTTTTTTTAATTTCTTTTGTCTTAATATATTTTAGACTGTATTTGTTAAAAACCTATACCATGTACGGGCTCTCGGAAGTCAGGGGGGAGGGAGGTGGGGTGTTAGGGGGGAGGGGGGAGGGGGATATATAGTATGTGTTAGATTTTAAAGTAACGCGACTGCACTTGTATACTGTTGCTCTTTAATTTCACTGTAAAAATAGGACAAACTGAATATATTAATAGATAGTAGAAATACACCGAAGGGAGGAGTAGAGGGATAGAAGAAAGAGGGTAGAGAGGGTGGGAGAGAGGATGGGAGGGAGGGTGAGAAGGAAGGGAGGGAGTGTACTGGGAGAGAGGAGTGGTAGAGGGGGAGGGGAAGTAGGGTAGAGGGGAATGTTGGAGGGAAGATGGAAAGTTGGAGGGGGGCGAAAGAAAGGGTGTATGGAGGGTCGAAGAGGTACATTGGGTTTCTATTTTGGGGGGTATTGTTGACAAGAGGAATGGCTATGTTTATTGTTTAATGTTATATGGCCCCGGTTATGCACAGAATATATGTGACTGTACGAAATGAAAATGGAAAATAAAAACACATTTACAGAAGAGCTTTAGTTGCTTTCCATTTAATGGATAATGCATTCTCGCTCCATCTTTCAAATCAATAAATCTCTTACAGAAAGATTGTTGTCAAGATTTGACCACATAAGGTAAGTAATACAGCAATGAATTGCCTCTGAAGTGGTCCCCACTGATATGCAACCAAAAGGTTTTTCCATTCCATCGCAGTGAAATCTTTTACGTATAGTTGAGTTCTACAAACCACACAGATACTCGCCAAGTTTTGCTGGGCACTGGGGATATAGAAAATAAAACTGGATTATTGCAAGCCTTACCGCATTTGCATTATCTACAATGAAGTGTAAGGTATGAGTGGAACAATAGCTTGGTTGCCAGTTTATTTATTTATTTGTTAAACCAATTTATATAGCCTCCCCACCCTCCATATCACACAAAAAAGCTACTCTGGCAACATACAATAGAGCTTAAAATAATTAATAAATACATTACGGAATATAAAACAAAACTAGAAAACAAAACAGAGGAAGGGATTTAAAAATAGTGGAACAACCTCCTCACTAGTTCAACAGCCCCTGGGTCTCCAGGCCTATTTTCATAAGCTCAAAATTGACAAGGCCAACCTTAGGTCAGGGGTGGGTTCCTGCCAGTTCTAACCTCTTCTATAGAAGACGTTCCACAAATCTACAGTGCTGTTAGAACCGGTTCCAGCTTCCTCCCCCCGCCTGTCCGCACATCATCAAGATGAAGAGTGAGAGGAGGAATTCTGGGAGCTGAAGTCCACAAGTCTTAAAGCTGTCAAGTTTGAACACCCCTGGTTTTTTTTATAAAGGGTTAGGGGTGCAAGGGTCTTGTAACTTGACAGCTTTAAGACTTGTGTGCTTCAAATGCCAGAGTTTCTGAGCCAACATTTTGGTTGCTAAGTAAGAACATTGTTAAGTGAGTTTCACCACATTTTACAAGTTGGCCACACCCACCCAGTCACATTGCCGGCAAGCCACTCCTACCCAGTCACATGGCCAGCAAGCCACTCCCACAAAGCAGGCCACATTTACAGAAGAGGTTCTAAAAATTTTTGAAACCCACCACTGTCTTAGGTGCTCACTTTTGTGTCAAATGTGCCAATGCACTGAAACACATACTGTATGCTTGAACCCATATGGTTCTAATGGAAATGGAACCTTAGAGGATCATCAATACTTGTAATTTTTAAGGCAGGGGTGTTTCAGGAGGGAGGAAATGTACTTATTATTATTATTCCAACAAAAAATTCCAGACTCTTTCTCGCATTCTTGGTGGCAATTTATAAGAAAGAGAACAGCTGTTTGAACATGTCCTTGGCCATAAATGAGGTATCTGACAAATAAAAAAAATCAGAATCCTCATGAGGATTATATTAAGTTTCCGAAGTGAGGCGTGGGAGGAGTAACACATGGGTATTAATCCAGCCCTTTTGCCCTGGAGACTGAGGTAATTCTTTGAGGCCACACCTCCATTCCTCCTTCTGACCTCCCAGATTAACCTCAGTCTCCAGCCCAGAAGGAGTGTTTTGCCTGACTTTCCCTCACTTGGAAGACTTAGTGTTTGTTTGCAGTTTTTTTTGTTTTAAGCTTTCTCACCTTGGATTGCTGCACCTTCCTTGTTCATGCTCCATGCGCCTAGCGTCTCCAGCCTCACCACTTGCTAGTGCATTCCCCAGGAGACTGGCCGGTTGTGTAAGAGGGGAAGCAGCCTCTGAGCGGCTCTAAACGCTCCTGAAGACCCCTGCAGGCATCGGAGGACAGAGGGACCTGCAGATTCAGCCTTCGTCATGCTCAAGCCCCAGAGGAGATTGGGCTGCAGATCGGTGGCCGCCATCTTCGGATCCGCCATCTTGGAGCATGTGATCGAGCGCGTGGCTGGCGTACCTCCTACAGTCACCGAGAGCGCTCAGAAGGCATCGAGGAAACCGGAAGAGGCCTAGAGCAGCCCAATTCTGCTGGTGATCCGCAGAGGGGCCTGGAATCTCGGTGCGTGCCGGCACTCGAGATGTGGATCGATGGCTGGGAAAGGAGGCGTGAGCTACAGGAGCATCACGCAAAGCAGATCAGCTGGCAGAGAGTGAGGAGGGGGTGAGCAACAGAACCATAAGTTACATGGCGGAGGCCGCGAAGAGCGGGGGTGCTGGCCCGAGACCAGGGGACTCGGATCCTGGCGAGGGGACTTCTAGGAGAGCTCCCCAGGCCCCCAGAGGGAGGTCCCCCACCAAGAGAGGCACCCCCAGGGCATCCAGGAAGGAGCTCTATGCCCAAGGGGGTCGAGTTACCAGGGCCTCCTCAAGAAGGTTCAGGGCCACCATCAACCAATCACCTTCCAGGTCACGTTCCTCCCCGCAGGCTGCCCACATTGGTAGAGACCCAGGCAACCCCCCCCCTGTCTCCCTCAGGAGCTCAGGCAGAAGGCATAGCTCCATTTTGCCCCCCCTTTTGCCTTCCCACTCATCTGAGATGAGGGAGGATTCCTTTGGTCACAGGGTTCCCAGCTCTGCAAGGCACAGGCTGGCACCACAATCACCAGAGGCAAGGGACCACTTGCAACCTCCAGAGCTCCATCCTTCCCTCCCAGAGCCCCCTGATAGTTTTCAGGAGGTTTTAGCCAGGGCCATAGCTCAAGGGATTGCTTCTGGGATGAAACATCAGTCCCAGGGGCCTAAACATAGATCTTCCCGGGACCAGCCCAGGGATCATCAGAGCCATTCCAGAGCCCCTGCTACCAGAGAGCCCAGGTCTTCCTCCCCTTCCACTGCCAGTGAAGCTTCAGATTTAGAGGAGGGGGAGTTGAAGGAGGTGGGGTTTGCTGAGGATGAGGATGCCCAGGCTCCTGAGGCCCCCGACATCACTGGCCTTTCCCCCCCTCCTTGTTCAGATCCTTACTCCGTAAGGCCAGGGTCACAGCAGACCTTGATACTACTCCAGATCCCAGGCCGGCGGCTGCCATGCCTAGCACTAGCGGGAGTAGCAAGAAGGGACCCTTCCATAGACTCCCGGTAGAGAAGGAGGAGATTCCCACTCCAGAGATGTTCTTGGAGGTCCTTAAATCTCAGTGGGTTAAGCCAGGATCTTTTCCTAATCTGGGGGGGGGGGCAATGAGCGGAGGTTCTATAACCTCAATCTTACCTTTGCCCAAGCACTTCAGCTTCCTGAAGTGGATACTCCGGTTGCCACCCTAGCCTCAGCTTCAACCGTGGTGACGGGAGACATCGCCAACTGCCTCAAGGCAGAGTATAAGAAGGCGGAGACCATTTTACATAAGACATTCCAAGCAATAACCTGGGCCATTAGGGCGGCTGCTTCTGCATCTTTTTTCAATAGATCTACAATGCTGTAGCTGGAACAGCTGAGAGACAGGACCCCGGCCACGGAGGTATGACTGCTGC
Organism: Thamnophis sirtalis; assembly: GCF_051295495.1. NCBI lineage: Eukaryota > Metazoa > Chordata > Lepidosauria > Squamata > Natricidae > Thamnophis > Thamnophis sirtalis. The sequence continues at coordinate 43,985,337 of NW_028261387.1, read as the reverse complement.
AGGACATCACTAAGGTGCTGGCAGCCATGCAGTTCTCAGCAGACGCCACCCTGGATGCAGTGAAGTATATGTCTCAAGTCTTATCATCCTCTGTAGCGTCCAGGCGCCTGCTGTGGTTGCACCACTGGCAGGCGGAGTCCCGAGCCAAGTGGCACCTAGCAGGAGCAGACTACGCTGGGGACAAACTCTTCAGTGCCTCGCTGGATGCTATCCTAGTGGAGGATAAAAAAGCGGAAGGTTTTCCCAACCATGACCAGACGGTCGGATTACCGACATGCTCCTTACCCCAGGAGAACATTTTACCACCTGCCTGAATTGGACGCCCAGAATCAAAGGTACCAGACCCCCAGGTTTCATAGACAGGGGATAGACAGTTTCCTAGGGACAGATTCAGGGGCCAACAGCAGAGCAAGTGGCCCTTTCAAGGAGGGGGCGGCCGTCCATTCTGCAGGTTTAAGTGACCCGTCCACGGATCACCCCATTGGCAGTCGCCTCTCCCTTTTTGCGGATGCCTGGGAGCACGTCACCTCAGACGACTGGGTCCTCCAGACTGCTAAGCTCGGGTTACAGCTGGAGTTCCGCTCACAACCCCCTAATAGGTTCTGCACCTTCACCTCCTCTGCAGATCCGGCCAAATGGGCCCTTAAGGCTAAGGCCATCAAACACCTGTTAGATATTAGGGCCATAGAGAGGGTCCCAGAGGGGGAGAAGGGTTCCAGATTCTATTCAAATCTGTTTCTGGTCCCCAAGTGTTCAGGGGGGTGGAGAGCCATCCTGGATCTTAAACTACTCAATTCCAGGGTGGTCTACCATAGGTTCAAGATAGCCTCCCTGAAATCCATCTTAGAGGGCATCCGACAGGGTGACTTCGTGGCCTCCATCGACCTCACGGAGGCCTACCTTCACATCAGAATCGCCCCGGAACATCGCACGTTCCTTAGGTTTTCCCATGAAGGCAATCACTTTCAATATAGGGTCCTTCCCTTTGGGCTGGCCTCAGCTCCCAGGACCTTTACCAAGGTGCTGGCCATGGCCGCAGGTCAGCTGCGCTCCTTCCCCGTCCAACTTTTTTGTTACCTAGATGACATCTTCGTCCTAGCCAGGTCCCCAAACACTGCCAGGCAGGACCTGGGGACCACCATAGACACTCTCAGGTCCCTGGGAGTTATCAAGTTAGAGAAGAGTCACCTGGTCCCATCTACCAGGCTCCTGCACCTAGGGTCTATTATAGAGTTGGTGTCTGGGGATGTTTTCCTTTCCCAGGATCGAAAGGACAGCATTGTGCAGCTGATTCATGAAGTTTGCAAATTATGCTCTGTCCCTGCAGTTCTTCTTTCCAGGCTCCTTGGGGAATTCATTTCTTGTATAGGGATCGTGCCTTGGGCTCGCCTACACACCAGGGAGCTTCAGTGATTCCTGCTTCTATATCAGAAAGCCGGGACGAGCGACACCAACTTCAAGGTTCGAGTGTCGCCCCAGGTGCTGCTCTCGCTCCGTTGGTGGCTGACCCCAGCATTAGACAAAGGATCGCTCTTCAAGGAACCAGCAAGGAAGGTACTCACGACAGATGCGAGCCTGTTCGGCTGGGGAGCACACCTGGAGGCCCAGATAGCTCAGGGCCGCTGGACTCCAACAGATCTGCGCAACAACATAAACTGGTTGGAGCTCGGGGCCATCCACCTGGCCCTACACCACTTCAAGACCACGGTGACTGGTCATCATGTCCTGGTCCTGACGGACAACATGGCAGCGAAGGCCCATGTGAACAGACAAGGGGGCACCCACCAATGTTCCCTCTAATTTTTTTTCAGTGTGTGCGGAAAAGTATAGTATTTGAGCAGCACATTTTCATGCCTGAGCACCTGAATTTTTTTCACAGATGTTTCACAGCGCAATTGATTTATAGGATCCAAATTGGAATGGAGAAAAATGGTTTTGTGCATGTGTGTGTGTGTGTGTGTTTGAGTGAGCGAGGGATGCAGTAAGGGAACTGCGCCTATTTAGGAAAGAAGGTAAATTATTGCAAACATGATCAATCGAAGATAAGTATGGGGACAGGTTGGGCAGTAGAGAGAAAGTGATAAAAGAGTGGGAGAGAGGAAGAAAAAAAGAGAGACAGAAAGAGACAGAGAAGGACAGAGAAAGTGACAGAAGAGTGGGAAAGAAGGAGAGAGAAAGAGAGACAAAGAGAAAGCGGGTGAAAGAGGCAGAAAGAGACAAAGAGGAGAGAGAAGGGAGAAGGAGAAAGTGACAGAAGAATGGAAAAGAGGGAGAGAGAAAGAGAAGAGAGACAAAGAGAAAGAGGATGAGAGAGACAGAGAGAGAAGAGAGGAAGAGGAAAGAGTAAGAGAGAACATCTCATTTCAACCCTGAGGTGCAAATATTCTCTTTGATTGGTAATTTTATTTGTCCATTTACTATCCAATACTCTCATTTCTCCTTAAGTTCATCAAGAATTCCCTTCTTTTTATTGAATTTATCACAATACCATGAGAACAAATTTTTCAGCATAGCTTTACAGCTATTTAAAATATACAGTAATTTAGGTCAGGTTTTCAGAACATTAGTCTATTTATATGTCACTAAGTGAAAAGAAACAGATTCAGAAAGTTGGCTTCCCTTTTTGTAATTGCCTATTGCCTGCTTAATTTTCTACCTATTCACGTTGACCCAAAAAGCCTATTATAGAAAGAAACGCTCCCTATGAACTTTGTTGGGTTTCCATGGAATGAAGTTTGATCTTTTTCTCAACCATACAGTAGCACATTCTTTCTAAGGAGGATCTAATCAAGATAGTCCATAATTGCCTATCAATCTAACAGTATGGCAATTGACAATCTCTTTATATTTCAATTCTAACTCTTTCAGTCTTAAAGGTTTGGTGAGGAGAAATCCAAAAATTCTTTTAAAGAGAAAAAATATGCTTGCACAATTGCAACCATTGAGACATGTATATATACACAACACACGGAGAAACAAATTTAACAAAGTGCTAAGTCTGCCCACCAACTAACTAACTCTCTCTCTCTTAAAGAGAGGGAGAGAGAGAGGGGGGGAGGGAGGGAGGGAGGGAGGGAGGGAGGGAGAGAGAGAGAGAGAGAGAGAGAGAGAGAGAGAGAGAGAGAGAGAGAGAGAGAGAGAGAGAGAGAATCCCTCCTTCCTTCAGCCCAACACTCTTGCTGGCATCCCGGCCAGATGAGAGGGACTGCAGAGGGTCTCCTCAAGTCTAGGGCAACGAGTCATTCGATGGGAAAGTTGCCTCTTGGAAGGAATGACCCGGATTGGCTCTCGCTTCATCTCTCCTGCTTCGTCTCTCCTGCCTCTTTGCTTCTCCATTCGGTCTTTGGGTGGCAGATTGAAAGCGGAAGCTCACGCTCTCCCTCCCTCCCTCCCTCCCTCCCCTCCTCCTCCTCCCTCCCTTCCTCTCTCTCTCTCAAATGGCAAATCCGAGCAGCCGCTGCTGGGAGCCGGTCCCATGCCTTCTCCCAACCCCCACACCTCTTCTCTCAGCTACTTCCTGCCATGATTGCTGTCTCCAGGCTGGCTCTCCCCTCGTGGAAAGCATCTCACAAAAACCACTGCGCGGCAGTTGGAAACTGCTGCGCAGTGTTTTGTTGCCACGTGAGCGGCCGCTCACCCGCTTATCTTAGAGGGAACAGTGGCACCCACTCCAAGGCCCTTCGCGATGAGGACCTCCGATTAGGGAACTGGGCAGAGAGGCATTTCCAGTCCATCAGAGCAGAACACATCTCCGGGAAAGACAACTAGCAAGCAGATTGGCTCAGCAGGGAGACAGTCGACAATGGAGAGTGGCAGCTCCATCCCAGTGTCTTCCTGCAGATCTGTGAGAGGTTCGGGTGCCCATTGGTGGATCTTTTCGCAACCCCAGCAAATGCCCAGCTGCCAAGCTTCGTATTGAGGTTCCCGTCCAGTGGAGCCATGGACACGGATGCCCTTCGCTGCAGATGGCCACCAGGTCTACTCTATGCCTTTCCCCCCCTTCCCCTCATTCCCAGGGTTCTGAGGAGGCTGGTGTCGGAGGGAGCAGAGATGATTCTAGTGGCTCCCTTCTGGCCACATCGTCCCTGGCTAGCAGACTTGGTGGAGCTGTCCTCAGCTCCTCACTGGAGGATCCCCCCGGTGGAGGTGTCCCTACACCAGGGGTCGCTGGAGGACCCGGATCCAGAGTGGCTCTATCTGACCATCTGGCAATTGAGCGGGAACAGCTGAGAGGGGCACAATTTTCCACAAAGGTCATTAGGACCATCAAGGCGTCCAGGAGGCAGTCCACCACTCGCATTTACAATGTCTCCTGGGTTGCCTTCGCTGAATGGTGTCAAGCAAAGGACATCATACCAGCCTTGGCTTCTGTGCCCCAGGTTCTGGACTTCCTACAGGAAGGCCTGGAGAAAGGTCTGGCCCCCAGCACCCTTAAGAGACAGGTCTCTGCTCTCTCCACAATCCTGGGGTGGTGGTGGACGCACCACCTTTGTCCCAACATCTGGTCCTCAGGTGCTTCCTTAAGGGAGCAGCGAATCTGAAACCCTCAGTGGTCCATTGATTCCCTACCTGGGACCTACCCACGGTCCTCCAGGCCTTGACAGAGGCACCATTCGAACCCTTGAGAGAGGTTTCCCTACAATTCCTTGCCCTTAAGGTCGTCTTCCTGGTTGCCATCACCTCAGCCAGGAGAGTATCTGAGATCAACGCTCTTTCCAGCAGAGAGGATCTCTGCACCTTTCTGGAGAACCGGGTCATCCTCAGACTGGATCCCGCGTTCATGCCCAAGGTCAATTCTCCCTTCCACAGAGCTTTAGAGATAGTTTTGCCGGACTTCTGTCCGCAGCCTTCCAGGGATAGGGAAAGATCTTGGCACAGGTTGGACGTCAGAAGAGCCTTGCACATTTATCTGAAGCGCCCGGTGCCCTTTAGGCGTTCAGAGGCCCTCTTCATGTACTTTCCTTCCAGGTGCTCTGCTATGATCCATCGGTTAATCTGGGAGGTCAGAAGGAGGAACGGAGGTGTGGCCTCAAAGAATTACCTCAGTCTCCAGGGCAAAAGGGCTGGGTTAATACCCATGTGTTACTCCTCCCACACCTTCTTTTAAACATGTAGTTCAGGTAAGACCAACTGCCATTTGTTGGTGCTTTGTTTGTTTTTTTTCCTTCCCTTTGCATTGCTTGCATTAGCTCACATTATACATTTTCAGTGATTGGAACATAGACACAGTTTAAACATGATTGTCTTCTGTGGTTTACACTCTGTTAAAAACATTTACTTACTGTATATTATAGATGTGGGAGAGATTGAAAAACAAATTTAAAACAATCCATTGGCTGTCAGATCAAAGTATAGATCCTGAATGTGCTTGAACCTGCACAGTTATTTTCTATCGTATGCACCAACTCAGACTTTCTGTACAGCATACCATTTCCAACAATGCCGTTGAGAAGACAGAATGAGTAGGGTTGTTGCAAAACAAGATGGAGCTATGGGGTGGCCCATGGAGTGACCCCAACTGTGTTTTCTATATATGCAAGAAGATAGTGATAAATGTTAATAGTTAATAGATAAATATTAATAGTACTTACAAGAATGTATATTTGTGAATGTATTTGAAAGGAAACAATTAAAAAAAATTTATGCAAAAAGAAAAAAGAAAAAAAGAGATTTGAAGGTCAGTTCTTCAACCACCTCAGTATTTCAAATCCATTCCTTTTTTTTCATTTCTCAAAATGAATTATTCCAGTAATAGGATTGCTGCAGTATTTTTTTTTAAATGTATTATTGGCAGTCAAATTTTGCATACATTCAAGAATATGGTTTTTGAATGTTAGTATGAGACTTTGTCTCTCATTCCATTGATTACTGGTACCTTTTCCTTGGGGAACAATAATTTCAGCAGAAATATTTAGGAGCTTGCAGAAACTGGTACATTTTCTCAGACCCAATACAGGACCTCTGTTTTATCTGGAAAATTTGTCGGTTTTTGATGAAAGACAGCAGAGTGGTTTTGGGGGGCAGTCATTCTCCCTCAGCCCAACCCACCTCACAGGGTCGTTGTTGCTGGGAAAATATGAGGATGAAAGCGTATTAGGTATGTCTGCTGTCTTGAGTTATCAAAAATAATAAAGGCAGGATAAAAAATAAAGCAAAAATACATATCACCTTTTCAGCATTATCTGGATCAGGTGGGAAAGCTTCTTTAACAGCAAACTATGGACAGGTTTCTTTTTGATGTAAAGGACACTCTCACTGTCTGTCTCTGTAAATTACACCACACAGTGTGTTTATTGTATAATTTCATACCTAGTCATACATATTGCTGTTGCTGACTCTGAACCACAGGCATTGAGGCTCCTTTATCAAATTCATCTCATTTGCAGCATCCAGAATAGCTTTTTAGATGACCAGTAGCCTTCCCTGTGTCGCTATGGTTGTAAAAACTGGTTCTGGATACCACTTCACAAGGATTTCTCCACCTGAGGAGCCCAGGCAATGCTGAAGAGGTGACATTTGATCAGAAACAGATGCCGTCGCCACATCCCAGACCTTTGCATTAAGGAAGCAGCTGGGCCACATCCAGTTAAGCTTAACCACTGGCATGTCCCATACTGTCCCGCAGACTCTCTGTCAGCAAAGTCAATATCCACCCTCACGTCAATGAGGTGAAGTGTGAGGCTGTGGTTACCCAAACCTGCAGTCTAATTGCTAAGGTCTGGAAACCTCCAGTGAAAACAGTGACTCCTAAGGACTGTGAGATGGCTCATTTCTGACAATTCACCGTTTCACAATCAGGAATGCAGGGTGGGCAGTGGGGGAACATATTTTTATAAACCAGATACCTCTCTGCAGCCCTCTCCTGTTAAATTCAAGCCTACGGTTACTGTTTACATAAAAAAAAAACCTCAAGAAAAAGGATGCAGTAGATTTAGGGAGGGAGACCTATCTATTTTTCTCCTACTCAGATTTCAAGATCTAATCATTCATGTCTACTTTTGTGATGGATGGTAAATAGACTTGTACCTGGGATAATGTTGAAGGATCCAGTCTGAGGATAAAGGTTTATTCTTTCCAGCTTTTTCAAGTGCTGGAGCTTATCATCAGGGAACCTCTCTCTCCCCAGAATGTGTCATTTTCTGATGATGAGTCCTAGCATGAGCCCAAAAGCTTACAAGAACAAACCTTTTGTCCCCATGACCAACTCAGATCAGATCCTCCATGTCTACTTTCTTTGTCTTCCTCTTCTCCCATCCTTTAGGATCTCTGTCTGGTAGCTCTTGAACACCCTTGTATAATAACACTCTGTTGCTAAGACCAAGGTAGAGCTTTGACCTTTGTGCTTAACTACTATGGCATTCAGGGGTGGGTTCTGGCAGTCACTACTGCCAGTTTGCTCATGGCCGCGTGGCACACGTAATTAATGTGCGCTGTGTGCGCATGTGCAGTGCAATAGAAATTGCTCTGCGCATGTGCAGAAGCAAAAAACAAGATGGCGACACCTATGGGGCGCCCGGGGGAACCAGTTTGAGGGTGTGGCAGGCCTGGGTCGCTGCCAGTTCCAGCGACCCAGGCCGCCAAACCACTACTGGTTTGGCTGAACCTATCTGAACTGGTAGAAACCCACCATTGTATGGCATGTGTATTGAATTCAAACCAAGGGAGAACCCATGCGTTAACTAATTTAAGCCATAGGATATTTGATAGAAGACATGTTATCAATCTTAATGATGGATTCAAATAGCAATGTTAATAAGGATAATAGTATTTAGCTTCTTCATTCAGAGTTGAGTATAGCAATAAAAAATGCAGATTGTATCAATAAATATTTAGGTCTTAGGTTGATTACTAAGATTGATTAACAATGTTGATTCCCTGAAAGGGCCTCTCCTCTCTTCTTTTCTGGGGGGACCCCAGATTGGGAGTTTTTTGTCTTGAGGAATTTCATTGTTACCCTTAACCTATGAGTCATATCTCAACCTCCCTTTCATGCTATTTGCGCCTCCAGAGCTCCCCCAGTACATTTCTTCAATCCCTGCTTCTGTGCTGGGATCTCTTACTTTGAACAGCACAACATTTCCTGCTTTCAAGTATTCAGTGAAGTGACCAAGAGATTCACTAGTGTTTGCTATGTTGGTTTGTGTTTTGAAAGAGTCATTACAAAAGTGATCATTGTAGAAGGCTTCTTGCATCATTTGTTTTAAATGTCATGTGAAGAGGAAAACTACTTACAAGCACCAAGGCTTTCTCTTGCTTTCAAAATGCATGAAATTAGATCTGGTTTTTAATTTTTTTTAATTTATTTCGGATAAAATCCAAATGCTGTTTATTCCCTTATATGCTCTAAATCAGTGTTTTTCAACCTTTTTTGTGCAAAGGCACACTTTTTTCATGAAAAAAAATCACGAGGCACACCACCATTAGAAAATGTTAAAAAATTTTAACTCTGTGCCTATATTGACTATATATAAAGTAATTCTCCCACGGCACACCTTACACTATGTCACGGCACACTAGTGTGCCGCGGCACAGTGGTTGAAAAACACTGCTCTAAATCACTAATTCTCTTTCCTTCAGGAAATGCTAATTAGGGAGTCGGGGTAAAAGAAGGAATGTTAGCAGCAATTTTATGCAGCAGCATGAAGAGACAGATCTTCAGCAGCACAAATTATAAAGTGATTGACATACCTGGGTTTTTTGGTCTCACATAAAAGCTAATCATGAGAGAGAACTTCTGTTCTGATTAGATCTGCAGCCTCAGTAAACATTTCATTTAAAAACAAGATCACCCTGAGTCACTTTCTCTCTCGATATATCTCAGCATTCATAACGTAAGAATTTGCCTAATATTGCAATCTTGTTCACATTCATTTTTTTCAATTCTGTAGCTTCAATACTGTTAATAGGGACCTTTGAGGGAGATGGAGTGTTAAAATGCTGGTTACATACAAGTGGGGGGGGGGGCTTTCAGTGACATGATTGTGGCCTCCATTTTGGGTTGTTGTTGTTTTTTTTTTGCTCCTCCCTGAGGAAACCTCTAGGCAAATATTATGAACAAGACAGGAACATAAATAAAAACTGAATAGAAATTAAAAAGGAGGAAGTAGCATAATGAAGGAATCTAATTACCCTTGTGTCCTGGGGGACAGATGGACCTAATTTTAAGGACCGTCAAGATTGCAGTGAAAATGGATGGGGAACTTGTGCATGGCTGACAGTTAAGGTTATTAGAATTGGAATTCAGAAGATCCCTAGGGAAACCCCTAGTTTTCCTTGAACCTAAGCTAAAATAAATTCTTGCATGGGGTTCTGCACATCATTTTTACAAAGCTATGGAACTGGTGCTCTGCTCATTTGGTTCTTTTGAACATTTATTATGATGAGCCGCGGTGGCACAGAGGTTAGAGTGCAGTACTGCAGGCTACTTCTGCGGATTACCAGCTGCCAAAAGTTTGGCAGATCGAATCTCATCAGGCTCAAGATTGACTCAGCCTTCCATCCTTCCGAGGTGGGTAAAATGAGGACCCAGATTGTTGGGGGTCATATGCTGACTCTGCAAACCGCTTAGAGAGGGCTGTAAAGCTCTGTGAAGTGGTATATAAGTCTGTGCTATTACAATTGCTATTAATCTACATTTTAATCAGTATAAATAGCCCCAGCAGACTCCCTGATATGAGATGTCATGGAACCGTAGGGATGAGCTCACCGCTATGGAACCAGAAACAGTTAGCTTGAGTAAGAGAACATGCCTCCAAGTGTGAGTGCAGGGCTCCAAAATAAATGCATAGTTGCCGCTCCACTGATGCTAGAAATGAGCAAGGCAAGCTAGGACTTCTGCTGTAACTTAGCACACTTTTAAAGCAGTCAAAGCACACTCTTTTTAGATGAGGTAGAAAAATTGTATTTCTTCTAGATAATGCCTTCTCTCCTTCATAAAAGGTTCTACATTTAGGCAAGAAAAACGAAATGCACAGGTACAATATAGGTGGTACCTTGCTCAATAGTGGTGACTGTGAGAGGGATCTTGGAGTCCTAGTGGGCAACCATTTGAATATAAGCCAGCAGTGTGCAGCAGCTGCCAAAAAAGCCAACACAGTTCTAGGCTGCATAAACAGAGGGATAGAATCAAGATCACGTGAAGTGTTAATATCACTTTATAATTCCTTGGTAAGGCCACACTTGGAATACTGCATTCAGTTTTGGTCACCACGATGTTAAAAAGGTGTGGAGACTCTAGAAAGAGTGCAGAGAAGAGCAACAAAGATGATTAGGGGACTGGAGACTAAAACATATGAAGAATGGTTGCAGGAACTGGGTATGTCTAGTTTAATTAAAAGAAAGACTAGGGGAGACATGATAGCAGTGTTCCAATATTTCAAGGGTTGCCACAAAGAAGAGGGAGTCAAACTATTCGCCAAGGCACCTGGGAGTAGAACAAGAAGCAATGGGTGGAAACTAATCAAGGAGAGAAGCAACTTAGATCTGAGGAGAAATTTCCTGACAGTTAGAACAATTAATCAGTGGAACAGCTTGCCTCCAGAAGTTGTGAATGCCCCAACACTGGAACTCTTAAGAAGATGTTGGATAGCTATTTGTCTGAAACGGTATATGGTTTCCTGCCTAGGCAGGGAATTGGACTAGAAGACCTCCAAGGTCCCTTCCAACTCTGCTATTGTATAAACAAAAATTACATGCTCCAAACAAGTACCTTTGTCATCCAATTTGTGATGAATGACACCATTCTCCACCCTTTTCATCTCATAAACCGGTTGTTCAAGTTTTGCTTTGTTTTTAACCATTCTTTATTCCTTGTGTAAACTTCCTTACTGGCAGAGAAGCAAAATCTAGAAGAAGAGGGAAAGTTTTCTCAGACTGTTTCGTGAAAATGGAGCTTTTATTTTTTTTAGGTGGAACATTTGTTTATTCTGGAAATGGCCTTTTCTCATTCTTAGAAAGATGCATTTAACCTACTGTCTAAGTTCTGCATGCGAGAAAAATAGACAAACTTTTTACCCCACTTGCAGCTAATTGTAGCAGAAATATTTTCTTATTTATTTGAAATGGATGATTTGCCAAACTTGGAAAATAACCCAAAATTTTCAAGCTCAACTGAACATGGATGTGGTTGCTGCTTCTACACTAAAAATCTAAGTCAGGAACATACATGACAGGGACTCAAGTGGTGTAAGATATTTCTCTTTGTCCATTTGTAGCTGGACAAAGACTGCTGACATCAGAAGAGGAAACTTTGCTTCCTCCAAGGTCAGTTTATTCTGAGATTGAGAATCCCTGACCCCAGAAAAGTCACAAAGGAAGCATAGCAGGGAAGGTTGGTTGAGGATCTGCTGAATGCAAACAATTGTGACCTTGGCTAGGATACTTCTTCCAAATCCTTCCTTCCACTCCACTATGAACAGGATGGTAACATCATTAGCCAGTGTTGCCATCTATCTGAACAATGATATATACAAGTTCAGTTATAGTCTTCACTGTTGTTTCTATAACCATTCTTTTTTCTTGCTAAAGGAAACTAGACAAAGCCACAACGTCCAAACTCTAAAAGCCCAGGGTCTGCATTCAGAGTTTTTGTAGTAGTGGTCACAGTTTGGGGGTTGGGGACCCTGCTCCAGTCCATAATTAACTACCAGATTCAAAATGTGTCTGTTTCAAATAAAAGCCTTTCTATATATTCAAATCCTCTGCATCTAGAAAATACTATTCAAAATCCTATGAAACATTCTAGTATATTTTTTTTTAAAAAAACTTTGGTTTTGCAATAATTAATTTTTAGGAAATGAATTATTTCTTTTTTTATGTATTTTTTATTTTTCCATAACCATTCTGGGTACATTTTTTGTGTCATCATATTTAACATTTACATAATTTTTAATATATTCTTATCTTTCCTTTACCTTTACATTTCAATTGCCTTTTAATTCAACTCCTCCTCTATAATTCTGTTTTCTCTCCCAAGGAAATGAATTATTTCTATCCGTAACAATTTCAGTTGCCCTTTTTCTCTTCTCTCTATACCTGAAGTTATCCTTAACTATTCAGGTGTTAAAGTAGCATTTCCCTCTCAAGCAGGGAACAAGCCGCTATAATTTTACTGTAGGTACAATTTGATACACTTCATTGACCTTTGACATGGTCAAGTGACTCTTAGGATATGGCATTTCCCAGCAACTTTTGGCCACCTTAGGCTAGTGAGGGCGCGGTGGTTAGAATGCAGTATTGCAGGCTAATTCTGCTGATTGCCAGGAGCTGAATTCTCACCAGGCTCAAGGTTGACTCAGCTTTCCATCCTTTCAGGGTCAGTAAAAAGAGAACCCAGATTGTTGGGGGCAATATGCTGACTCTCTAAACTGCTTAGTGAGTGCTGTAAAGCATTATGAAGCAATATATATCTAAGTGCTAATGTTATTGTTAGTGCAGCCATTCCCCTTCCCCTCTGGGATATAGTTATCCTCTGGAACTCTTCTGCTTACTTTTGAAATTGATTTTTCCTTCTATATCTAGATCAGTTTGGATAGTAGAATCACCCAAACAGCAGCTGACCAGTAATGGAAGGAGACATGATCTGCAGCATGAAGCTGAAGAAAGAGAACTTTCTCTGCTACTCAGAAACAACACCTCCCTAATACCTGCCACATGTTCATCCAACTGTTCAAAAAACGATCTCCCTCATTTGAAAAGAGTGCTAAGCCAATGTTTTTAAACAGTCTAACTGTTTAGGATTCCGTCTTCTAGCTGAAAGCTAGAAGAGAAGCAATCTGGACTGGCTGGGAAAAGTAAAATCTATGCCAGTTTATTTTTCTGATGGCTTAGATAGAGGGAGAGCATTTTAACTGAGTCATGAAGAAGGTGACCCTTGGGTTTAAGGCACTTAATTATAATTATAATCCGAGAAGTCATGATAAAACCTTCTAAATCATATGAATGCTATTCCAGGGAGATGGTGTAGACAGATACCAGGGACCAAGGTGATTTCTTTATGGTAGAACAAAATTTCAATAGTTCTCTTTTGCAAGATCCCATGATCTGCATCTTGGCACAGAAACATCTGTTTTTAATAACTTTGGCTGGAAATCCCCAGTTCAGGATATAGAGTTCCACTGAGCTAATGTGGTTGTTTCTTTGATGCCATGGAAAAAGTAGCCTTATCAAGTCACTTATCATGCACACTATTCCAAGCCATCTGTTTTGGACTAGTGGTTTTTGAGGGCCCATCAGGAAATTGATGACACAGTCTATCATTTTTATCAAACAAGATTTTTGTACAGTTTCAACCAGCCATGAAGAATATTGTACAAGTATCAATCATCAGAACACACACACAAACACAAAGACATACACACACACACATTTTGTCCATTTAAGCCAAAATGTGGGCTGGGAAAATGCAGTCAGGAGAGCTTTTCTGCAGCCGCATACAATTGGCCTCTGGAACATTTGGAGGGCATAAACAGTACTGCCATTCTGTTGGAAAAGGCTAAATAGTAGTTGCAAAACTGAAAGCAAAACACCCAATTTTTGTTCTATTCAGTTTATTCCATTGTCCCAGATCTGCAAATTCAGAGTTTAGCAGAACTTTTGCAGTTTCCAGGAATCGGTGAGTGGTGTTTCTGTCAACAGCAGCAGCCAGTTTGATATTTTTTTCTATTTGGGAATTAAGGGAGGAAAGTACCTGAATAATTCTGAATTAAGATTTTCGCTATTCTTGAGTGGGGGACAAAAATAGGACTCTTTTGTTCCCTCGGTTATTTTAACATTAAAATTTATAACACAGATATATCATCTTTGTTGCAGAGTCTCTTTCCAGATCTTAGAAGTCTTTCAAAATACATGAAATACTATTTTGCAGGACTTTTATATACATAGTATATACACTTACCATCAAATGGTTTTCTGGATTCCCATGATATCCCAAACTCTTATAACATGCTGAGTCTAACCATATAGGTGGTATTCACATACAGGTAGTCCTTGACTTACAACAGTTCATTTAGTGACTATTCAAAGTAATCACGGTGTTAAAAAAAATAGTGAGTTATGACTGTTGCAGCCTTCTCATGATGATCAGAATTCAGATGTTTGGCAATGGGCTCATATTTATGATGGTTTCAATGTCCTGGGGTCATGTGATCTTTTGCAACCTTCCGACAAGTCGAGTCAATGGGGAAGCCAGATTCACCTAACAAATGTGTTCCTAACTTAACAGCTGCAGTGATTCACTTAACAAGTTTAGCAAGAAAGGTCGTAAAATGGGGGCAAAACTCACTTAACATATTTTTCAGAGTATAAGACACATCTTTTTCTCTCAAAAAAGAGGCTGAAAATCTGGGTGCGTCTTATACACAGATTACAGCATTTTTTTGCATCCAGAAATCCCGCCCCCTTCACCAAAATAGCTGTGCATAGCCTTTAGGAGGCTTTCAGAGTGCTCCTGGGGGCTGGGGAGGGCAGAAATGAGCGAAAATTGCCCTATTTTTTGCTAAATTTTGCCCCCCCCTCCCTCAGCCCTCAGGAGACTCTGTAAGCCTCCTAAAGGCTATTAAGCCTTTTTTTTTTAAAGGGCCCACTTTCGTGAAAAATGGGCCATTTTTGGGAGGTCTGCAGAGTGCAAAAACTTTTTTTTTAATTTGCCTCTTCAAAATCTTGGTGCATCTTATACTCTGAAAAATACGGTAGCAATCTAAATTTTGGGCTCAATTGTGGTTGTAACTCGAGGCTAGACTATGTGTAATGAAGCCAAAATGAGACTTTCTACTGCTTTACAGTGCAATAGAATGTGTGAGTACAAAGAAAGATTTGCCACTGATAGCTGAACTGACTTGGATTTGGAAAATTCTTCCTCAGTTTTCCTTCCTGCCATATTCCTTAACTGTCCGGTATACCCTTCCATTCCACTTCTGTCTAATGCAGCAAGGAAATTCCTCCTCTTAATCTCGTATTGTTTTCCCTGGATTAACACCAGATATCAATCAAACAGAGAACAAAACTCTAATCAAGGAGCCACCAAGATGGAAACTACAACCCTTGTAGAGCAAATGGATATAAACTAAGGGCAAACTGCACATTCACTAGCACCTGATTATGTTATCTAGTTAGAAAAGGAAAGTTTGCAAGCCCCAACAACCAAGGTCAGACAGCACAAAGGACTCCACATTTAATCCTGAACCACAAATGTTCTCTTCTATTGACAGTACGCAATTGAATATTTTGGCCATACTGCCTGAGTTCAGAGGGTCAATAGTTGGTCAAACTCTCTTCTGGGGAAACAACCCTCAGCCTTACTTAGTGCCTTGGTGTAACTGCTGTAGGACATTCCAGGAGAATATTTTCATTGTACTCTCTTACAAGTTTCATACTTGATCTGAGCCAAAAGGCCACTATTTGACAAAAGGACCAGGCTTGTTCAGTTAATATAGATGAATTCTAGAAGAAAAGGAATACCCACTGGAGTCTTAAAGCAAAGATTGGGATAAGAATATGGCTTCAGGAGGGGTTTCCTTTCACAGGTCCACCCTTACAAAACTGGTAGTGTTATTAGGAAAAGTGCAGAAATTCAAACAACTGCATCTAGTGCCATCACTAGGTTAGTAACCCCTTTTCAGTAGTTCCTTCTTGAGATATGCTATTAGTAGTTGCGGGTTTCAAATTTTTTTAGAATCTCTTCTGTAGGTGTGGCCTGCTTTGTGAGAATGGCTTGCTGGCCATGTGACCGGGTGGGAGTGGCTTGCCAGTCATGTGACCAAGTGGGAGTGGCTTGGCAGTCATGTGTCTGGGTAGGCGTAGCCAACATGTAAAATGTGGTGAAACTCACTTAACAACATTCTTGCTTAGCAACCAAAATGTTGGCTCAGAAACTCTGGCATTTGAAGCACACAAGTCTTAAAGCTGTCAAATTACAAGATCCTTGCACCCCTAACCCTTTAGAAAAAAAAACCCAGGGGTGTTCAAACTTGACAGCTTTAAGACTTGTGGACTTCAACTCCCAGAATTCCTCCTCTCGCTCTTCATTTTGATGATGTGCGGACGGGCGGGGGGAGGGAGCTGGAGCCGATTCTAAATGGCACTGTAGATTTGTGAAACCTATTCTATAGAAGAGGTTAGAACTGGCAGGAACCCACCCCTGGCTGTTAGAAAGGGATAAAAAACTTATTTAGTTTATGTCTAAGTTTGAACTTGCTTCATTTTGCATTTTCAAATCAATACATTTGAATCAAAATCTAGTTATTATTAGAAATGTACAAATGTTCTTTGAATTTTGCATTGCAATTTTGCAGAGTATAGTTGCCTGTACAAAACGCCCAAATTCATGAAAATAGAAGGAAATCTAACAAGTTAGCAAAATTGTGGGCAAAAATGCATCAGTCTAGAGCAAAAGACCCTTTGATGCAGAGTTCAAATGTACTGAAAATGTAATTCCAAATGTTAAAAAGACAACCAAACCAAACGATATAACTGCAAATTTGAAATTGTGGGACTGTTTTGCTCATCACCACTGTTACTTGATGAAGAATTGAAACGGAAATTGAGTGAAGCAGAATTTCTTACAGTCATTTGAGTAGGAACATTTACCAAAAAATCGTTCTCCTGATACTGTTGGGGAGGGTTATTTCAGTCTCTATCAGTTGGATGTTTAGCCCTATGCAGCTACCCTGTTTTCCTGAAAATAAGACCTCCCTGGATAATAATCCCAACTGGGCTTTTGAGTGCATGCGCTAAAATAAGCCCTCCCTGAAAATATTGCAACACAGCAGCAGCCATGAGATGGCCACTCTCACTGCCTCCTGCACCTTAAAAATAATAAGCCCTCCCTGAAAATAAGGCCACATTCTTATTTTGGGGGTCAAAAGAAAATAAGACCCTGTCTTATTTTTGGAAAAACCCAGTAGACTTTCTCCATCCTTTTTATATTGTAAAAAGAGAACAGAAGGCTGACCTGTACATTTTTAAAAGGAGTAATGAAAGTCTTCATCTGAGAGGAAGGCAGGACTGAGCCCAGCAAACCTGATAACTTTCATTTTTGTTGAACTTAAACTTCATTCATGCCCAGCTAGAATGACTGTTAATCAAGGGGGAAAATGAGATGAAAGAAAACCTATAGGCTTCCTCCGATCTTCTCTGATAGGTGATGTTTTCTTTCAGTCAGGTGGAATATAGGATTATGACTTCACTTTCATCGGTACTTTCTGATCCATGTGATTTTGCACAGGAATGCATTGCAACTAAACTATGGGAACCAACCAAGGACATGAACTTGATGGTTTGTTATTTGTGGTATGGCAGCAGTTAAGCCAGTGTATTTCCCACCACTAACCTTGACAGCTTCCTGTTTCCCATTCTGTCCCTGTCAGCATTTCCCACCAAGTTCCTCCATAGCCAAAATCCACATAAAATAATTAGTCTAGCTTTGTGGTGGGGCAGAGTTGACCTTTATTCCCCAAGAGGCCACTATTTCCAAGGTATCCCTCAGAGCAATCTGGTATTACTTTACTTCCCCACCCTTTGTCATTCTTAGGGCTTGGACACCCTCTCTGCTATAGTCAGGCCTTGAAAGTCAGGACTGTATGGATGGAAGGATGACTCTACCAAGGCTTCAGGGGCTGCTGTTATCAGATTTGATGGGCTTAGTCCAGCTTTCCTCTCAAATGAAGACTTTTTCCAGAGAAGCCATTACAAATTCTTTTATCACAAATCAGAGGTGGTGGTATTCAGCAGGTTCTGACCAGTTCTGGAGAACTAGTAGCAGAAATTTTGAGTAGTTCGGGGGAACATGTAAATACCACCTCTGACTGGCCCTGCCCCCATCTATTCTCTGCCTCCTGAGTCCCAGCTGATCGGGAGGAAATGGGGATTTTGCAGTAACCTTCCCCTGGAGTGGGTTGCCCACAGAATCGGTAGTAAAAAAATTTGAATCCCACCACTGTCACAAATAATCACTAGAAATGGTGGGATATACTTTCTGAACAGTATAAGTAAGGGGACCACTGCTTTTTTAAATAACTGTATCAACTTTATACAACATCACCAGCTCTCTGATATATAGAAATAGAGGTCAGTGAAGCTGGGGCTAATTGAAGGAGAACTAATCCATTTATTAAACTTTGCAACAAGCTGTTGTAAGAATAGTAAAGGAGTAGAGCAATAAACAATAGCTGTAGCTGAAACAATTTGTATTCCTCAGATGAAGACTTGCAGGAAGCCATTCTATTATTTTTGTATCTTACATTTTCTATTTTTCTTTTCCCATCCATCTTTTGCTAGTACTTATGGTAAATGCTTCCATGTTATACTTTGTGGGCATGCAGCAAATTTGCAACAGGAAATTATCTTGTTCTACTCCCACACTATATTGGTAGCATATTCCAGATTGGGGTCCTGTGTCTCATTTTTCTTATTTTAGGTATGGGGTTGTTTTTTTACAGTATCAAATGACAATAGTACCTATGCCAAATTAAAAGTTCCAAGATGCACATCATTATCATCTGTGGCTATCAAGTGCAACTTCTTACAGGCAAATCAAAAGAGAATACTGGATCCATACTTCCAGGGCGTACTCAAGAATGAATAGCAGCAAGGAATGATCCCACATGCAATTATGACAGAAGAAAAGTGATTTCATAGGACGATTTCATAGGAGTACCTTTAGAAGACCTGATCTTGCCACTGTTTCTGCTCCCCCCCCCCCATTTTTCAAAAGCAGTTTGGAAACAAATTATTTTCATAGTCACCACTCTCAAAATGCATATGGAACAACATGGCATAATTCTTCCTTTCAATTGCACAAAGAACAGCACTCTTGTCAGTGTCCTGGTATTCAATCCATTTCTTTATTCCATTTTGGGTGGGTACTAGGCGATTGGGTTAGGGTTAGAGGAGATGCAATGTCAACACTATTGTTCCTTCATTGCCTTTTTAATAGCCAGTGTTGAAAAGATCATGTTGGCATAAAATTCTGCTAAGGCAGCTAGCAGGAAGTGTGGGAAAATGCCCTGCACACAAGATCAGTGACATTTCAGGTTGTGAATTAAAATATCCCCTTTTGGGGAATTCTGAATGCTCTACAGCAGTGTATCTCAAGATAATCAACTTTAAAACGTGTGAACTTCAACTCCCAGAAGCATGCTGGCTGGGGAATTCTGGAATTGAAACCCACACACCTTAGGTAAAGGTAAAGGTTCCCCTCGCACATATGTGCTAGTCATTCCTGACTCTAGGGGGTGGTTGTCATCTCCGTTTCAAAGCCAAAGAGCCACTGTTTTCCGAAGACGTCTCCGTGGTCATATGGCCAGCAAGATTTGCCAAAGATGCATGGAACTCTGTTACCTTCCCACCAAAGGTGGTCCCTATTTTTCTACTTGCATTTTTTACATGCTTTCAAACTGCTAGGGTGGCAGAAACTGCGACAAGTAACAGGAGCTCACTCCGTTACACGGTGCTAGGAATTCAAACTGCCGACCTTTCTGATCAACAACTCAGAGTCTTAGCCACTGAGCCACCCCTTTTATTGAGCTCATATTGAGACACAGTACTCTACAACTCCATCAGAAAACAAGTGATGAATAAAATAGACAACACAAATGATGGCATGAGGTTAAATAATTTGGACAAAGAGATGTGCAGCTACCTTATAGCAACAATGCAACGAGGTATCTGGATGTTCTCATTTTGTCAGGGACAAGAAGGCCCATATATATTTTGAGGCAATGATGAAAAGGGTGGTTGATTAAATTTTAGTACTGTTTTCTCTTCTCTTTGGATGTTGCCACATTATTTTTTATCCTGTGTCTATAAAAACTGAGTGGTTTTAGTCAATCTTATCACAGCAGAAGATGGAACAGTGTGGTCATCCCACAGACGTCCCCTGTTCTTATTCTGAATGGCTTCAGGTCATTATGACACATCTGGATCGACACAGGGTCAATAAAGTGAACTAGACTCCCAGCATTTAAGGCAGAAAAGAGTTATGCTTGGCTTGCTTGTAAGGTCATATTTATCACTTGTAAGGATTTGAAGAGACCTAGAGTGTTAAGAAAACAGCTTTAAATTTCTCAATCCTCCTTATTTGTTTCAAAGTTTGTTCCACAATCATTATGTCTACCCTTCAAAATACACTGGGACATGATACTTCTAGTTAGAAAGTAAAATCTCCTTCAAGTTGAACTTGGTTCCTGATGATAGCATGGAAAATGATTTGGCATCATTTTCTTCTTCCTCCTCCTCCTCCTCCTCCTCCTCCTCCTCCTCCTCCTCCTCCTCCTCCTCCTCCTCCTCCTCCTCCTCCTCCTCCTCCTCTTCTTCTTCTTCTTCTTCTTCTTCTTCTTCTTCTTCTTCTTCTTCTTCTTCTACTTTCCAGTCTAATCTATGGCTCTGGAATTCCCTGGTGTCTCTCCATTCAAATGCGACTATGCTTAGCTTCCAAATCCAGGCAGAAATTGTCAACTGCTGAGACAATCTAAGTGAAAAAACACTGTATGATCTTGTCAGTCCCAAATAGTTAAAATATAAAGGGGAAACTGCAGAGAGCATATACCAGTTTCATGAAAGGTATAAGTTTGCATCACTAATGTGCTACACCTGTTGAATTTCTGCTTACCAATTAGAAATTAAAGTTAATAGGTCTCGTCAAGGAAAAAAAAATATCTGAAGCTAAAGCTATTTGCCAATGGGCTTTCACTAGTGCTACCAGATTGAGCACCCAAAGATATTCCTGACAACTTGATGACAAAAAATAATTATTTGCTCTCCTTGCTGCCACCAAGTGATTATTCAGATAATTGCAGACTAATTCTGGTATCTGTAGTTTCACTAATTTGTTTACTGTACAGTATTCAGAGGTGGGTTGCTCCCAGTTTGGCCCAGATCAGGCAAACCAATAGTGGCAGTGACAGGAGGCTCCACCCACCCACCCAGATCCTTCTGCACATGAGTGAACCAGTAGTAAAAAAAAAATGGAAACCCACCACTGACAGTATTGTATATACAAATCTCCATAGTTGGCAGAAAATCATTTCCATCCAACCTGTTCAGATAAAACTGATATTTCCAAATTTCAATTACAGTATTCAAATTAGTAGAAAACTAGAAATGATTCAACAGGAAATATGTCCAAATCAGAGTCAAAATGGCCGAGGATGAAAGATGTGCCAACCAGATGAAACCAAACAGATTACTGTATAATAATTTCATATTCCAAAGTGTAGACCAAGGTTCCACAGAAAGATCGACATATGGCAGTGAGAGATCCAGACAATGGAAACACAGTCATGCCAAGGAATACATATGTTATTGCCATAAGCCCTGCAGCTGCTGATGCATCCAAACAAAAATCACTTTGAAGGATCTCTGTTGATCTGTAGGCAGCTGGGATTGCCTTTTGGTGCACCTGCCTAGCTGTTAGTTCTGGAAGCTGTTCTGGAAGGGGATGGGATTGGGGGATGGGAGATAAAAATGAAATTGTCCACCAGCTTTTCCAGAAATTTGGAGGGATATCAACAAACTGAAGCAAATTCAGAGGTGTGTGGTGGAATGTAGTCTGGAGTCCCAGGGAGAAGGGCTAGTTTCCAGAGGACAAAGTGGCAGTGAAGGGTGAAAAGTTTGGTACCCAGGAAGAGGGTCAAGACAGTGCCTCTCTAGCAGTTCACAGAGTATATCTATTGTTATGCAGATCTAGTCTGGCAAGATTCTGTTTATAGATGAAGAACAATAACGAAAACTAGCATAAATTAGCTCCATGTATAATTCTTTATTCTTGGGGCCTGACAGGGGTTAACCAAGATGAGCAAGATAATTGGAAACCAAACACAGTAAGAATAACTAAAGAATTGGGTATGTTTAGGCTATAGAAGAGAAGACTGAGGGGAGAGAGATATGCTATATAGAGAAGATAGTAAACCTATTCTCTATCACTCCAGAGGACAAGACTAGCATTGAGTTGACACCACACAGAAATAGATTCAGGTTAGATATTAAGAGGAATCTCCTGACAATAAGAGATAACAGTGGAATAGGCTGATTAATAAAGTAATATGTTCTCTTCAAACAGAAGCTGAATATCCTTCTGTCTGAAATTATTTAAGAAATTGAAGTAGATGACATTTCAGGTCATTTCCATCATAATAATTCTAAGGAACATTATTTTTATCTCATATTTTCATGTCATTTGGAAACATGTTCTAAATATATTAACCATAGGAATTGTCAGATGGAAAAAATTACTCCCCAAATTTTTTTTTGATTTTTGTATTACTGCCAAACTTTTCTTCTTTTTACAGAATCTAGTAGCAATTTATGTTCAGCCACCATGCTACAGTGCTAAGCAGTGGTAGGTTTCAAAATTTTTTAGAACCTCTTCTGTGGTGTGGCCTGCTTTGTGGGAGTGGCTTGCTGGCCATGTGACCGGGTGGGAGTAGCTTGCCAGCCATGCCAGCCATGTGACCGGGTGGGAGTGGCTTGGCAGTCATGTGACTGGATGGGCATGACCAACTTGTAAAATGTGGTGAAACTCACTTAACAATGCTCTTGCTTAGCAACCAAAATGTTGGCTTAGGAACTCTGGCATTTGAAGCACGCAAGTCTTAAAGCTGTCAAGTTACAAGATACTTGCACCCCTAACCCTTTAGAAAAAAAACCCAGGGGTGTTCAAACTTGACAGCTTTAAGTCTTGTGGACTTTAACTCCCAGAATTCCTCCTCTTGCTCATCATCTTGATGATGTACAGACATGCGGGGGGAGGGAGCTGGAACTGGTTCTAAACGGCACTGTAGATTTGTGGAACCTCATCTATAGAAGAGGTTAGAACTGGCAGGAACCCACCCCTGGTGCTAAGTTGCCAAAATTTGCAGTAGCAAGACACTCCCTGTATTAACAATGTTGAACTGAAAAATCCTAGTTTTACCTTATTTTAATTCTTAACATAAGATTTCTATCTTTAGGATATTGTGAATGAAGATAGAAAACAAAAATAATAATGGCATGAAAAAGGACAACAATCAAGACAAATGTAAGGTAAGTAAAGGTTCCCTTTGCACATATGTGCTAGACGTTCCCGACTCTAGGGGGTGGTACCTATCTATGTTTCAAAGCTGAAGAGCCAGTGCTGTCTGAAGACATCTCTGTGGTCATGTGGTTGGCATGACTAAATGCCAAAGGTGCACAAAACGCTGTTACCTTCCCAAAGTGGTCCCTATTTTTCTATTTGTATTTTTACATGCTTGCGAACTGCTAGTTTCGCAGAAGCTGGGACAAGTAATGGGAGCTCACTCTGTTAAGCGGTGCTAGGGATTCGAACCGCCAAACTGCCAACCTTTCTGATTGACAAGCCACTGAGCCACCACGTCCTTAAATAAATGTAAGAGTCGGTAAAGTATTTTAATTCATGGCCCAGTAAGCATCACTCTGAGCACCTTATACAGTTCAGTAAGTGTGACTTTCATTGTAGGCAGTATTGCTGTGGGCTATTTGGGGTGACATATGGGTGAACTACTACTGTGTGAACTGGGTTTCATTGATATTCATGAACCTTCACGTTATACAGAATTCTTTATTATGAAGCTTACACATCAAAAAGTATACTTTGGAAGTAGAGCAGAAAAACATGCCCCAGAGTTGCTTTGTCAGCATGGGAGTGATTAATAGAAAGGGACAAGGTCTGTCTCTCCTCCAGAAATACTTGCCTACCAGTTCTGGTGACATGGCAACTGTACACTGTAGATAAATCTTCTTTGAGAAGAATGCCTGAAAAAGGATTTACTTTCAGTTTTAGATAGATGCCAAATAACTTGTCCTATATCTTTAATTGGTCTCTGCCCAGTCCTGGAACAAATCTTGAATTTAGAGAGAATTTGAATGATTTTGGTTAGATATTTGTTTAGGTTTACTCAGAAGCAGGATGCCTGCCATTGACTTGCTCTATTCCTGATTCAGAAGTTCTTCCCTAAACCGATAACTGTATGTGAATTTAGAGTGCAATTGCTCTATTTTTATGCTTAAAATAAAATATTATGGTGCGCCCTGGCATTTTAAAATATTTGTTGGGGAATTGAAAGAAGAAGTGCTAGAAAGAACTTGGGAAAGTTAAATTACTTGCTTACCTTATTGTTTTGAAGCTCTCATTCTGAAACTTTTAAGACTTTTTGTCCTGTTTTTCTCTACAAGCATGCCATAAAGCCATGATATGGCACAGGTGGCCTGCGGAGCCATGTTTCCGAGCCGTCAGCTCCAGCGCACAGCCAGCTGTTTTTTGCCTTCCGGAGGGCCAGGGGACGCCATTTTCACCCTCCTCGGGCTTCAGAAAAGCCTCCGGAGCCTGGAGAGTGTGAAAATTCCCACATCCCACACGGGGGGGGGGGGGTTGATGTCACACACACACATGCGCGGGGTGTGTGTACTTGCACATATGCAAGTGGGCAGGGTGCATTGAATTGTGGGTGTGGGTACACACATGTGTGTGATAGCGTACTCACGGACAATTTTGGCACATCTTTACAAAAAGGTTCGCCATC